>NW_026622808.1:71527974-71886606 GCF_023065955.2 Ursus arctos
CCATGTAGGAGGAAGATGCAGATGTAGGCTGCTAATGGCCCACCCATGCAGCAGCTGGAAGATAGGGACACCAACTGCACCTTCCATGATGTCCACAGGGAAAGTAAAGCAAAGGAAGCAGCCTTGGCAGAGACCCTTGGTTAAAGCATCTTTCAGGAACCTCTGTCTGGGTCTGGCTGGGCTCTAGCCCACAGAAGGCTCCAGAATATCTCCAAAAGGCGAAAGGGTGGAGATCAGGCAGGGAATCTGACTCCAGTTATGTTAGGGTGTATATAGAGTTGCCATTCTTATAAACCACTCTTGTCAAACACAGATGTCCTCGTCTGCTGCTCTTCCCACCTCTAGGCCCCATAGGACATCTGATGACCTTCACCAGATGTTTCCATGGGGCTTCTGGGAGCTGGTCTATCAGGCGATAGAGCTTTGTAGGGGGTAGGTGATCGGGAGAAGTGAGCTCTACCATTCCCTCTGTGTCCTTAGAATAACCAGCATGCCCACTCTGAACATCTCTCTTCCTCATTAATCTTGTGCCCTTTCTCGTGTTGGGGGTTGGAGATGAAGTGTGTGGCGTGCCCAACACAGTGCTCCATGTGGAATCGCTCTTCTCCCTGAGAGGAGGGCAACCTCAGGTGCTGTGAAGCCTTCTTTTTGCAGCTGCTGGTGAAGAACATCCAGCTGGAGGATGGCAAGATGATCCCAGCCTCCCACTTCTTCAAGGGAGCAGACAGCAATGCCCTTGAGCTGACTGAGGAAGAGCTGGTCATGGCAGAGGCTGTGAGGGTAAGAGACCCCTTCATGAATTGTGTCTGGTTGGGCAGGGTGTGCATTGCACATGTGTTTTTTGACTCACACTCCCCGGAGTTGGGTGTGTATACTCTCTGTGGATATATGTGCTGACCCCAGGCACAATGCTGGTTCTATCCTGTCTTGGGGCTTTCTGATGTCCCCTTGCTCTCTTCCTCTGTCACTGGGGCACTGGGATTTGGCTGGCTGGATCTGACTTTCCTAAGGAGTCCTTGTCCATGGTGGACAAATGAAGCAAGAAGCCCCTGGAATAGATGACAAAGGCAGGTAGATGCCAAGTCCATGGTCCTTTGATGAGAATGTGTGCACTGTAACCTTCCAGAAAAGCTCCCTAAGAGGGAGTCTCTTGCACTGTGACCAGCACGGGCATCATAGTCAGGCAGACTTGGACTCTAATCCAGCTGCCCTGCATGATGCCAGAGAGCACTTCCCTCCCTAAGACTCAGTCCCTTCCACCACAAGTCAAATCAGTGGTCACCTTCCAGAGTTGTTCCTGGTCCTTCTTGCTCCCCCCACTCATCTCTGTCTTCTTGGGAGGCATGGTATTGATGGCACTTAGCTTTATTGAATGGAAGGCATTAGATGAATTTTCACTCATTCACTCATTCAGTCATGTACTCAGTGACTTATTTAGGAAATACATATGAGCTCCTATCAAATGCCAGGTGCTAAGTCAGACACTAGGAATATAATAAGCAATGTCCCTGTTGTCATGACGCGTCCCTTTCCATGGGGGAAAAGAGCCAACGAACAGCCAAACACGAACAAGATAATTTCAGACAAAGAGAAGTGCCATGAGCGAAACAACAGGGTGATGGAAACAAGGTCCTTGGAGGCTGGAGGATGACTTTAGAATGGATAATCAAGGCAGGCTCCCTTGGGCAGGAGGAGGGGAGGTTTGCCCTGAGAGCTGAGTGGAGAGAGTTCTGGGGGAGGGAGGGCTGTGGTGGGTGATGGCGGACCAGTTGGCAGCCACAGTGGTGACTGTGGGTGTTGATGACAAGTGCAGGGGACAGGACTCAGGAAGGGAGGGACACGAGGAGCTGGTGCTGCTCCAGAGGGCACTCAGCACTTCCTCAGTAGAAAGCTGAACATTCTGAATGTCTGTTAAAGAAAAAGGAGGAAAAAAAAAGCCTATTCATTCAAAACTATCTTGGAGCCACTGCTCTGGCCCCAGCCCTGTGCCTGCTGGGGTTCCAGGGCCAGCTGACCTTCTCTAGAGCTTCCAGCTGAGTGGCACTCAGGATGGACTAAGGTTGTGTGTTAAACCTGAGTCAAAAGCTGCTGCAACTGTGTCTTTCATCTGTGCACTGAGAAGAACAAACCCCACGCCCGTGGGTGCTGTGCGTGGTAGAGGAGAGAACATATATGGAGAGGGTCCATTCAGCAGCACCTACGAGGACCTCAGTAATTGTTGGCAGGGAACCTAATGGTCATCAGAAGAGGCACATTCTTGCGGAGTGTGTACCCGTGTCATGTTCTAAACACTTCAGGAATGGTAGTGTGTTTAATTACTGTAACAACTCCATGAAGTGGGAGCTATTCTTACCTTCATTTCCCAGCCCAGGAGCTGAGGCCTGAGGCCGGGTCACAGCAGATGCGTGCAGGCCTGGGCTTGCAGCCCAGCTGGTGGGTCTGGAATCCTGGCCTCCGCTGCTGTGCTGCTTGCCACATGGCCTCTGTCATCCTTAGCATTGTTATGAGGATACCTGTTGGTCACAGCTGGGCTGGCCCTTTCAGAATGCTTGGTGTGGAGGCAACTGGGGTGAAGAGGAGATGGCCGGGGAGGAGAGGCCAGTGTGGGGCAGTTGTGGCTCCGGTCTTGATGGAGAGAGCCCATCCTGGTGGCCACAGCAGGGGTCAGCTCTGTTTTCCGTTCAGCAGATCTCACCAAGTGCACACTGTAGACTGGGGCAGGCTACGGGAAACAAGCCCAGCCTCACACCCTCCCGAGCCAAGGCTGTGCAGAACACTGCAGGTGGCACAAACGCCGCATTTGCTGAGCTCCTTCTGTACACCAAATGCTCTGCCTGCCTCAAGCAAGACATGCCCCACAGCAGTTATCAGCCCCTTGCACAGATGAAGAAATAGGCGCTGAGAGGCTGTCTGCATCTCCATGGCTTGTCAGGAGCCAAGCTGGGGTCTGAACAAGGCAGTATGGCTTTGGGGTGCACTGCCTCTCAGACATTCCTACGCATCTGACAAGGGTCAATGCATCAGTAGGCAGCAGAGGGTGGTATTCCCATACACCAACAGGTGACCCATGGCCCCAGGCCGCTGGAGTCTGAAGAGGGTAACCCTGCCAGCAGAGCAGTCAGTGAAGATTTCAGGGAAGAAGTGACACAGCAGTTGCCCTAGAGGATGCCCAGGTTTTAAACATGAGCTGGGGTTCAGAGAAGGGCATCACTGCTGGGCAAAGGCCCAGGCGGAGGCCCGAGGGCAGGCAGTAGTCAAGTAGGGATAGGGAGTGGCCCAGCATGGCTGCTGATGGTCACACTGAGGATGGGAAAGGCAAATCACAACACCTTCCCAAGACTGAAAGAGAGAGCCAAGGAGAGGTTGGGTTAAGGGTGCCAGGGGGCTGGTCCTAACTGGATCTGTCCACCTCCATCTGGGCCAGTGACCAGCCAGGCCTGAAGTTCAGACAAAGTGTGAGGCATCTTCTCCTGTCCTGAGAAGCCCAACTGGGAACCCAGCCAGAGAACAGCCGCCCCATCCTGATCCACTGGATGGTCTTAGAATTCTGGATGTGTTGCCCACTGGCACTGCCCTGTCCATGCTCATCCATGGGGCTGGCTCCTAGGCACTGCTGCCCTCTGCAGACCCCGGGACAGAGGGGCACAGAACCAGCTATCAGTGAGGACAAGACCCAGGCCTCCTGAGCCCCATCAGTGTGCCTCATTTTTACCCTCAGAACCACCCCCGCACTTTGCTTTCCCTTCCACGCTGCAACACCAGTGTCACTCTGAGGACCTCACTTGGGTGACAGCACCCAGGTGAGGCTGGGTGTGAAGTGGGCTTGGGACTAGCTGGTCCACAGCCACACCCTGAGCTCCATACGTCTGGTCTTCCTGCTGCCCCTGAACTGGTATAGGGATCCCAAAGAAGTTGGGGTCAAGGTGAGGTGGGCAGGAGGAGAGTAGCTGAGCTCCTTGGGCTTCTACTTCCCAAGGAGGCAGTCACTCCATTAACATCAGGCTCCTGAGAACAGCAGCACCTTGGAGTGGACAGAGAGCCCAGCCTGGCAATAGGTGGTCCGAATGTATATCAGGGTCTGTTCTCACCTTGAAGGTGCCTGCTCCCAGCTCCCCTGGGAGCCCTTTCTCATTGCATCTGTTTTTTAGAGTGCCTGGAAACGGATTCTCCCCAGTGTCCTGGAGGTGGAAGACTCCACTGATTTCTTCAAATCAGGGGCTGCTTCAGTGGATGTTGTGAGGTAAGGCCAGGAGTGGAGGGGTCCAGTCCCAGGTGTCTGTGGCTGTGTCACAAACCACACTAAAACTGAGTGGCAGGAAACAACCACCATTTGTTATGTCTATGATCATTCAGATCAGGGATCCAGAAAGGACCCATGTGTGTAGGCCTTGGGGATTCATGTCAAATGGTGGTGGGTCAGTGGACTGGCAGGATCTAGAAGAGCCGGGCAGGGGTATGCTCCTCCAAGGTGACTTCTCACTGCTGTGTCTGGCCGTTGGGCCCGAAGGGCTGGCATCTGCTGAGGTAGCAACGCTGACCAGGCACCTATGTGTTGCAGCCCCCGAGTGGCCGCTCTGGGATTTGGTGGCATCGTAGGTGGTGGCTTATGGCTCTGAGTGTGCTGGTGCCAGCAAACAACGCAGATGCAGACCAAGCCTGGAAGGTCACATGGCATCACTGCCCCTGACCTGATTGTTCTCAGTGGTCATAAGCCTGCCCAGATTCAATGGCGAGAGACCCAGCCCTCAATGGGAGGAGGATCAACAATGTGCAGCTCCATTTTAAAACTGCCACAAGCTCCAGCATCCCCAGTGAAAGCCAAGGTTTGTGGGGAAAAAGAATGGGCAGCTAGGGATCACCGTAGACTAGGTTACCCATTCTTCAACTTCAGATGAATCGTCCTGCTTTCCATTTAGCAGTGGTAAATTCCAATTCGTATAAAGGGAAGGATGTGGGGTGTAGTAGAACATCTTTGCTTGCAAGCAACCATGGCTTAGTTCAGTCTGGTTTCAACAGAAAAGAACCAACAGTCAAAAGGACCATGGTAGCTTTCTTTAGGCATGGCTGTTTATTCCAAAGACTCAAATTATGTCATTAACATGGCCACTTCTTCATTTTGGGGCAGGATTTCTCTTTGTAGTGACAAGATGTCTGCACAGTAGCTCTGTTCTAATTTCTTGTGTTATCAGCATTTCCAGTCAAAAGGTGGTTCTTCTCTGGCAGTCTCTTTTTTATTTAATAATAATATTTTTTTATTATATTATGTTAGTCACCATACAGTACATCCCTGGTTTCTGATGTAAAGTTCCATGATTCATTACTTGCGTATAACACCCAGTGCACCATGCAATACGTGCCCTCCTTACTACCCATCACCGGCCTATCCCATTTCCCCACCCCCGAAGCCCTCAGTTTGTTTCCCAGAGTCCATAGTCTCTCATGCTTCATTCCCCCTTCTGATTACCCCCCTTTCTTCTTCCCTTTCTTCTCCTACCGATCTTCCTAGTTCTTATGTTCCATAAATGAGTGAAACCATATAATTGTCTTTCTCTGCTTGACTTATTTCGCTTAGCATTATCTCCTCCACTCCCGTCCATGTTGCAGCAAATGTTGAGAAATCGTTCTTTTTGATGGCTGAGTAATATTCCATTGTATATATGGACCACATCTTCTTAATCCAGTCATCAGTTGAAGGGCATCTCGGCTCCTTCCACAATTTAGCTATTGTGGACAATGCTGCTATGAACATTGGGGTGCATATGGCCCTTCTCTTCACTACGTCTGTATCTTTGTGGTAAATACCCAGTAGTGCAATTGCTGGGTCATAGGGTAGCTCAACTTTTAACTTTTTAAGGGACCTCCACACTGTTTTCCAGAGTGGCTGTATCAACTTGCATTCCCACCAACAATGTAGGAGGGACCCCCTTTCTCCACATCCTCTCCAACAATTGTTGTTTCCTGCCTTGTCAATTTTTGCCATTCTAACTGGTGTAAGGTGGTATCTCACTGTGGTTTTGATGTGAATTTCCCTGATGGCTAATGATTTTTTCATGTGTCTGTTAGCCATTTGTACATCTTCATTGGAAAAGTGTCTGTTCATATCTTCTGCCCATTTTTTGATTTGATTATTTGTTTCTCGTGTATTGAGTTTGAGAAGTTTTTTGTGGATCTTGGATACCAGTCTTTTTTCTGTAGTGTCATTTGCAAATATCTTCTCCCATTCCGTGGGCTGCCTCTTAGTTTTTTTGACTGTTTCCTTGGCTGTGCAGAAGCTTTTTATGTTGAGGAAGTCCCACAAGTTCATTTTCTCTTTTGTTTCTCTTGCCTTTGGAGATGTGTCATGAAAAAGTTGCTTTGGCCAATGTCGTAGAGGTTGCTGCCTATGTTCTCCTCTAGGATCTTGATGGATTCCTGTCTCACATCGAGGTCTTTCATCCATTTGGAGTTTATCTTTGTGTATGGTGTGAGAGAGTGGTCAAGTTTCATTCTTTTGCATGTAGCTGCCCAGTTTTCCCAGCACCATTTATTGGAAGAGGCTGTCTTTTTTCCACCGTATGTTTTTTCCTGCTTAATCAAAGATTAGTTGCCCAAAGAGCCGAGGGTCCATTTCTGGGTTCTCTATGCTGTTCCATTGGTCTATGTGTCTGTTTTTGTGCCAGTACCATGCTGTCTTTGTGATCACAGCTTTGTAGTACAGCTTGAAATCCGGCATTGTGATGCCCCCAGCTTTGTTTTTCCTTTTCAACAATTCCTTGGCGATTCGGGGCCTTTTCTGGTTCCACGCAAATTTAAGGGCTGTTTGTTCCAGTTCTTTGAAAAATGTCATTGGTATTTTGATCAGGATGGCATTGAAAGTGTAGATTGCTCTGGGTAGCATGGACATTTTAACTATGTTAATTCTTCTGATCCATGAGCATGGAATAATTTTCCATCTTTTTGTCAATGTCTTTCAAGAGTGATTTATATTTTCTAGAAGAGAGTGATGTTTGCTGTAGGCTTTTCATAGATGGCTTTTATGAAATTGAGAAATGTACCCTCTATCCCTACACTCTGAAGTGTTTTAATCAGGAAAGGATGCTGTATTTTGTCAAATGCTTTTTCTGCATCTATTGAGAGGATCATATGATTCGTGACTCTTTTCTTGTTGATGTGATCTATCACACTGATCGATTTGCAAATGTTGAACCACCCTTGCATCCCAGGGATGAATCCCACTTGGTCATGATGGATAATCCTTTTAATGTACTGTTGGATCCTATTAGCCAGGATCTTGTTGAGAATTTTGGTGTCCATATTCATCAGGGATATCAGTCTGTAATTCTCCTTTTTGATGGGGTCTTTGCCTGGTTTGGGGATCAAGGTGATACTGGCCTCATAGAATGAGGTTGGTAGTTTTCCTTCTGTTTCTGTTTTTTGAAATAGCTTCAGGAGAATAGGTATTATTTCTTCTTTGAATGTTTGGTAGAATTCCCCAGGAAAACCGTCCAGGCCTGGAGTTTTGTTTTTTGGAATGTTGTTTATCACTGTTTCAATCTCTTCATAATTAATTGGCCTGTTTAAGAAATCAATTTCTTCCTGTTTCAGTCTTGGTAGTTTATAGGTTTCCAGGAAGGCCTCCATCTCTTTGAGATGGCTTAATTTATTGGTATAAAGCTGTTGATAAATATTTCTAATAATCCTTCCAATTTCATTGGTGTTGGTTGTGACCTCCCCTTTTTCATTCATAATTTTATTAATTTGGGTCCTTTCTCTATTCTCTTGGGTAAGTCTTGCCAGTGGTCTGTCAATTTTATTGATTCCCTCAAAGAACCAGCTTCTAGTTCTGTTGATCTGCTCTACTGTACTCCTGGTTTCTAATTCATTGATTTCTGCTCTAATCTTGGCCAACTGTTCCTCTTGTGTGGATTAGGCCTGTCCCTCTGTTGCTGTTCCAGGTTCTTGAGGGGAGAATATAAAAACCGTATTTTAGAGTTTTCTATTCTTTTGAGTGAGGCTTGGATGGCTATGTATTTCCCGCTTAGGACTGCCTTTGCAGTATCCCATAGGTTTTGGACCATTGTATTTTCATTCTCGTTAGTCTCCATAAATTGTTTAAATTGATTTTTGATTTCCTGGTTTATCGAGTCATTCCTGAGCAGGATGGTTCTTAGTCTCCAAGTGTTTGAGTTTCTTCCAAATTTTTCCTTGTGGTTGAGTTCCAATTTCAGAGCGTTGTGGTCTGAGAATATGCAGGGAATAATTTCAGTCTTTTGGTATCGGTTGAGACCTGTTTTTTGACCCAGAACATGGTCTATTCTTGAGAATGTTCCATGGGCATTAGAATAGAATGAGTATTCTTTGGTTCTGGGGTGTAGTGTTCTATATATATCTATGAGGTCCAACTCGTCGAGTATGGCATTCAAAGCTCTTGTTTCTTTGCTGATTTCTTGCTTAGGTGATCTGTCTATTGCTGATAGTGGAGTGTTGAGGTCTCCTACTATTAGTGTATTTTATCTATATGTCTCTTCATTGTGGTTAAGAGTTGGCTTGTGTATCTTGCTGCTCCCCTGTTGGGGGCATAGATATTTATAATTGTCATATCCACTTGTTGGATACATCCTTTAAGAATAATATAGTGCCCTTCTGTGTCTCTCACGATAGTCTTTAGTTTAAAATCCAATCTATCTGATATGAGAATTGCTACCCCAGCTTTCTTTTGAGGTCCATTGGCATGAAAGATGGTATTCCATCCCATTACTTTCAGTCTGAATGTATGTTTTGGTTCAAAATGAGTCTCTTATAGACAGCAAATGGATGGGTCATGTATTTTTATCCAATCTGCAACCCTGTGGTGCTTTATGGGAGCACTTAGGCCATTTACATTGAGACTGATTATTGAGAGTTTTGATTTTAATGATGCCATGTTGCCTGTAAAGTCTTTGTTTCTATTGACTGTGACTTTCTGTTCTGTATCACTCTTGGGGCCTTTTTACTTTTATAGAACCCCCTTAATATCTCCTGTAGGGCTGGTTTCGTGGTTACGAAATTGGTCAATGACTGGCGATTCTGGAAGGTCCTTATCTCTCCATCAATTCTGAATGACAGCCTTGCTGGATAAAGGATCCTTGGCTGTATGTTTTTCTCTGAAAGAGCTTTAAAAATGCCCCCCCAACCCTTTCTCTCAATCCAGGTCTGTGTAGACAGGTCTGACGTAATTCTGATACCTTTGCCTTGGTACGTGAGAAATTTCTTTGCCCTGGCCTCTTTCAATACTGTATCCTTGGATCTATTATTTGCGAATTTCAGTATGATGTGATGTGGCGTAGGTTTGTTATGGTTGAGCTTGGGAGGGGTCCTCTCTGCCTCTTGGACATAAATGCTTGTTTCCCTTCCTAGATTAGGGAATTTTTCAGCTACAATTTGTTCAAATATCTCTTCTAAACCTCTGTTTTTCTCCACCCCCTTGGCGATGCCGATGATTCTGACATTGGAACGTTTCATTGAGTCAGTAATCTCCCGTAACCTACATCCCTAAGCACGGATATTTTTGAGCCCAGATTCTATTTTAGTTTTCTCTTCTACTAACCCATCCTCCAATTCGCTGATACGTTCTTCTGCCTTATTCACCTTGGCCATCAGAGTCTCTAGTTTTGACTGCATTTGGCTCTTAGAATGTTTAATTTCTGCCAGATTCGTTCTCATTTCCACCCTTAGAGATTCTATATTCTTGTTAATATTTTCATTAGTATTTTTTCAAGTCTACACATCATCTTGACCATTGTTACTCTGAATTCCATCTGATAATTTGGTTACATCCATATCTATCAGTGCTGTAGCAGAGGCCACAGACTCATTGTCTTTTCTTTGCTGGGGGGGATTTCTCCGTCTTGTCATTCTGATGAGGAGAGGTTGCGGGGTTGTCCAGAGCCCACATTATCGACCAGGACCCAGGCAGCATGCTCTTGTTTTATAGGGATCTTAGGGATGTGGACTTTTTGATTTTTCAGGCTGCCTTCTGGGGGAGGGGCCTGCCACGCTGATACTCAGGCAACCCTCTTTGGGTAAAGTCCCTGTCCCCTGTGAGGCGGATGGGAATTGGCACAATGTGAGCCGGTATTTCCGGGCTTTTGTTCTCTGGCAGCTTTCCCTGACGGTTTTCTGTGGCTCTTCTGAGAGAGCAGCAGTGGCCGAATCTCAGCCTCTGTCTCAGAACAGAGAGATCACAGTCTGCTCTCCACTGAGCTCTCCTGGCCTCTTTAACTCTGTTTCTGTTGGTGCTGCTAAAAACCCTGCAGAGTTCCGGGTTGTGTACCCCATATCTGGCATCCCAGCTCTCACTTCCAGGGTCGGCATGTCTCTGTCTTTTGTGTTTCTAACACTGCCAGCCACCCCCGCGCGCGCTCCTGTGCTCCCTGTTTCAGTATGGTTCGGGGGTGCTCAGGAACGCCGGTTTTCAGTCTGGTTGCACGCGCGTTCCCAGGCTCACGGTCTCAGTCTGCTCTCTCACAGGTACTGGTCCGCGAGTCCGGCCCATGCCCCAGTGCAAGTGGCTACTGCTTCCTGGCACCGGTGCGCGGTGGCTCCCTCCCCCTTCCATTTATCTTCTGATATCTGTGCACGGATTCATGGCTCCCCACTTTGTAATTCAATACTCAGAGCTGGAAATGTTCATTTGTAGAGATCCAGATGTGTCTTCCTACGTCTCAGGCTGATTCCATGGGTTTTTGGGGTGGTCTGGTACCTATCCAGTTCAAGTCAGGAACCAGCTGAAAAAGGGGACCCCTACTCCTCTGCCATCTTAACTCCTTCCTCTCCAACTCTGGCAGTTTCCACATAAGTCCTAGACTTGAATTTTACTGGTTCAGATGGAGTCATGTACCCCAGTAAGAATCAGTTGCTGGCCAGGAGAAGGCATGCTCTGATCGGCCAGAGCTGGGTCACATGCCCACCTCTGGAGCCAAGGGTTGAGAGGACTACATCAACCCACATCTCTGGAAAGAGAGGAGAAAGTTGTTCCCTTGGAAAGTGTCAGTGCTGTTCCCAGAAGCAGGGGAAGTGGGTGTTGTGAAGGCAGAAGCAAAGATGTGAACCACATATAGGGAGAGGTTTCTTGTGCTTCAGGAAGGTGCAAAGGAAATTCTGTGGAGCTCACTTAAGTAGAGAAAAATTCATGTGTGAAATTAAGAAAGTGTGTGCTATTGATATGGTGTGCAGAAGAATGTCAGAGAAACACTCAACTGAGCTCTGCATTTGGGTTCCTTCAGTAGAGCTGTAGAGTGGGCAGTGCCAATCAGAGGAGTGCACTGATGAGGGAAAGAGATCCAGGGTTAACTAGGATGTGTGGAATCTAGTCCCCCCATGAATGCAAGAGAAGACTTACATGTTTCCAAGAACTTTGGGGGGAAAAAAGCAAGGAGGAGGCTAACATTTATGCTCTGGGGTGAGCCAAGAATGCAGATGCTGTCTGACCAAATTGAAAAGTCCACCTGAGGCTGAACTGAGTAATGCCAAGTCATCCTGATGACTTTATATTTAATGGTATTTTATTTTAATGGCCTCTCTCCTTTATTTTAATGTTAGTATAATAAAAAGCTTCATGTAAACAGTAGTTTGAGGAGGAGTTCCATGCTGTACACCTGGAGGAGATTCTGGGGAGGATCTTAAAAGTGGATTCAGAACAGCAACTATGATCATGAGAACTGGGGATATGTGTTGTATCAGTTAGTTTTTGCTGTGTTACAAAGCACCTCAAATCACAGTGGCTTAATACTCCACCATTTTTTAAGCTTATGGTTCTGTGAGTCAACAGTTTGGGCTGGGCTCAGTTGATCTGGGCCAGACAAATGTCAGCTGGGTTCACTTAAGTGTTTGCAGTCAGCTACCAGGTCAGATGGGGACTGTTTGGTCTAGGATGGCCCCTTCAGACGGCCAATGCAGTCTTGTTCATATGATGGTGAGAGGGTCCTAGGACGCAGAGGGTCCAAGTGAACACATCATATCTGCTGCATTTATTGGCTAAAGCAAGTCGTGGGTTTGGCCCAGCTTCAAGGAGTAAGGAAATGGACACCACCTCCTAATGGCAGGTGCTGTAAAGGCTGGGCTATGGAAGGGGTGGAGCATTGTAGCTACTTTTGCAACCTACCACACATATAAAATGGCTGAAGTGTGCGTGTGTGCTTGGAAACCTTGGACGCTGCGGGTCTCTTATATCTCCTTCTGATTTATATATGTGGCCAGTATGAAGAATAAAATCAAGGTTTTTGTTTTTGTTTTGTTTCGTTTTTGTTTTGTTTTTAAAGATTTTATTTATTTATTGGACAGAGATAGAGACAGCCAGTGAGAGAGGGAAACAAGCAGGGGGAGTGGGAGAGGAAGAAGCAGGCTCATAGCGGAGGAGCCTGATGTGGGGCTTGATCCCATAACGCCGGGATCACGCCCTGAGCCGAAGGCAGACGCTTAACCGCTGTGCCACCCAGGCGCCCCTGTTTTTTGTTTTTAAATAATGCTCAGAAGTAGAATTTCAGACACCTGAGAAAATGATGTTCTGAGGACAAGCCAGAGCTGCCTAGAGCTTCTGAGCTGAGGTCGACTGGAGGATGCAGATAAAACTGATTCTTTTTTTGTTTTGTGAATACTTAAGAGCATATATCCTTTTGTTTCTATTATGGTAAAAACATATGAGCTTTACCTTCTTTTTTTTTTTTTTTTTTTTAAAGATTTTATTTATTTATTTGACAGAGATAGAGACAGTCAGTGAGAGAGGGAACACAAGCAGGGGGAGTGGGAGAGGAAGAAGCAGGCTCATAGCGGAGGAGCCTGATGTGGGGCTCGAGCCCAGAACGCCGGGATCACGCCCTGAGCCGAAGGCAGGCGCTTAACCGCTGTGCCACCCAGGCGCCCCATGAGCTTTACCTTCTTAACAGATTTTTAAGTGTACATTCCAGTATTGTTAACTAGAAGCACAATGGTGTACAATAGATATCCAGAACTTTTTCATCTTTCAGGACTGAAATTTTGTACCGATTGAACAGCAACTGCCTATTTCTCCCTCCCTCCCCGGCCTCTGGCAACCATCATTCTACTCTCTGCTTCTGAGTTCGATTATTTGAGATACTTTATATGAGTGGAATCATTTAGTATTTGTCCTTCTCTGACTGGCTTATTTCACAGCATAATGAGGTTTAAGCGTGTTGTAGTATGTGACAGGACTTCCTTCTTTCTTAAGGACGAATAATATTCCATTGTATATTTACACCACATTTTCTTTATCTGTTCATCCGTTGCTGGACATTTAGGTTGTTTCTGCCTTTGGCTCTTGTGAATAATGAATGTGGGAGTGCAACTATCTCCTTGAGGTCCTGATTTCAATTCTTTCGGATAAATACCCAAGAGTGGGATTGCTGGATCTTATGGTAGTTTAAATTTTTTAAATTATTTATTTATTTAAGTAATCTTTACACCCAGTGTGGGGTTTGAACTCACAAACCTGAGATCAAGAGTCATATGCTCCTCCAACTGAGCCAGCCAGGTGGCCTTGGTAGTTCTGTTTTTAATGTTTTCAGCAATAACAACACTGCTCTCCTCCACGGCACCATTTTACATTCCTACAAACAGTGCACAAGGGTTCCAGTTTCTCTTTTAGAACTTAAAAAAGGACCATTCTCATAGTTGTGAGGTGATGTCTCATTGTGGTTTTGACTTTTGTGTCCTTAATGATTGGTGATATTGAGGATCTTTTCATATACCTGTTGGTCATTTGTATGTGTCTTTAGAAAAATGTCTAAGTCTTTCACCCATTTTAAATTGGGTTATTTGGGGGGTCTTGCTGTTGAATTGTAGGAATCCCTTACATATTTTGGATATCAACCCCTCAGATATATTGTTTGCAAACACTTTCTTCCATCCTATACATTGCCTTCTCTCTCTATTGATTGTTCCTTTGCTGTGCAGAAGGTTTTTATTTAATGTGGTTCTACTGGTCTGTTCTTGCTTTTGTTGCCAGGATTTCAATGTAATATCAGGAAATCATCACTAAAACCAATTTTATGAAAAATTTCCCTATGTTTTCTTCTAGGGGTTTTGTAATTTCAGGTCTTTGATTAAGTCTTTAATCCATTTTGAGTTGATTTTTAAATATAGGATGAGACAAGGGTCCAATTTTAGTCTTTTGCATGTGGCTATCCAGTTTCCCAAACACCATTTGTTAAAGAAATTTTCCCATTGTATATTAGCAGCACCCTTGCTGAAGATGAGCAAGGTCACCCTTGCTGATAGATGCACACATCTATACAAGAGTTTATCTCTGGACTTTCTGTTCTGTTCCATGGGTCTATATGTCTGTCTTTATATCAGTACTGCATTGCTTTGATTACTGTAGCTTTGTAATGTATTTTCAAATTAGAAAGTATGAGGCCTCAGAAAAATTAGAAAAAGAGATTTGTTCTTCTTTTCAAGATTATTTTGGCTATTCAGAGTCCTTTGTGGTTCCATATGAATTTTAGAATTGTTTTTTTTCCATTTCTATGAAAAATAGGATTGGGATTTTGATAAATATTTCATTGAATCTGTAATTAGCTTTGGTTGGTATGATTATTTTAACAATATTCAAATCCATGAACTTGGGATGTCTTTCCATTTATTTGTGTCTTCCTCAATTTCTTTCAGCTATATTTTATAGTTTTCAGTATACAGGTGTTTCATTTCCTTGATTGAGTTTTTCCTAAGTATTTTATTCTTTTTGATGTTATATAAATAGGATTATTTTCTTAATTTCCCTTTTAGATTGCTCATTTTTAGTGTATGGAAATGCAACTGATTCTTGTATGTTGATTTTGTTTCCTGAAACTTTACCAAATTAGTTCACTAGTTCTAACAGTATTTTCGTAGAATTTGTAGGGCTTTCTACATAGAAGATCATGCCACTGGCAAACAGAGATCATTTTACTTCTTACTTTCTATTTCTGATGATTCTTATTCTTTTTTTTTTCCTTTCTTCCTCCCATCTAATTGATCTGGGTAGGATTTCCATTACTATGTTGAATGAAAGTGGCTAGAATGGGCATTCTTGCCTTTCTTCCAAGGGAAAGCTTTTAGTATTTCACCATTATGATGTTAGCTATGGGCTTTTCACATCTGGGCTTTATAATGTTAAGGTACAAGGTAATTTTCTTCTATTCCTAAGTTTGTTGAGTGTTTTTATTATGAAAAGGTGTTGAATCTTGTCAAATGCTTTTCCTGCACCTATTGAGACAATCATGTGATTTTTATCTTTCATGCTACTAATGTGGTGTATCACTTTTATTGATTTGAATGTGTTAAACCATCCTTGCATCCCAGGGATGAATCCTACTTGGTTTGTATGATCCTTAATGTGCTGTTAAGTTTGGTTTCCCAAATTTTAAAAAATAATTTTTGCATTTATATTCACCAGGGATATTGGCTCGTAGTTTTCTCAGAGTGTCCTTATCTGGCTTAGGTATCAGCAATTCTAGCCTCATAAAATGAGTTTGGGAATGTTCCCTCCTTTTCAGTTTTTTTTTTTTTTTTTGGCGGGGAGGGGGGAGAGTTTGAGAGGTATTGGCATTAGTTCTCCCTTAAATGTTTTGTAGAATTCACCAGGGAAACCATCTGGTCCTGGGCTTTTTTTTGTTGTGAAGTTTTTGATTACTGATTCACTCTTCTTATTATTGGTCTGTTCAGGTTTTCTATTTCTTTTAAAAAAGATTTTATTTATTTATTTGAGAGAGAGAGAGAGAGAGAGAAAGAGATTGAGAGAATTACTTAGAGGAGGGGCAGAGGGAGAAGCAGACTCCCTGCAGGGCAGGAAGCCCAGTTTGGGACTAAATCCCAGGACCCTGGGATCATGACCTGAGCTGAAGGCAGACACTTAACCAACTGAGCCACTCAGACACCCCAGACTTTCTGTTTTTTCATGATTCAGACTTGTAGGTTATGTTTCTAGGTTATGTTTCTATCCATTTCTTACAGGTTATACAATTTGTTGATGTATAGTTGTTCATGGTAATCTCTTACAACCTTTGTGTTTGTGTGGTATCATTGATAATGTCTCCTCTTTCATTTCTGAGTTTGATTCTGCTCTCTTTTTTCCTTAGTTAGCCCAGCTAAAGATTTGTCAATTTTGTCTATCTTTTTTAAAAGCCAGCTCTTAGTTTTGCTGATCATTTCTATTGTTGTCTTGTTGTTGTTGTTTTGGCCTCTATTTTATTTATTTCTGGTCTGATCTTTGTTATTTCCTTTCTTCTACTAACTTTGAGTTTCACCTATTCTTCTTTTTCTAGTTCCTTGAGGTGTAAAGTTTGGTTGTTTATTTGTTTTTTTTTTCCCCTTAATGTTGACATTTATCACCATAAACTTTTCTCTAAGAACTGCTTTTGCTGTGTCCTATAAGATTTGGTGTTTGCGTTTCCATTTTTGTTTGTTTCAAGACATTCTAAATTTCTCTTTTGATTTCTTCTTGACCTATTCGTTATTCAGAGGTGTGTAGTTTAATATCCATATTTTTGTGAATTTTTCAATCTTCCTCCAGTTATTTCTAGTTTCATACCATTCTGGTCAGAAAAGATATTTGGTATGATTTCAGTCTTCTTAAATTTGTTAACATTTGCTTAGTGACCTAACATGTGATCTGTCCTGGAGAACGTTTCATATGCTTTTGGGAAGGATGTGTATTCTGCTGCTGTTGGGTGAACTATTCTGTTATGTGTGTTAGGTCCATTTGGTCTATAGTGTTGTTTAAGTCTAATGTTTGCTTAATGGTCTTCTGTCTGGATGTTCTTTGCATTATTGAAGTAGGGTATTGAAATCTCCTACAATTTTTGAGTTTCTGTTTCTCCCTTCAATTCTGTTAATGTTTGCTTCATACATTTAGGTAGTCTGATGTTGAGTTCATATGTATTTATAATAGTTATATCTCCCTGGTAAATTGGCCCTTTTATCATTATATAATGTCCCTCTTTTTCTCTTGTGAGAGTTTCTGACTTAAAATCTATTTTGTCTAATATAAGTATAGTCACCTCTGCTCTCCTTTGGTTACCATTTCATAGAACATCTTTTCCATTTTTTCACTTTCAGCCTGTGTGTGTCCTTAAACATAAAGTGGGTCTCTTCTAGACAGCACATAGTTGTATCTTGTTTTACTTTTTTTTAAACCCATTCAGCTGCTCTATCTTTTGATTGGGGAATTTAATCCATTTTCACTTAAAGTAATTATTGATAGAGAAGGACTAAGGTCTCCATTTTAAAAAATTGATTTCTGTCTTATAGCTCTTCTGTCTCTTTTTTTCCCCTCTTGCTATGTTTTATTGATTTTTTTTTTGTAGTTGCATACTGTGATTTCTTTCTCATTTTTTTTTTTTTTTTGTGTATCTTCCATAAGTATTTTCTTTGTGGTCACCATGGGTTTACATAAAACAATCAATTTTAAGCTGATAACAACTGAAGTTTAATTTATACAAAAACTCCACAATTTTACCTCTCCCTCTCACACTTTATGTTATTGATGTTATAATGTACATCTTTTTATATTATAGGTCCATTAACATATTTTACACTTATAGTTTTTAAAAATTACTTTGTCTTTTAATTTCTATACCAGAATTAAAAGTTGTTTGTGTACTGTTACAATATTACAGTGTTCTGTATTTGTCTATATATTTACCTTTACCAGTGAGCTTTTATCTTTATATGCTTTCGTATTGCTGTTTAGCATCTTTTAATTTCAATTTGAAGGACTCCTTTTAGCATTTCTTGTAAGGAAGGTGTCTTGGTGATGAACTTCCTCAGCTTTTGTTTTCTTAGGAAAGTAACTCTTCATTTTTAAAGGATAGTTTTTATGGCTTTAGTATTTTTAGTTGGCAGGGTTTTTTTCTTTCAGTACTTTTAATATATTATCCCATTCCTTTCTGTCTTGTAATGTTTTTGCTAGAAATCTACTCATACTCTTATGGAGGTTCCCTTGTATGAGACAAGTTGCTTTTTTATTTCTGCTTTCTAAATTTTCTCTTTGTATTTGACTTTCAATGATATGATTATAATGTCTTGGTGTGGACTTCATTTAGTTTCCTATTTGGTAATTATTTGGACTTAAATCTGGTTGTCTGATTCCTTCCCTAGTTTTGGGACATTTCTGGCCATTATTTCTTTAAATAAGCTCTCTGCTCCTTTCTCTCCTTCTTCTGAAACTTTCGTAATGTATGTTTTTTTCACTGATGGTCTGCCATAAATCCCTTAGTCTTTCTTCTCCCCTTTTAATAATTTTTCTTTTTGCTCCATAGACTTGATCATTTCAAATAACCTGACTTCAAGTTCACTGATTCTTTCTTCTGCTTGATCAAGTGTATTGCCGAAACTACCCCTGTGGTGAATCATTTACTCTATTTATTGCATTCTTCAGCCCCCAAATCTCTGCTTGGTTCTTTCTCATATTTTCTATCTCCTTGCTGAAATTCTCATTTTATTCATGCAACATCTTCCTAAATTTGTTGAGCACCTTTGTGATTTTTACTCTGAAGGCATTATCAGATAATCCATATATCTCTGTTTCTTCAAGGTCAATTTCTGGACTTTTGTTTCTTTGATGGGGTAATTTCTTCAGATTTCTTGTAACTTTGGGTTCATGTTTGTGCATTTGAAAAAATAACCACCCCTCCAAGTCTTTAGACTGACTTTGTACAGGAAAAGACCTTCACGAATAAGGCTGGCAAGAGATTTTGGAGGCTTCTCAAACTTTTTCTGTGGATGTGTCTTCCTTGGACTTGTACATGTAGATTCCTAATTAGAAGAATTTGCTGAATTTTTTTTTTTTCCAGGATAGTCTTTTGCTCCCTCTGGTGTCCATCTGTCGTATCACAAGTCCTCTGAAGCAGTATGATGCCCAGCTCTTCTGTTGTTCTCAGCAGCCTCAGGCATCTAGAGTATTTTGAGTCCCATCAGTACGTAAGCTGGGATAGACAGAGACCAGTCCATTGAGTAACCCCCCCAAAGTTGGAATATTGAATGCATATTCCATGTTCCCACTCTTCTCTTCCCTCTTGAGGGAGAGGGAGAGGCTGCTGAACTATATTGGCCTTTGGCTCCGGTACCGTGGATCCTCTGGAGCAGTGGCACATCACCCAGATGCTTTGTTCTCCATGACTCTCAGGTGTCTGGGATATGCCAGGTCCCATCAGTACTCTGATACTGGTGAGACAGAAGCCAGTCCATTTGGCAGCCCTCCTGAAAGATCAGAACATTGGGCATGCAGTCCATTCTTGTCTTTCCCTCCCCTGGAAGAAGCTGAGAGCTTGGAATTTCCTCCCAGTCACATAGTGATGTGCCAAGGAGCAGAGACCATGGCAAGAGGGTGCCACAAATTTTCCTGCTGGCTTCAATGCAGCTGGTTTTACACTTGTCGGGGGTGCAGGAGATTTTAAGCTGGTTTCTAGATATCTCATAAAGGGGATTGGTCCATGTATTATTGAATTGGTGTTTCTTTGGGAGGAAGAAGGGGTTGAAGCTTTCTATTCTGCCATCTTATTGATGTTACTCCAAAAGCATTAAGAAAGCTGGTTCTTCACCTTCTATTCTGCTTCCATCTTTTCCATCCACACAAGTGTCCCCTTGATGGGGACAGAGACCCAGCTCATGAGCCAGACAAAGCTCATTCTCCTGAACTGGCCAACTTGTCTTGTGATTTTGGTCTGGAATACTGGCAGATATCCCAATCCAAAAATAATAAGAAAAAACAGGAGGAGGTGAAAGAAGAGATGGAGGAAAAGAAAAAGAATGAAAAGGAGAAATTAATGTAGACGATTCAATTTATAGACCAAGGAGCTTGTGGAATTCTTTGGCATGCTTCCAAAATACATTGTTAAGAACAGAAGCAACAAACTTAAGATCTTCCCTATTTCTTCTTTGAGCAGGGTCTCTAGGCAGGCAGCTTAGGAGATGTCAGAAACCCTATGTATTAGTCAAGGTCCCCCAGGGCAGATGGCACAATCTAGCTGGAAAACTAAAGGGAGTTTAATGAGGGGTCTACACATGAGGGGAGGAGCAGGGAGGACCAACAAAGAATGTCAAGTTATCTTGGGACTCTCAAGAGCTGGGAAGCTGGGTCTGAAGAGGAAAGAAGAAGGAACTGGAACCTGGGGACTTGGAGCTTTTAGAGAGGACTGCATGATAGGAGCTGTGAACATTGGAATGGAAACACAGCTTTACCAACTTATAAATCAGCAGTGAGGGAGCAAGAGGGTAAATACCCCAACCTCTTTCTTCTTATCCTTCAGTCTCCTACCAGTATCTCCTATTGGCCATAAAACCAGAAGTCCAAAGGCAAATGACTTTATAGTGTACACAACTTTAATCTAGTCCACAAAATCCAGCCTCCCAGGATACAAGATAAAAGAGAATGAGAAAGGGGCTATGGTGAGGTAAAGGGAAAACATACATCTCACTGAGAAAGCTGGACTGCAATAAGCCTATAAAAAAATACCTTGGCTGTCTTGTGCCCAAGATGGACAATTAAGAATTAAATATCTACCACTGAATGAATAATACTACCAAAAGCACGTAGAGTAATGACTAGTTGCCAGCTTCTGTGCAAGACTTGCTCGTGTCTTCTTGGCTCTGTCCTTGACACTCTGCTACTCAACACTGCTACATATGTGTATTATATGGCAACTAATCCCTTTTGGGAATGCAGTAAAGCTGGGAGGGATGGGAACACACTGGATGGAAAAATCGGGGGTGTAAAGCCCCTCTGTTCCAAAGGGGAACTCAGAAAAACAAAATTCCTGCTAGAAGTGGAGGATGGAGGATGTGGCTCAGAATTTATGCGAACCAGGAGCACAAAATGTGAAGCCACGCATTCACTTGTGTCATCAACAAATATTTATAGGGCACTAGGGCACTTACTATTAGAAAGTCAGTGTGCTGGAGTTAGGGTTATAGCAGGGGACAAAATAGATATAATTCCTAGACTGTAAGTGCTTTGGGGAAAACAAAGCAAATAGACAATTAAAATTACACTTGTCTCCCATCCAAGTACTAACTAGGCCCAACCCTACTTAGCTTCCAAGATCAGATGAGATCAGGTGTGTTCAGGGTGGCCTGTACTGCCTGGGTTCCACTTCCAGTAATAGCTCTTGCAGAAGTGCTGAATATCCTGGGGAAGGCTACCCTCACCACCCTGGTCTTCCCGAGGCTGACCCAGGTCACTGGTGGGCAAGCTTCTTTTTTGGGAAGTCCACTCTCCCATTCATGGCTATAGTGTTGGAGTCCCCAGAACGCCTGGAATCTCCTCAGGCATCCAGTGGCATGGTCACCTGTGACTTGGTCACCTGGAAGCCATGAGGAAGCAGCCTGGTGGCCAGCCTGGCAATGCCAATGCTGGGCCCCAATCCTGGGTGGTCACCCCCAGCCACCAGACTTCAGGAGGTGCTAGACTCATCAGAGCCCCTTCCCCCCCTCCCCTTAGACTAGGCAGGCTGAAGTAAGAAGAAGCAGTTCAATTCTTTTCTAGCAAAACAGCAAAACACGAAAAAGGAAGTTGAGAGAACCCCACTCTTACTGTCCAAGTCTTCCTGACACTCTGTAACCATGTTCCTTGCACCAAGTGGAAAATAAACTCCAAGCAGCCAGTAAAATTAATTAATTAATTAAAATAAAAATAAAATTACATTTGTTATTATTATATGAATTGTCACATTTACTCTCCACACAAACTGGTAGAGAACTATTGTTTTTAATAAACTTTTATTTTATAATAGTTTAAGATTTCCAAAAACCTTGTGAAGATAGTACAGAGCATTCCCATATTCTCACATCCAATCATCTTATTATTAACACTCTACATTAGTATGGTACATTTGTCACAATCAGTAATCCTATATTGCTACATTATTTTCAATTAAAACTGATCTACTTTATTCAGATTTTCTTATTTTTCTGTGTAATGTCCTTTTTCTGTTCCAGTACCCCATTGGGATAGCACGTTACGCTTAGTCATTAGGTCTTTCTAAAGTTTTCTCAGACTTGCTTTGATTTTGATGATGTTAACATTTTTTAGGAGTGTGGTCAGGTATCTTGTAGTCTATCTCTTAGTTGGGATTTATCTGATGTTTTCCTTCATAATTAGAATGGGGTTATGTGTTTAGAGAAGTACAGAGATAAAGTCTCATCACATCATATCCAGCATGCTATCAACATGACGTATCACTCTTGATGTTGACCTTGATTACCTGGCTGAGATAATATTCTCCAGTGTGAAGCATCTCTTCCCTTCTTGCCCTCCATTCCTATACTGTATTCTTTGGAAGGAAGTCATTCTGTGCAGCCCACACTGCGGAGTTATGCTCCACCTCCTGAGAGCAGAGTGTCTACCTAAATTATTTGAAATTCTTCTGCATGGAGAGTTGTCTTTTTTTCTCCTATTTATTTATTCATTTGGTCATTTATATCAGTATGAAGTCATGGATATTTATCTCACTTTGGATTACATCCAATAGTAATTTATTGGTTTTGTTGCTCAGACTGTGTAAGCTTCGTCTACTGAAAAACAAAAGCTCTTTCAGTGGGACCTTGTACACATTTGATATGCCACCACCCTTTTATAAGCCCTCCTTACTTGGTGGCACTACAAGACATTCTTGTGCAGTCCCTGCCACAGCCCTAGAATCAGGGATTTCTCCCAGGATCCTTGCTTCCTTTTATTGGAAAATGGTATTAGAAACCAAGATGTGGGTGCTAGGTGTGCTCATTTCTACCTGTGTTTCATTGCTTCTTGGCCCTCCCAGCTGACAGAGCAGAAATATATCTATAGTCTATCTATCATCTATCTATCATCTATCTATCATCTATCTATCTATCATCTACCTATCTAATCTATCATCTGTCATCTATCTATACTTACATATATCTATGTATCTATACCTTTCTATCTGCCCCCCCATCAATAGTATATCTATGTCTATAAACATGAGGGTGTCAGGGGTCTCCAAGACAAAGCAAGAAATGTCAACAAATTTCCTCAATTTTTCTTTTTCTGAGGAAGTCTTTATTTTTCTTTCACTTTGAAGAATAATTTTGCAAGATACAGAATTCTATGTTGACTTATTCTTTTGATACTTTAGATAGTTCATTCCGCTCTCTTCTTGCTTGCATGGTTTCTGAAAGAGAAGTCCAATATTACATTGTTCTATAAGTAAGGCATTTTTTTCCTCTGATTTCTTACAAGATTTTCTCTTTATCTGTGATTTTCTGCAGTTTGACTATGATGTGTTTATGTAGGTTTTTTTTTAAGGATGCACCACAATTTATTTAGCCAATCTCTAAATGTTAGACATGTAATTGTGTTTAAGGTATTCGTAAAGGGCATATTTTTAATGTAAAAATCTTCGGATTCATCTCTAGTTAGGTTCTTGGGATATATTCATAGAAATGGCATTGACAGGTCAAATGGTATACATGCTTTGACCTATGTTGCCAAATTGCCTCTAAAAGGTTAAAACAACTATCATTCTTACTCATATTGTATATATATGTTGGTTTCTCTCACTGTTTGTATTTACTGGTTATTATTTCTTTTCTTTTTTTATTTTAACGTTTTTTTATTATATTATGTTAGTCACCATACAGTACATCCACAGTTTCCAATGGAAAGTTCGATGATTCATTAGTTGCGTATAACACCCAGTGCACCATGCAATACGTGCCCTCCTTACTACCCATCAAAAGCCTATCCCATTCCCCCATCCCCTCTCCCCTCTGTATCCCTCAGTTTGTTTCTCAGAGTCCATAGTCTCTCATGCTTCCTTCCCCCTTCTGATTACCCCCCTTTCTTTATCCCTTTCTTCCCCTACCGATCTTCCTAGTTCTTATGTTCCATAGATGAGAGAAACCATATGATAATTGTCTTTCTCTGCTTGACTTATTTCACATAGCATTATCTCCTCCAGTGTTGTCCATGTTGCAGCAAATGTTGAGAACTCGTTCTTTTTGATAGCTGAGTAATATTCCATAGTATATATGGACCACAACTTCTTAATCCAGTCATCTGTTGAAGGGCATCTCGGCTCCTTCCACGATTTAGCTATTGTGGACAATGCTGCTATGAACATTGGGGTGCATATGGCCCTTCTCTTCACTACGTCTGTATCTTTGGGGTAAATACCCAGTAGTGCAATGGCTGGGTCATAGGGTAGCTCAATTTTTAACTTTTCAAGGGACCTCCACACTGTTTTCCAGAGTGGCTGTACCAACTTGCATTCCCACCAACAATGTAGGAGGGATCCCCTTTCTCCACATCCTCTCCAGCAATTGTTGTTTCTTGCCTTGTCAATTTTTGCCATTCTAACTGGTGTAAGGTAGTATCTTAGTGTGGTTTTGATGTGAATTTCCCTGATGGCTAATGATTTTGAACATTTTTTCATGTGTCTGTTAGCCATTTGTATGTCCTCATTGGAAAAGTGTCTGTTCATATCTTCTGCCCATTTTATGATTTGTTTATTTGTTTCTCACGTATTGAGTTTGAGTTCTTTGTAGATCTTAGATACCAGTCCTTTATCTGTAGCATCATTTGCAAATATATTCTCCCATTCTGTGGGCTGCCTCTTACTTTTGTTGACTGTTTCCTTTGCTGTGCAGAAGCTTTTTATGTTGAGGAAGTCCCACAAGTTCATTTTTTCTTTTATTTCTCTTTCCTTTGGAGATGTGTCATGAAAAATGTTGCTTTGGCCAATGTCGTAGAGGTTGCTGCCTATGTTCTCCTCTAGGATTTTGATGGATTCCTGTCTCACATCGAGGTCTTTCATCCATTTGGAGTTTATCTTTGTGTATGGTGTGAGAGAGTGGTCAAGTTTCATTCTTTTGCATGTAGCTGTCCAATTTTCCCAGCACCATTTATAGAAGAGACTGTCTTTTTTTCCACTGGATGTTTTTTCCTGCTTTATCAGATTAGTTGCCCAAAGAGCCGAGGGTCCATTTCTGGGTTCTCTATGCTGTTCCATTGGTCTATGTGTCTGTTTTTGTGCCAGTACCATGCTGTCTTTGTGATCACAGCTTTGTAGTACAGCTCGAAATCTGGCATTGTGATGCCCCCAGCTTTGTTTTTTCTTTTCAACAATTCCTTGGTGATTGGGGGCCTTTTCTGGTTCCATACAAATTTAAGGACTATTTGTTCCAGTTCTTTGAAAAATGTCATCAGTATTTTGATAGATTTTCTGCCAGATAGCATTGAAAGTGTAGATTGCTCTGGGTAGCATGGACATTTTAACTATGGCAATTCTTCCGATCTATGAGCATGGAATAATTTTCCATCTTTTTGTGTCTTCTTCAATGTCTTTCAAGAGTGATTTATAGTTTCTAGAATATAGCTCCTTTACGTCTCTGGTTAAGTTAATTCCAAGGTAACGTATGGTTTTTGGTGCTATTGTAAATGAGATGGATTCCCTAATTTCTCTTTCCTCAGTCTCAACTGTTCGTGTATAGAAATGCAACTGATTTCTGAGCATTGATTTTGTATCCCGCCACATTACTGAATTACACTATAAATTCTAATAGTTTGGACGTGGATTCTTTTGGGTTTTCCACATAGAGTATCATGTCATCTGCAAAGAGAGACAGTTTGACTTCTTCTTTGCCAATTTGGATACCTTTGATCCCTTTTTGTCGTCTGATTGCTGTTGCAAGGACTTCTAGTACTATGTTGAATAATAACGGTGGGAGTGGACATCCTTGTCATGTTCCTGATGTTAAGGGAAAGGCTTCCAGCTTTTCCCCATTGAGAATGAATTTGCTGTAGGCTTTTCATATATGGTTTTTATGAGATTGAGGAATGTACCCTCTATCCCTACACTCTGAAGGGTTTTAATCAGGAAAGGATGCTGTATTTTGTCAAATGCTTTTTCTGCATCGATTGAGAGGATCATATGGTTCCTGAGTCCTTTCCTGTTGATATGATGTATCACGCTGATCGATTTGCTAATGTTGAACCACCCTTGCATCCCAGGGATGAATCCCACTTGGTCATGATGGATAATCCTTTTAATGTACTGTTGGATTCTATTAGCCAGGATCTTGTTGAGGATTTTGGCGTCCATATTCATTAGGGAAATTGGTCTGTAATTCTCCTTTTTGATGGGGTCTTTGCCTGGTTTGGGGATCAAGGTAATATTGGCCTCATAGGATGAGTTTGGTAGCTTTCCTTCTGTTTCTATTTTTTGAAATAGGTTTAGGAGAATAGGTATTATTTCTTTTTTGAATGTTTGGTTGAATTCCCCAGGAAAACCGTCCCAGCCTGGAGTTTTGTTATTTGGAAGGTTGTTTAACACTGTCTCAATCTCTTCATAATTAATCGGCCTGTTTAAAAAATCAGTTCCTTTCTGTTTCAGTCTTGGTAGTTCATAGGTTTCCAGGAAGGCCTCCATCTCTTCCAGATTGCTTAATTCATTCGCATATAGCTGTTGATAAAAGTTTCTAATAATCCTTCCAATTTCATTGGTGTTGGTTGTGACCCCTCCTTTTTCATTCATAATTTTATTAATTTGGGTCCTTTCTCTATTCTTTTGGATAAGTCTTGCCAGTGGTCTGTCAATTTTATTGATTCCCTCAAAGAACCAGCTTCTAGTTCTGTTGATCCGCTCTACTGTACTCCTGGTTTCTTATTCATTGATTTCTGCTCTAATCTTGGTCAACTGCTTCCTCGTGCGTGGATTAGGCCTGTCCCTCTGTTGCTGTTCTAGCTTCTTGAGGTGAGAATATAAAAACTGTATTTTAGATTTTTCTATTCTTTTGAGTGAGGCTTGGATGGCTATGTATTTCCCGCTTAGGACTGCCTTTGCAGTATCCCATAGGTTTTGGACCATTATGTTTTCATTCTTGTTGGTTTCCATAAATTGTTTAAATTGATTTTTGATTTCCTGGTTTATCGAGTCATTCCTGAGCAGGATGGTTCTTAGTCTCCAAGTGTTTGAGTTTCTTCCAAATTTTTCCTTGTGGTTGAGTTCCAATTTCAGAGTGTTGTGGTCTGAGAATATGCAGGGCATAATTTCATTCTTTTGGTATCGGTTGAGACCTGTTTCGTGACCCAGAACATGGTCTATTCTTGAGAATGTTCCATGGGCATTAGAATAGAATGAGTATTCTTTGGTTCTGGGGTGTAGTGTTCTATATATATCTATGAGGTCCAACTCGTCGAGTATGGCATTCAAAGCTCTTGTTTCTTTGCTGATTTCTTGCTTAGGTGATCTGTCTATTGCTGATAGTGGAGTGTTGAGGTCTCCTACTATTAGTGTATTTTTATCTATATGTCTCTTTATTCTGGTTAAGAGTTGGCTTGTGTATCTTGCTGCTCCCCTGTGGGGGGCATAGATATTTATAATTGTCATATCCACTTGTTGGATACATCCTTTAAGAATAATATAGTGCCCTTCTGTGTCTCTCACGATAGTCTTTAGTTTAAAATCCAATCTGTCTGATATGAGAATTGCTACCCCAGGTTTCTTTTGAGGTCCATTGGCGTGAAAGATGGCATTCCATCCCTTACTTTCAGTCTGAATGTATCTTTTGGTTCAAAATGAGTCTCTTATAGACAGCAAATGGATGGGTCATGTCTTTTTATCCAATATGAAAACCTGTGTCAGATATGGGAGCATTTAGGCCATTTACATTGAGAATGATTATTGAGAGATATGTTTTTAATGATGCCATGTTGCCAGTAAAGTCTTTGTTTTTATGGATTGTGACTTTCTGTTCTGTATCACTCTTGGGGCCTCTTTACTTTTATAGAACCCCCCTTAATATCTCCTGCAGGGCTGGTTTCATGGTTACGAAATTGGTCAATGACTGGTGATTCTGGAAGGTCTTTATTTCTCCACCTATTCTGAATGACAGCCTTGCTGGATAAAGGATCCTTGGCTGCATATTTTTCTCTGAGAGAGCTTTAAAAATGTCCCCCCACCCTTTCTCTCATTCCAGGTCTGTGTAGACAGGTCTGACGTAATTCTGATACCTTTGCCTTGGTACGTGAGAAATTTCTTTGCCCTGGCTGCTTTCAATACTGTATCCTTGGATCTAATATTTCTGAAATGCACTATGACGTGACGTGGTGTAGGTTTGTCATGGTTGAGCTTGGGAGGGGTCCTCTCTGCCTCTTGGACATGGATGTTTGTTTCCCTTCTTAGATTAGGGAAGTTTTCAGCTACAATTTGTTCAAATATCTCTTCTAGAGCTCTGTTTTTCTCCACCCCCTTGGGGATGCCGATGATTCTGACATTGGAATGTTTCATTGAGTCAGTAATCTCCCCTAACCTACATTCCTGAGCGTGGATTATTTTGAGTCTAGATTCTATTTTAGCTTTTTCTTCTACTAACACATCCTCCAATTCGCTGATACGTTTTCTGCCTCGTTCACCCTGGCCATCAGAGCCTCTAGTTTTGCCTGCATTTGGCTCATAGAGTTTTTAATTTCTGCCAGATTCGCTCTCATTTCCACCCTTAGAGATTCTATATTCTCATTAACATTTTCATTAATACTTTTTTCAAGTTTACACATCATCTTGACCATTGTTACTCTGAATTCCATTTCTGATAATTTGGTTATATCCATATCCATTAGTTCTGTGGCAGACGCCACAGGCTCATTGTCTTTTCTTTGCTGGGGGGGTTTCTCCTTCTCATCATTCTGATGAGGAGAGGTTGCAGGGTTGTCCAGAGCCTAAATTATTGACCAGGACCCAGGCCATGTGCCCTTGTTTTATAGGGATCTTAGGGATGTGGGCTTCTTGATTTTTCAGGCTGCCTTCTGGGGGAGGGGCCTGCTGCGCTGAAACTCAGGCAACCCTGTTTGGGTAGTGTCTCCTTGTCCCCTGCGAGGGGGGATGGGGATGGGCACACTGTGAGCCAGTCTTTCCAGGCTTTTGTTCTCTGGCGGCTTTCCCTGGCAATTTGCTGTGCCTCTTCTGTGAGTCAGAGCAGCAGTGGCCGAATCTCAGCCTCCGTCTCAGAACAGAGGGATCGCAGACCATTCTCCACTGTTGTACTGGCCACTTTAACTCTGTTTCTGTTGGTGCTGCTCAACCCTGCAGCGTCCCGGGATGTGCGCCCCACACCCGGCGTCCCAGCCCTCACTTCCAGGGCCAGCGCGTCTCTGTCCTTTGTGTTCCTAATACCGCCAGCCGCCAGCTGCCAGCCTCCCCCGAGTGCTCCCAGAGCTCCCGGTCTCAGTCTGATTCCAGTGAGCACACCGGAGCTCCATTTCAGTCTGGTGGCGCATGTTCCCTGGCTCACGGTCTCAGTCTGCTCCCTCGCAGGTGTCGGTCTGCGAGTCCACCCGCTCCCCCGTGCAGGTGGCTACCGCTTCCCGGCGCCCGAACTCTGCGGCTTCCTCCCTCTTCCATTTATCTCTCAATATCTGTGCGCAGTTTCACGGCTCCCCACTTCGTACCTCAATATTCAGCACTGGAGATGTTCATTTGTAGAGATCCAGATGTATCTTCCTGCATCTCAGGCTGATTCCGTGGATGTTCAGGCTGGTCTGGTACCTATCCAGCTCGACTCAGGGGCCTGGCTGAAAAAGGGGTCCCCTACTCCCTTACGTGTTTTTTTTTAATACTACTTAGTGTTCTTTGAGACTCCTGTATCTGTGGTGTAGTGTCTGTCTTTAATTTTGGAAAATTCACAGCTGTTATTACTTCAAATATTTCTTCTTTCTCTCTTTTCCTTTCATTATTACAATTACATTTATGTTATTCCTTTTCTAATTGTCCCACAGTTCTTGAATATTCTATTCCTTTTCATCCCTTTTTCTTTTTGCATTTCAGTTTTGGAAGTTCCTATTGACCTATCTTCAAACTTACTGATTCTTTTCTTCCTTGTATCCAGTCTACTGATCAGCCTCTTAAAGGCATTCCTCATTTGTTACTGTGCTTTCTTATTTCTAGCATTGCCTTTTAATTCTTTCTTACAGTTTCCATCTCTCTGCTTACATTACCACTCCTTTTTTGCATGTTGTCCACTTTTCCCATCAGAGCCCTTATATTGATTATATTTATTTTAAATTCCCCATTATGATAATTCCAAAATATCTGCCTTATCTGAGTCTGGGTCTGATGCTTGCTTAGTCCCTTCTGACTAATGTTTTTAGCTTTCAGTATGCCTTGTAATTTTTTGTTGAAAGCCAGACATAATGTATTGAGTAATGGGAACCAGAGTAGATAGGCTTTTAGTGTGAGGTTTTATGTTTAGCTGGTTAGGGGTTGGGCTATATAATAGCTATAGGTGTCAAGGAATAAAACTTCTAGAGTCTTTGATTTTGTGTCCTCTGTTGTCTTTGGATTTTCCTAGAGACTAACTAAAGATTATCTGAGGTCTCCAGTTCTTTTAACTGTCATCACCTATTATTATACGGAGCCCTATTGAATTAGTGTTAAGGAATGGGGGGAAGGGAGGCATTCAATAGTTCTGTGATTAGGACTCCGTCTTTTAGTGAGCCTGTACCCTGGGCTATGACCTTCACAAGTGTCTTTCAGTCCCTTCTCCACTTTGGTGTTGCAGGAAAGGTAGGGGGGCCAGAGTTGGTTATTTCCCCTCCCTCAGATTGGCTAACCTCTAATAAAATAGTTTCTTTTAAGGGCAGACCTTGTTAAGATCAGAATGTTATGAGGGTATTTCAAAATGGCTACTTTCCCCTCTTCCTGCTAGAAGTACTAGGGGATTTTCCTTCAGCATTTCCCCTGAGAACCTAAGGGGACTCCTAGAGGTAAAACACAAAAGCCTGAGGTCTCCTCCATAAGACCAGACCCCCAGGAGTTTTTAATTCTCAACCAGTTTTCAATTTAGTTTTATTTAGTTCTTAATTATTTTATTTCTCAATTCATTCACATTGTGCCTCCAGCAATTCTTCAATTCAGTTTAAGTGTTGCTGTCAGCAACTTCTACTTGTGTGTTTCTGCTCAAGAAAGCTGTGATTCTCTGTATCTGCCTCTCCAGCGTGGGGAGCAGCACTTTGCTTCGTGATCTCAATTTCCATGTGGATCTAAGAAGAGTTTTAATTTTCACTTTGTTCAGCTTTTTTCTTCTTGTGAGAATGGGAGTGATGACCTCCAAACTCTTTACATGCTGGACCAAAATCTGGAAGGCTTCCAATCAATTGTCTCTAGATCATGCAAACAATGTGGCTTATGCTGAGCACTTACTTTGCTTTGGGGAGTCCTCTAGATACGTGCAAGGCAAAGGGTGTCCACGTGACCAGCCAGCCCTAAGGAAGAACCTTAGGTGCTGAGTCTCTGGTAGACACAATGTATTGCTGTAAGAAATAAGCATGTCCTGTGTGACTCCACTGGGAGAGAACCCTTGGCAGCTTGTATCTGGCTTCCTCCTGTCTCTGAACATATGTCTTATTTTGCTACTTTTCCCTTGTATCTTTTCCCTGTAATAAATCTTAGCCAGGAGTATGACTACAGGAGTCCTGTGAGCTCTCTTGGTGGATCAGTGGACCTGGGTATATAAAAACAAAACAAACAAACAAAAATGTTGGGATTTTAATAGAGGTGTCATTGAAACTGTAGATCACTTTGGGTAGTATTTCATCTGAACGGTATTAAATCTTCTAATTCATGAAAATAGATGTTTTTTCATTTTATTCAAGCCTTTTAAAATTTCTTTCAGCAATTCTTTCTAGTTCTCAGTGTACAATTCTGTTCCCTCCTTGGTTACTTTATTGCCATTTTATTCCTCTTGAAGCTGTTGTAAATGGAATTGTTTCCTAAATTTCTGTTTTGTAGTGTTCATTGCTAGTGTGTAGAAATGCAATGGATTGGGCGCCTGGGTGGCACAGCGGTTAATCGTCTGCCTTCAGCTCAGGGCGTGATCCCGGCGTTCCGGGATCGAGTCCCACATCAGGCTCTTCCGCTATGAGCCTGCTTCTTCCTCTCCCACTCCCCCTGCTTGTGTTCCCTCTCTCGCTGGCTGTCTCTCTCTGTCGAATAAATAAATAAAATCTTTAAAAAAAAAAAAAAGAAATGCAATGGATTTTCCCATGTTGTTTTGTACCCTGCAACATTGTTGAATTTGCTTATTAGTTCCAATAATATGTCAGGTTTTTAAAAATTATAATATATCAGGTTTTGTTCCTTTGATGTGAAATCTTTGTATGTGTGTGTGTTCCAATAAAACTTTATTTACAAAATGGCTGTCACTAACTGATCTCTGCTTTAAACCAAAAGCCTGGGGATAATATGCTGTGACCATGCAAGGAGGCAGTTGGCATATAACCCAGCTGTGCTTCTTAAATGAGCAAATAAGTCTTTTCTTCCTCCTTCACTCCTTTTTCTTGATTCATAGCTTAGAGGCAATTTTATTGTTTTCCTTTATTTAATAAAAATGTAAATATTTAAGGTGTGTGACAATATGCTTTGATATACATAGTGAAATGATTATTACTGTCAAGCTAATTAACATACTCATATAGTTACTTTTATTTTTTGGCAGTGAGAGCATCTGAGACCTATTCATTTACCAAATTGCTACTATACAGTGCGGTATTATTAACTAAAGTCAACTTGATGTACCTTAGATCCCTAGAACTTATTCATCCTATATAACTGAAACCTTGCCCCCTTGACCGTAAGATAAACCACCACTGCAATTGAGAATTCCACTTGGTGACAGTGAATTTGTCTTACTATTATTTTCGAGAGGAGTTTTGCATTTATATTGATCAGGAATATTGGCTTAAAGTTTTCTTTTTCTTGAAGTGACTTTTTCTGACTTTGGTATCAGGATATTTCTGTCCTCATAGAATTAATGGGAAGAGTTTCTTTTTTGAGGGGGGGATGATTTTGAGAAGGATTGGTGCCAACTCTTCTTTATTTTTTGGTAGAATTCACCTGTGAAACCTTGAGCTTTTCTTTGTTGGTAGGTTTCGAGATTGTTGATTCAATCTCTTTAATGGTTATGGGTCTATTCAGATCTATTTCCTCATGAGTTACTTTATGTAGATTGCATGTTTTCTAGCAATTTGTTCTTTTCATCTAGATAATCAAATTTGTTGGTGTATAAATTATCACAGTGTTCTCTTCTGATCCTTTTTATTTCTGTAAAATTGGTATAATCGCTTTCATTTCTGATTCTAGTAACTTAAGGTTGTTTCTGTTTTTCTTTTTCTTCGTCAGTCAGATTTGTCAATTTTGTTGATTTTTTTTCAAGGAACTGATTTTGGTTGCATTGATTTTCCTGATTGTTCTTTTATTCTTTATTTTATTTACTTCTGCTCTAATCTTTTTTATTTCCTACCATCTGCTGGCTTTGGGTTTAGGTTGCTCTTTTTAAAAATTCCTTAAGGTGTACAATTAAGATATTGACTTGAGATCTTCTTTTTAATGTATGCATTTACAGTTATAAATTTCCCTCTCAGCTCTACTTTTGTTGCAGCATAAGTTTTGGTGTGTTTTTGTTTTTCTTTGACTAAAGGTATTTTAATTTCCCTTGTGATTTCTTTTCTTGCCCATTGGTTGTTTAAAAGTGTGCCATTTAACTTCCATATTTTTGTGAATTTTCCAACTTTTCTTCCACTATTCATTACTAGTTGTATTCCATTGTGATCAGAGAAAGATGTTCTATAAGATTTCAATCTTTTAAAATTTACTAAGACTTATTGTGTAGCCTAACAAATGGTTTATTGTGGAGAATATTCCATGTGCACTTGAGAAGAATGTGAATTTTGCTATTCTTAGGTGTTCTATATATGTCTGTTCTGTATATATACAGTTGGATTACAGTGTTCTTAAATTACTCTGTTTCTTTACCTTCTCTCTGGTTGTTCTAACCATTATTGAGTGTGGGTATTTTAGTCTCCAGCTATTACTATAGAATTTTTGCTATATATTTTAAAGGGCCTGTGTTGTTGGTGCCTCAAAATTTATAATTGTATTTTATAAAATAATTTTTTATTATATTATGTTAGTCACCATACAGTACATCCCTAGTTTTTGATGTAAAGTTCCGTGATTCATTACTTGCATATAACACCCAGTGCACCATGCAGTATTGGCCTCTTTAATACCCATCACGAACCTATCCCATTCCCCCATCCCCCTCATGAAGCCCTCAGTTTGTTTCCCAGAGTCCAAAGACTCTCATGGTTCATTCCCCCTTCTGATTACCCCCCCTTCATTTTTCCCTTTCTTCTCCTACCGATCTTCCTAGTTCTTATGTTCCATAAATGAGTGAAACCATATGATAATTGTCTTTCTCTGCTTGACTTATTTCGCTTAGCATTATCTCCTCCACTCCCGTCCATGTTGCAGCAAATGTTGAGAAATCGTTCTTTCTGATAACTGAGTAATATTCCCTTGTATATATGGACCACATCTTCTTAATCCAGTCATCTGTTGAAGAACATCTCAGCTCCATCCACGATTTCGCTGTTGTGGACAATGCTGCTATGAACATTGGGGTGCATATGGCCCTTCTCTTCACCCCGTCTGTATCTTTGTGGTAAATACCCAGTAGTGCAATGGCTGGATCAAAGGGTACACAATTTTTAACTTTTTAAGGGACCTCCACACTGTTTTCCAAAGTGGCTGTACCAACTTGCATTCCCACCAACAAGGTAAGAGGGATCGCATTTCTCCGCCTCTCCAACAATTGTTGTTTCATGCCTTGTCAATTTTGCCATTCTAACTGGCGTAAGGTGGTATCTCAGTGTGGTTTTGATTTGAATTTCCCTGATGGCTAATGATTTTGAACACTTTTTCATGTGTCTGTTACCCATTTGTATGTCTTCATTGGAAAATTGTCTGTTCATATCTTCTGCCATTTTATGATTTGATTATTTGTTTCTCATGTACTGAGTTTGAGAAGTTCTTTGTAGATCTTGGATACCAGTCTTTTATTTGTAGCATCATTTGGAAATATATTCTCCCATTCTGTGGGCTGCCTCTTAGTTTTTTTTACTGTTTCTTTGGCTGCGCAGAGGCTTTTTATCTTGATGAACGCCCACAAGTTAATTGTTTTGTTTTGTTTTGTTTCTCTTGCCTTTGGAGATGTGTCATGAAAAAGGTTGCTGTGGCCGATGTCATAGAGGTTGCTGCCTATGTTCTCCTCCAGGATTTTGATGGATTCCTGTCTCACATCGAAGTCTTTCATCCATTTGGAGTTTATCTTTGTGTATGGTGTGAGAGAGTGGTCAAGTTTCATTCTTTTGCATGGAGCTGTCCAATTTTCCCAGCACCATTTATTGAAGAGTGTCTTTTTCCCACCGGATGTGTTTTCCTGCTTTATCAAATATTAGTTGCCCAAAGAGCCAGGGGTCCACTTCTGGGTTCTCTATTCTGTTCCATTGGTCTATGTGTCTGTTTTTGTGCCAGTACCATGCTGTCTTTGTGATCACAGCTTTGTAGTATAGCTTGAAATCTGGCATTGTGATGCCCCCAGCTTTGTTTTTCCTTTTCAGCAGTTCCTTGGCTATTCAGGGCCTTTTCTGGTTCCACACAAATGTAAGGGCTGTTTGTTCCAGTTCTTTGAAAAATGTCATTGGTATTTTGATCAGGATGGCATTGAAAGTGTAGATTGCTCTGGGTAGCATGGACATTTTAACTATGTTAATTCTTCCGATCCCTGAGCATAGAATATTTTTCCATCTTTTTGTGTCTTCTTCAATGTCTTCCAAGAGCGATTTATAGTTTCTAGAATATAGATCCTTTATGTCTCTGGTTAAGTTAATTCCGAGATAACGTATGGTTTTTGGTGCTATTGTAAATGGAATGGATTCCCTAATTTCTCTTTCTTCAGTCTCGTTCTTCATGTATAGAAATGCAACTCATGGGCGCCTGGGTAGCACAGTCGTTAGGCGGCTGCCTTCGGCTCAGTGCGTGATCCTGCCGTTCCGGGATCGAGTCCCACATCAGGCTCCTCCGCTGGGAGCCTGCTTCTTCCTCCCCCACTCCCCTGCTGTGTTCCCTCTCTCACTGGCTGTCTCTCTGTCACATAAATAAATAAAAAATGTAAAAAAAAAAAAAGAAATGCAACTGATTTCTGAGCATTGATTTTGTATCCCGCCACGTTACTGAATTGCTCTATAACTTCTAATAGTTTGGGAGTGGATTCTTTTGGGTTTTCCATATAGAGCATCATGTCATCTGCGAAGAGAGACAGTGTGACTTCTTCTTTGCCGATTTGGATACCTTTTATCCCTTTTTGTTGTCTGATTGCTGTTGCAAGGACTTCTAGTACTGTGTTGAGTAATAGTGGCGAGAGTGGGCATCCTTGTCGTGTTCCTGATCTTAAGGGAAAGGCTTCCAGGATTCCCCCATTGAGAATGATATTTGCTGTAGGCTTTTCATAGATGGCTTTTATGAAATTGAGGAATGTGCCCTCTATCCCTACACTCTGGAGTGTTTTAATCAGGAAAGGATGCTGTATTTTGTCAAAGGCTTTTTCTGCATCAATGGAGAGGGTCATATGGTTCTTGACTCTTTTCTTGTTGATGTGATCTATCACACTGATCGATTTGCGAATGTTGAACCACGCTTGCATCCCAGGTATGAATCCCACTTGGTCATGATGGATAATCCTTTTATTTTACTGTTGGATTCTATTAGCTAGAATCTTGTTGAGAATTTTGTCATCCATATTCATCAGAGATATCAGTCTGTAATTCTCCTTTTTGATAGGGTCTTTGCCAGGTTTGGGTATCAAGGTGATACTGGCCTCATAGAATGAGTTTGGTATTTTTCCTTCTGTTTCTATTTTTTGAAACAGCTTCAGGAGAATAGGTATTATTTCTTCTTTGAATATTTGGTTGAATTCCCCAGGGAATCAGTCAGGCCCTAGAATCTTGTTTTTGGGAAGTTTTTGATCACTGTTTCAATCTCTTCATAATTAATTGGCCTGTTTAAAAAAATCAATTTCTTCCTGTTTCAGTCTTGGTAGTTTATAGGTTTCCAGGAAGGCATCCATTTCTTCCAGGTTGTTTAATTTATTGGCATAAAGCTTTGGTAAAAGTTTCTAATGATCCTTCCTATTTCATTGGTGTTGTTTGTTACCTCTCCCCTTTCATTCTTAATTTTATTAATTTGGGTCCTTTCTCTATTCTTTTGAATAAGTCTGGCCAGTGGCTTACCGATCATATTTATTCTTTCAGAGAACCAGCTTCTAGTTCAGTTCATCTGCTCTACTGTGCTTCTGGTTTCTAATTCATTGATCTCTGCTCTAATCTTGATCAACAGCTTTCTCGTGCATGGGTTAGGCCTCTCACTCTGTTGCTGTTCCAGCTTCTTGAGGTGAGAATATAAAAACTGCATTTTAGATTGTTCTATTTTTTGAGTGAGGCTTGGATGGCTATGTATTTTCCCCTTAGGACTCCCTTTGCAGTGTCCCATAGGTTTTGGACTGAGGTGTTTTCATTCTCATTGGCCTCTAAAAGTTGCTAAATCTCATTTTTAATTTCCTGGTTTACCCAATCATTCTTGAGCAGGATGGTTCTTAGTTTCCAAGTGTTTGAGTTTCTTCCAAATTTTTCCTTGTGATTGAGTTCCAGTTTCAAAGCATTGTAGTCTGAGAATATGCAGGGAACAATCTCAGACTTTTGGTAACAGTTGAGACCTGTTTTGTGAACCATTATATGGTCTATTCTGGAGAAAGTTCCATGTGCATTTGAAAAGAATGAGTATTCTGTTGTTCTGGGGTATAGTGCTCTATATATATCTATGAGGTCCAACTCGTCTAGTATGACATTCAAAGCTCTTGTTTTTTGTTGATTTTCTGCTTAGGTGATCTGTCTATTGCTGATAGTGGAGTGTTGAGGTCCCCTACTATTAACGTATTTTTATCTCTATGTCTCTTTATTCTGGTTAAGAGTTGGCTTGTGTATCTTGCTGCTCCCCTGTGGGGGGCATAGATATTTATAATTGTCATATCCACTTGTTGGATACATCCTTTAAGAATAATATAGTGCCCTTCTGTGTCTCTAACTACAGTCTTTAGTTTAAAATCCAATCTGTCTGATATGAGAATTGCTACCCCAGGTTTCTTTTGAGGTCCATTGGCGTGAAAGATGGTACTCCATCCCCTTACTCTCAGTCTGAATGCATCTTTGGGTTCGAAATGAGTCTCTTGTAGATAGCAAATGGATGGGTCATTTCTTTTTATCCAATCTGCAACCCTGTGGCGTTTATGGGAGCATTCAAACCATTTACATTGGCGCTAAGAACTGAGAGATATGATTTTAATGATGCCATGTTGCCAGTAAAGTTTTGTTTCTATAGATTGTGACTTTCTGTTCTGTATTACTCTTGGGGCCTTTTTACTTTTATAGAATCCCCCTTAATATCTCCTGCAGGGTGGTTTCATGGTTATGAAATTGGTCAATGACTGGCGATTCTGGAAGGTCTTTATCTCTCCATCAATTCTGAATGACAGCCTTGCTGGATAAAGGATCCTTGGCTGCATGTTTTTCTCTGCAGGAGCTTTAAAAATGCCCCCCCCTCAACCCTTTCTCTCATTCCAGGTCTGTGTAGACAGGTCTGATGTAATTCTGATACCTTTGCCTTGGTACGTGAGAAATTTCTTTGCGATGGCTGCTTTCAATACTGTATCCTTGGATCTAATATTTGCAAGTTGCAGTATGATGTGACATGGCATATGTTTGTCGTGGTTGAGCTTGGGATGGGTCCTCTCTGCCTATTGGACACGAATGCTTGTTTCCCTTCCTAGATTAGGGAATTTTTCAGCTACAATTTGTTCAATTATCTCTTCTAGACCTCTGTTTTTTTCCACCCCCTTGGGGTTGCCGATGATTCTGACATTTGAACGTTTCATTGAGTCAGTAATCTCCCGTAACCTACATTCTTGAGAATGGATTTTTTTGAACCCAGATTCTATTTTAGCTTTCTCTTCTACTAACCCATCCTCCAATTCACTGATACGTTCTTCTGCCTCATTCACCCTGGCCATCAGAGCCTCTAGTTTTGACTGCATTTGGCTCTTAGAATTTGTAATTTCTGTCAGATTCTCTCTCATTTCTTCCCTTAGAGATTCTATATTCTCATTAATATTTTCGTTAATATTTTTTTCAAGTCTACACATCATCTTGACCATTGTTACTCTGAACTCCATTTCTGACAATTTGGTTATATCCATATCCATCAGTTCTGTGGCAGAGGCCACGGACTCATTATCTTTCCTTTGCTGGGGGTGATTTCTCCTTCTTGTCGTCCTGATGAGGAGAGGTTGCGGGGTTGCCCAGAGCCCAAATTATTGACCAGGCCCAGGCAGTTTGCACTTATTTTATAGGGACCTTAGGGATGTGGGCTTCTTGATTTTCAGACTGCCTTTTGGGGGTGGGGCCTGCCACGCTGATACTCAGGCAACCCTGTTTGGGTAGAGTCTCCTTGTCCCCTCTGAGGGGGGATGTGGATGGGCACAATGTGAGCTGGTATTTCCGGGCTTTTGTTCTCTGGCGGCTTTCCCTGGTAGTTTTCTGTGACTCTTCTGAGAGTCAGAGCAGCAGTGGCCAAAACCTAGCCTCTGTCTCAGAACAGAGAGATCACAGTCCGCTCTCCACTGAGCTCTCTTGGCCTCTTTAACTCTGTTTCTTTCAGTGCTGCCAAAATCCTTGCAGCGTCCCGAGTTGTGCACCCCACAGCTGGTGTCCCAGCCCTTACACCCAGGGCCTGCACGTCTCTATCCTTTGTGTTTGTAACACTGCCAGCCGCCGGTTCCTGCGCGCGCTCCCGAGCTCTCTGTTTCAGTGTGGTTCGCGCGCACTCCGGAGTGCTGGTCTTCAGTCCGGTCGTGTGTGCACTTTCAAGCTCCCGGTATCAGTCCAGTTCCAATGAGCAATCCGGAGCTCCAGTTTTTAGTGAGGTCGTGCACGTGCTTCCAAGCTCTCGGTTTCAGTCTATAGAACCCCCCGTAATATCTCCTGTAAGGCTGGTTTCGTGGTTACAAAATTGGTTAGTGACTGGCGATTCTGAAATGTCTTTATTTCTCCATCAATTCTGAATGACAGCCTTGCTGGATAAAGGATCCTTGGCTGCATGTTTTTCTCTGAAAGAGCTTTAAATATGCTCCCCCAACCCTTTCTCTCATTCCAGGTCTGTGTAGATAGGTCTGACGTAATTCTGATGCTTTTGCCTTGGTACGTGAGAAATTTCTTTGCCCTGGCCGCTTTCAATACTGTATCCTTGCATCTAATATTTGCGAATTGCACTATGACGTGACGTGGCGTAGGTTTGTCATGGTTGAGCTTGGGAGGGGTCCTCTCTGCCTCTTGGACACGAATGTTTGTTTCCCTTGCTAGATTAGGGAAGTTTTCAGCTACAATTTGTTCAAATATCTCTTCTAGACCTCTGTTTTTCTCCACCTCCTCGGGGATGCCGATGATTCTAACATTGGATCGTTTCATTGAGTCAGTAATCTCCCGTAACCTACATTTGTGGGCGTGGATTTTTTTAAGACCATCTTCTATTTTCATTTTTTCCTCTATTAACCCATCCTCCAATTCACTAACCCGTTCCTCTGCTTCGGTGACCCTGGCCGTCAGAGCCTCTAGTTTTGCCTGCATTTGGCTCATAGAATTTTTAATTTCTGTCAGATTCGCTCTCATTTCTGTCCTTAGGGATTCTATATTCTCAGTAACCTTTTCGTTAATAGTTTTTTCAATTCTACTCATCATTTTGACCATCGTTACTCTGAATTCCATTTCTGATATTTTGGTTACATCCATATCCATTATTTCTGTGGCAGAGGCCACAGACTCACTGTCTTTTCTTTGCTGGGGGACTTCTCCTTCTTGTCATTCTGATGAGGAGAGGTTGCGGGGTTTCCAGAGCCCAAATTATTGACTGGGTCCCAGGCCGTGCCCCTTGTTTTATAGGGATCTTAGGGATGTGGGCTTCTTCTTTAAAGATTTTATTTATTTATTTATGTGGCAGCCAACCAGCGAGAGAGGGAACAGAAGCAGGGGAGTGGGAGAGGAAGAAGCAGGCTCCCAGCGGAGGAGCCCGATGAGGGACTCCTTTCCGGAACGCCGGGATCACGCCCTAAGCTGAAGGCAGGCGCTCAATGACTGCACCACCCAGGCGCCTCGGGTTGTGGGCTTCTTGATTTTTCAGCCTGCCTTCTGTGTTCTGGGGGAGGGGCCTGCCGCGCCGATACTGAGGCAACCCTGTTTGGGTAGAGTCTCCGTGTCCCCTGCGAGGGGGGATGGGGATGGGCACTCCCTGAGCCGGTATTTCCAGGCTTTTGTTCTCTGGCGGCTTTCCCTGGCGGTTTGCTGTGCCTCTTCTGAGAGTCAGAGCAGCAGTGGCCGAATTTCAGCCTCTGTCACGGAACAGAAGGATTGCGGCCCGTTCTCTACTAATGTTCTGGCCACTTTAACTCTGTTTCTGTTGGTGCTGCTCAACCCTGCAGCGTCCCGGGATGTGCGCCCCACACCCGGCGTCCCAGCCCTCACTTCCAGGGCCGGCGCGTCTCTGTCCTTTGTGTTTCTAATGCCGCCAGCCGCCAGCCGCCCCGCGCCCGCTCCCGGATCTCCCGGTCTCAGTCTGGATCCAGTGAGCGCACCGGGATTCCGGTGTTCCAGGAGATGCCTGGTGGCGCGCACCCGGCTCACGGTCTCAGTCTGCTGTTTTGCGGGTGCCGTCCGCGAGCCCCGCCCGCTCTCCTGTGCAAGTGGCTACCGCTTCCCGGTGCCCAAACGCGGCGGCTCCCTCCCCCTTCCGTTTATCTTCCGATATCTGTGCACAGTTTCATGGCTCCCCGCTTCGTACCTCAATACTCAGCGCTGGAGATGTTCATTTGTAGAGATCCAGATGCGTCTTCCTGCGTCTCAGGCTGGTTCCGTGGTTGTTTAGGCTGGTCTGGTACCTATCCAGCTCGACTCGGGGGACCGGCTGAAAACGGTGTCTCCTACTCCTCCGCCATCTTAACTCCCCATTCTCGGTTTCAGTCTAGTTCGAGTGTGTGCTCAGGAGCTCCGGTTGTCAGTCTGGACGCGCACCTGCTCCTGAGCTCCCAGATTTAGTCCGGTTCCAGTGAGCACTCCCGTGCTCCAGTTCTCGGTCTGTTTGCGCGAGTGCTCCCGAGCTCCCGGTTTCAGTCTAGTTCCAGTGAGCACTCCAGAGCTCCGGTTTTTGGTCTGGTCATGCGTGTTCCAGGCTCATGGTCTCAGTCTGCTCTCTCACGGGTGCCGGTCTGTGAGTCCAGTCCGCTCCCCAGTGCAGGTGGCTACTGCTTCCCGGCGCTCCAGTGCAGCGGCTACCCCCCTCCCGTTTATCTTCTGATATCTGTGCGCAGATTCACGGTTCCCCGCTTGGTACCTCAATACTCAGAGCTGGAGATGTTCATTTGTAGATATCCAGATGTATCTTCCTGAGTCTCAGGCTGATTCCATGGGTGTTCAGGATGGTCTGGTACATATCCAGCTCGACACAGGGGACCAGCTGGAAAGGGGACCCCCACTCCTCCGCCATCTTTTCCCTCCCTCTCTATAATTATTATATCCTCTTGCTGTGTTAAGCCTTTTATTAATGGTCTTTGTTTCTCATAAACTTGTTTGATTTAAGATCTTTTTTTTTTCCTGACAATATAGCAACCCAGCTCTCTTTTGGTTACCCTTTGCATGGGATACCTTTTCCATCCTTTTGTTTTCAATTTTTTGGTGTGCATTCTTATATCTAAGTGAATCTCTTGTAGCATGTGGATGGACTTTTTTTATCCAATCTTCCAATCTATGTTTTTAATAGGGGAGTTTAATCCATTATCATTTAATCAGGTTATTGATAAAGAAAAGGATTTACTTCTACTATTTATCTATTTGTTTTCAGTAGGTCTTTTATGCTTTTTGTTCCTCAGTTTCTCTATTATTGCCCCTTCATGGGGGGGGGGTAGTGTACCACTTTGTTTCCCACCCTTTTAATTATTTCTTAATTAACTTAGCGATTGCAGTTAACATATTTAACTTGTATTTTAAAAGATTTTATTTATTTATTTAAGAGAGAGAGAGAGCAGAGCAAGAGACAGCACAAGTAGGGTGGAGGGGCAGAAGAAGAGGGAGAAGCAGGCTCCCCTCTGAGCAGGGAGACCCACCCTGGGATCACGACCTGAGCTGAAGGTAGATGCTTAACCGACTGAGCCACCCCGATGCCCCAACATATTTAACTTCTAACAATGTAGTTTGAATACTACTAACTTAGTTTTCAATAGCATATACTCTAATCCTATACATCGCTGTTCTTCTCCCAACTATTATTGTCACAGATTCCATCTTTATACATTGTATAGCCATTAATATTGGTTTAAAATTATTGTTTTCTGCAATTGGGTATTATGTAGGAAGAATAGAGAAGTTGCAAGCCCTACCAAAGGACAGTAACACTGTTTTTCATATTTAGCCATGTGGTTACCTTTACCAGTGTGTTTTTTTTTTCCTTATGGCTTTGTGTTATTCTTTAGTGTTCTTCCTTTTTTTTTAAAGATTTTATTTATTTATTTGACAGAAAGAGAGAGAGAGCAGCAGAGGGAGAGGGAGAAGCAGACTCTCCTTTGAGCAGGGAGCCCCATCTGGGACTAGATCCCAGGACCCTGGGATCATGACCTGAGCCGATGACAGATGCTTAACCTACTGATCCAACCAGAAAAATTCTCTTTAGTGTCTCTTGTATGGCAAGTCTACTAGGAACTAACTCCCTCAGCTTTTGTGTATCCTGAAATGTCTTAATTTCTCCTTCATTCTTGATAGTTTTGGCAGATATAGAATTCATAGGTAACACTTTTTCTTTCAAGACTTTAAATATGCCATCTCACTGCTTTCTGGCCTTCATGGCTTTTGAAGGGAAACCAGCTTTTAATTTTATGGAGGATCCTTTGTATGTGATGGTTAGTTCTCTCTTACTGCTTTCCAAATCCCTTCTTTGTCTTTTGGTTTCAACAAGTTGACTGTAATGTGTCTTGTGTAAATCTCTTTGAGTTTATCCTCTTTGGAATTCATTGAGCTTCTTGGTTGTGCTACTTTTGGGATATTATTTCTTCAAATATTTTTTCTGCCCCTTTCTATGTCTCTTCCTCTTTGGAACTCCTAAAATGAGAATGTTGATAAGTTTGATGATGTCCCTCAGACTCTGTTCATTTTTATTCATTCTTTTTTTTCCTCTTTTCTTCATAGTGGATAATTTCAAGTTCACCAAACCTTTCTTCTGCTTGCTCAAGTCTGATGTTGAACCTCTCTTGGGAGCTTTTTATTTTAGTTATTGTACTTGTCAATTTGAGAATTTCTTTGGTTTCTTTTTAAAATTTCTGTCTTTATTGATATTCTCATTTTTTCATACATCATTTTCCTGATTTCCTTTAGTTCGTTGTCCATGGTTTCCTTTAAATCATTGTACATATTTAAGACAGTTGACTTAACATCTTTGATGGATAATTCTAATATCTAGTCTTCCTAGAGAATGATTTCTTCAAAATTCTTTTATTTTTCCTGTAAAATAAGGATTTTTGCCTGTTTCTTTGTATGTTTTACATTTTTTATTCAAAACTGGACATTTTGAGTGTTATGTTTTGGTAATTCTGCAAATGCAATTGTCTTACTCCTCAGTGATTGCTAAATCTTGCTTGTGGAGGGTTGGAGCCATCCATTTGTGACTTTTCCAAACTTTTTTTTTTCTTTTTTTGCAAAGTGTATATTCATTGTTGTATATAGAAATTAAAGTTTCTGTTCTGTTATCTCTGTGGTCAGCCAGTGGCCAGACAAGGATTTTTTTAACTGTCTGAGTCCCAAAAGAGGGGAAAAGTACTGTCTCTTTAAATCCCCTGGAAGCTGCCTCAGTCTGTGGGGGTTAAAAACTGACCTGTCAGCCTTTGTGCTGGCCCCTCAGTGATCAAAACGAGCATCAACACTCAGAGCGCGCAATATAGATACACAGAAGACAAGGTCCTTATTGCCCAACCTGGCTCCAGAAACCTGCCCCAGGAAAAAGGCCAGCTTCCCCACTGCCTCCTCCCACAAGGATGGGGAGCAATACGTCATGAAAGGTTGACGTTATTGATGTCTACAGCCTCTTCATCATGTTCTTTCCTGGATGTTGCAAGTGTTTGACTAGACTGTAGAGTTCCAGAATATTTGATTCGGACAATTCTGCCAGTTCAATAGTTGTCTAGGTGGAGGGATGGATCTTTGGAGCTTCAGCTCTACCATTTCTACCTATTTGTAGGTTTTTATTTATCTTGAGTAAATACCTAAGAGTGAAATGGGAAGTATATGTTTAATTTTTAAGAAACTGCCAACTGCTATCCAAAATGGTTTCCAAAGTACCATTTTAAACAATCCTACCAGCACTGTTTGAGAGTTCAGTTGCTCTACATCTCTACTAATAATTGGTATGGTCAGACTTTAGTTTAATTTAATTTAGTTTAATTTAATTTTTTTTACATTTATATTTCAATTCAGTTTAGTTAACATATATTGTATTATTAGTTTCAGGGATAGAATTTGGTGATTCATCAGTTGCATATAAGACCCAGTGCTCATTACATCAAGTGCCCTCCTTAATGCCCATCACCAGTTATTGCATCTCCTCACCCATCTCCCCTCCACCAATCCTCAGTTTGTTTCCTAGAGTTAAGAGTCTCTTATGGTTTGTCTCCCTCTGTTTTTATCTTATTTTACTATTTTCTGTCCTTCCCATATGTTCATTTGTTTTGTTTCTTAAATTCCACATATGATTTAAGAAACAAAACAGGATCATAAGGGAAGGAAGGGGATGGGGGATGGGGTAATTGGGTGATAGACATTAAGGAGGACAAGTGATACAGTGAGCACTGGGTATTATATAAGACTGACGAATCACTGAACTCTACCTCTGAAACTAATAATACACTATATGTTAATTGATGGAATTTAAATTTTAAAAATCCACATATGAGTGAAATCACATGGTATTTGTCTTTCTCTGACTGACTTATTTCGCTTAGCATAATACCCTCTAGTTCCATCCACAACCTTGCTAATGGCAAGATTTCATTCTTTTTGATGGCTGAGTAATATTACAGTGTGTGTGTGTGTGTGTGTGTGTGTGTGTGTGTTACCCACACACACACTGTATCTTCATTATCCACTCATCTATCAGTAGACATCTGGGCTGTTTCCATATTTTGGCAAGTGTGGACATTGCTGCTAAAAACATTAGGGTGCATATGCTGCTTCAAATCACTATGCTTGTATCCTTTGGAAAAATACCTAGTAGTGCAATTACTGGGTCATAGAGTAGTTCTATTTTTAACTTTCTGAGGAACATCCATACTGTTTTCCATGATGGCTGCACCAGTTTGCATTCACACCAACAGTTTGCGTTTCCCTTTCTCTGCATCTTCACCAACATCTGTTGTTTCCTGACTTTTAATTTTAGCTGTTCTGACCTGCGTGAGGTGGTATCTCATTGTGGTTTTTGACTGTATTTCCCTGATGCTGAATGATGTTGAGCATTTTTTCATGTGTCTGTTGACCATTTGTATGTCTTCTTTGGAGAAATGTCTGTCGTGTCTTCTGCCCATTTCTAGACTGGATTTTTTGGTTTTTTTGGGTGCTGAGTTTGAAAAGTTCTTTATATATTCTGGATACTAGCCCTTTTAAAAAATGAATATTTTATTTACTCATGAGAGAGAGAGTGAGCACTCGAGAACCCAAGCAGGGGAAGGGGCAGAGGGAGAACAGGAAGCAGACTCACTGCTGAGCAGAGAGCCTGACGGGGCTTGATCCCAGGACCCTGGGATCATGACCTGAGCCAAAGGCAGACACTTAATCAACAGACTGATCCACCCAGGTGCCCTGGATACTAGCTCTTTATCTGATATGTCATTTGCAAATATCTTCTTCATTCTGTAGGTTGCCTTTTAGTTTTGTTGACTGTTTCCTTTGCTGTGCAAAAGCTTTTTATTCTGAACTCCCAATAGTTCATTTTTGCTTTTGTTTTGCTTGCATTTAGAGACATGTCTAGCAAGAAGTTGCTGTGGCTGAGGTCAAAAGATTGCTGCCTGTGTTCTTCTCTAGGATTTTTTTAAAAGATTTTATTTATTTATTTATTTATTTGTTTGTTTATTTATTTATTTGAGAGAATGTGTGTGTGTGTGTGAGAGAGAGAGAGAAAGAGAGAGAACGAGTGGGGAGGAGAGGGAGAAGCAGGCTCTGCAGGAGTAGGGAGCCCAATGCGGGGCTCAGTCACAGGATCCTGGGATCATGACCTGAGCTGAAGGCAGACCCTCAACTGAGTGAACCACCCAGATGCCCCTCCTTTAGCATTTTGATGGATTCCTGTCTCAAATTTAAATATTTCATCCATTTTGAGTTTATTTTTGTTTATGGTGAAAGAAAGTAGTCTAGTTTCATTCTTCTGCATATGGCTGTCCAATTTTCCCAGCACCATTTATTGAAGAGACTGTCTTTTTTTCATTGGATATTCTTTCCTGCCTTGTCAAAGATTAGTTGACCATAGAGTTGAGGGTCCCTTTCTGGGTTCTCTATTCTGTTCCATTGATCTATGTGACTGTTTTTTGTGCCAGTACCATACTCTCTTGATGATTACAGCTTTGTAATACAGCTTGAAGTCTAGCATTGTGATGCCACCAGCTTTGGCTTTCTTTTTCAACATTCCTCCAGCTTTTTAGGGTCTTTTCCAGTTCCATACGAATTTTAGGATTATTTGGTCCAGGTCTGTGAAAAATGATGATGGCGTTTTGGTAGGGATTGCATTGAATGTGTAGATTGCTCTGGGTAGCATAAACCTTTTAACAATATTTATTCTTCCAGTCTATGAGCATGGAATATTTTTCCATCTCTTTGTGTCTTCCTCAATTTCTTTCATAAGTGTTCTACAGTTTTCAGAGTACAGACCCTTTACCTCTGGTTAGGTTTATTCCTAGGTATCTTATGGTTTTTGGTGCTATTGTAAATGGGATCCATTCCTTAATTTCTCTTTCTTCTGTCTCATTGTTAGTGTAAAGAAATGCAACTGATTTCTGTGTATTGATTTTATATCCTGCCATGTTGCTGAATTGCTGTATGAGTTCTAATTTTGGGGTGGAGTCTTTTGGGTTTTCCACATAAAGTGTCATGTCATCTGTGAGGAGAGGGAATTTGACTTCTTCTTTGCCAATTTGAATGACTTTTATTTCTTTTTGTTGTCTGATTGCTGAGGGTAAGACTTCTGGTACTATGTTGAACAGTAGTGGTGAGAGTGGGCATCCCTGTCATGTTCCTGACCTTAGTAGAAAAGCTCTCAGGTTTTCCCCATTGAGAATGGTAGTCGCTGTGGGCTTTTCATAGATGGCTTTTATGATACTGAGGTATGTTCCCGCTATCCCTGCACTGTGCAGAGTTTTAATTAAGAAAACATGCTGCATTTTATGTCAGATGCTTTTTCTGAATCGATGGAGAGGATCATATGATCCTTGTCCTTTCTTTTATTAATGTGATGTATCACACTGATTGATTTGTGAATGTCAAACCACCCTTGTAGCCCAGGATAAATCCCACTTGGTCATGGTGAATAATCCTTTTAATGCACTGTTGGATCCAATTGGCTAGGATGTTGGTGAGAATTTTGCATCCATGTTCATCAGGGATATTAGTCTATAATTCTCCTTTTTGATGGGGTCTTTTTCTGATTTTGGGATCAAAATAATGCCGGACTCATAGAATGAGTTTGGAAGTTTTCCTTCCATTTCTATTTTTTTGAAACAGTTTCACAAGAATAGGTACTAACTCTTATTTAAAGCTTGATAGAATTCCCCTGGGATCTCTAACTACAGTTTTTAGTTTAAAATCTAATCTGTCTGATATGAGAATTGCCTCCCCAGCTTTCTTTTGAGGTCCATTGGCATGAAAAATGGTTCTCCATCCCTTCACTTTCAGTCTGGATGTATCTTTAGGTTCAAAATGAGTCTCTTGTAGACAGTAAATGGATGGGTCACGTCTTTTTATCCAATCTGCAACACTATATTATTCTGAAAGGATGTATCTCACAAGTGGATATGACAATTATAAATATCTATGCCCCCCACAGGGGAGCAGCTAGATACACAATCCAACTCTTAACCAAAATAAAAAGACATATAGATAATAATATGTTAATAGTACGGGACCTCAACACTCCACTATCAGCAATAGACAGATCACCTAAGCAGAAAATCAACAAAGAAACAAGAGCTTTGAATGATATACTGGACCAGATGGACCTCATAGATATATACAGAACACTACACCCCATAACAACAGAATACTCATTCTTTTCAAATGCACATGGAACTTTCTCCAGAATAGACCATATAATGGTTCACAAAACAGGTCTCAACTGTTACCAAAAGTCTGAGATTGTTCCCTGCATATTCTCAGACCACAATGCTTTGAAACTGGAACTCAATCACAAGGAAAAATTTGGAAGAAACTCAAACACTTGGAAACTAAGAACCATCCTGCTCAAGAATGATTGGGTAAACCAGGAAATTAAAAATGAGATTAAGCAACTTTTGGAGGCCAATGAGGATGAAAACACCTCAGTCCAAAACCTATGGGACACTGCAAAGGCAGTCCTAAGGGGAAAATACATAGCCATCCAAGCCTCACTCAAAAGAATAGAACAATCTAAAATGCAGTTTTTATATTCTCACCTCAAGAAGCTGGAGCTGGAACAGAAGAACAGGCCTAAACCATGCACGAGAAGGCAGTTGATCAAGATTAGAGCAGAGATCAATGAATTAGAAGCCAGAAGCACAGCAGAGCAGATCAACTGAAGTAGAAGCTAGTTCTTTGAAAAAATAAATAAGATCGATAAGCCACTGGCCAGACTTATTCGAAAGAATAGAGAAAGGTCCCAAATTAATAAAATTATGAATGAAAGGGGAGAGATCACGACCAACACCAATGAAATAGGAGGGATCATTAGAAACTTTTATCAACAGCTTTATGCCAATAAATTAAACAACCTGGAAGAAATGGATGCCTTCCTGGAAACCTATAAACTACCAAGACTGAAACAGGAAGAAATTGATTATTTAAACAGACCAAATAATTACAAAGAGATTGAGGCAGTGATCAAAAACCTCCCAAAAACAAGAGTCCAGGGCCTGACGGATTCCCGGGGAATTCTACCAAACACTCAAGGAAGAAATAATACCTATCCTGCTGAAGCTGTTTCAAAAAATAGAAACAGAAGGAAAACTACCAAACTCATTGTATGAGGCCAGTATCACCTTGATCCCCAAACCAGGCAAAGACCCCCATCAAAAAGGAGAATTACAGACTGATATCCCTGATGAATATGGACGCCAAATTCTCAACAAGAGCCTATCCAATAGGACACAACAGTACATTAAAAGGATTATCCATCATGACCAAGTGGGATTCATCCCTGGGATGCAAGTGTGGTTCAACATTTGCAAATCGATCGGTGTGATAGATCACATCAACAAGAAAAGAGTCAAGAACCACATGGTCCTCTCCATTGATGCAGATAAAGCACTTGACAAAATACAGCATCCTTTCCTGATTAAAATCCTTCAGAGTTTAGGGATAAAGGGTACATTCCTCAAATCATAAAAACCATCTATGAAAAGCTTACAGCAAATATCATTCTCAATGAGGAAAAGCTGGAAGCCTTTCCCTTAAGATCAGGAACACGACAAGGATGCCCACTCATGTAATTATTATTCAACATAGTACTAGAAGTCCTTGCAACAGCAATCAGACAACAAAAAGGGATAAAAGGTATCCAAATCGGCAAAGAAGAAGTCAAATTGTCTCTCTTTGCAGATGACATGAGACTCTATATGGAAAACCCAAAAGAATCCACTCCCAAACTACTAGAAGTTATAGAGCAATTCAGTAATGTGGCGGGATACAAAATCAATGCTCAGAAATCAGTTGCATTGCTATACACGAACAGGGAGACTGAAGAAACAGAAATTAGGGAATCCATTCCATTTACAGTAGCACCAAAAATCATATGATATCTCGGAATTTACTTAACCAGAGACGTAAAGGGTCTGTATTCTAGACACTACAAATCACTCTTGAAAGACATTGAAGAAGACACAAAAAGATGGAAAAATATTCCATGCTCATGGATCAGAACAATAAATATAGTTAAAATGTCCATGCTACCCAGAGCTATCTACACTTTCAATGCTATCCCGATCAAAATACCAATGACATTTTTCAAAGAACTGGAACAAACAGCCCTTAAATTTGTGTGGAACCAGAAAAGGCCCCGAATCGCCAAGGAATTGTTGAAAAGGAAAAACAAAGCTGGGGGCATCACGTTGCCGGATTTCAGGCTATACTACAAAGCTGTGATCACAAAGACAGCATGGTACTGGCACAAAAACAGACACATAGACCAATGGAACAGGATAAAGAACCCAGAAATGGACCCCTGGCTCTTTGGGCAACTAATCTTTGATAAAACAGGAAAAAAACATCCAGTGGAAAAAAGACAGTCTCTTCAGTAAATGGTGCTGGGAAAATTGGACAGCTACATACAAAAGAATGAAACTTGACCACTCTCTCACACCATACACAAAGATAAACTCCAAATGGATGAAAGACCTTGATGTGAGACAGGAATCCATCAAAATCCTAGAGGAGAGCATAGGCAGCAACCTCTACAACATCGGCCAAAGCAACCGTTTTCATGACACATCTCCAAAGGCAAGAGAAACAAAAGATAAAATGATCTTGTGGGTCTTCACCAAGATAAAAAGCTTCTGCACAGCCAAGGAAACAGTCAAAAACCTAAGAGGCAGCCCACGGAATGGGAAAAGATATTTGCAAATGACACTACAGTTAAAAGACTGGTATCCAAGATCTACAAAGAACTTCTCAAACTCAATACATGAGAAACAAATAAATCAAAAAATGGGCAGAAGATATGAACAGACACTTTTCCAATGAAGACATAGAAAATGGCTAACAGACACATGAAAAAATGTTCAAATTATTAGCCATCAGGGAAATTCAAATCAAAACCTCCTTGAGATACCACCTTATGCCAGTTAGAATGGCAAAAATTGACAAGACAGGAAACAACAAATGTTGGAGAGGATGTGGAGAAAGGGAATCCCTCCTACATTGTTGGTGGAAATGCAAGTTGGTACAGCCACTTTGGAAAACAGCGTGGAGGTCCCTTAAAAAGTTAAAAATAGAGCTACCCTATGATCCAGCCATTGCACTACTGGGTATTTACCAGTGGGTATTTACCATTGCACCAGTGGGTATTTACAGATGTGGTGAAGAGAAGGGCCATATGAACCCCAATTTTCATAGCAGCATTGTCCGCAATAGCTAAATTGTTGAAGGAGCCGAGATTCCCTTCAACAGACGAATGGATTAAGAAGATGTGGTCCATACATACAATGGAATATTACTCAGCCATCAGAAAGAATGATTACCCAATATTTGCAGCAACATGGACGGGACCGGAGATTATGCTAAGTGAAATAAGTCAAACAGAGAAAGACAATTATCATATGGTTTCACTCATTTATGGAACATAAGAAATAGCAGGGAGATCAGTAGGAGAAGGAAAGGAAGAATGAAGGGGGGGTAAACAGAAGGGGGAATGAACTACGATAGACTATGGATTCTGGGAAACAAACTGAGGGCTTTAGAGGGGAGGGGGTGGGGGATTGGGATAGGCTGGTGATGGGTATTAAGGAGAGCACATATTGCATGGAGCACTGGGTGTTATATGCAAACAATGAATCATGGAACACTATGTCAAAAACTAAGGATGTACTGTATGGTGACTAACATAACATAATTAAAAATTACTAAAAAAAAAAAAAAAAAAAGAATTCCCCTGGGAAGCCATCTGGCCCTGGAACTCTTTTTTGTTGGGAGATTTTTGATTACTGATTCACTTTCTGTGCCATTTATGGGTCTGTTCAGGTTTGCTATTTCTTCCTTTTTCAGTGTTGTTAGTTTCTTTGAATTTATCCGTTTCTTCCAGATTGCCTAATTTGTTGACATATAATTGCTCATAATATTATCTTATGTTTGTTTGTATTTCTTTAGTTTTGGTTGTGATCTGTCCTCTTGTTCATGATTTTATTTGGGTCCTTTCTCTTTTCTTTTTGATAAGTCTGGCTATAGGTTTACCAATCTTATTAATTATTTCAAAGGACCGCCTCTTAGTTTCATTGATCTGTTCTACTGTTCTCTTGATTTCTGCTCTAATCTTTACTATTTCTCTTCTCCTGCTGGATTTAGGCTTTTTTGGCTGTTCTTTCTCCAGCTCCATAGGTCTAAGGTTAGGTTTTATATTTGAGGCTTTTCTTGCTTCTTGAGGAAGGTCTGTATTGGTATATACTTCTTTTTTAGGACCACCTTTGCTGCATCTCAAGTGTTCCTTGTTTTCATTTTCATTTGTTTCCATGAATTTTAAAAAAATTCTTCTTTAATTTCCTGGTTGACCCATTCATTTTTCAGTAGGATGTTCTGTAACCTCCATGTATTGTGGTCCTTCCCAACTTTTTCTTATGGTTGACTTCACATTATAGCATTATATGTGGTTTGAAAATATGCATGGTATGATCTCAGTCTTTTTTCACCAGTTGAGGCCTGATTTGTGACCCAGTATGTGATCTCTTCTGGAGAATGTTCCAGAATGTGTATTCTGCTGCTTTAGGATGACATGCTCTACCTATATCTGTTAGGTCCATCTGGTCCGTTGTGTCAATCAAAGCCCTTGCTTTCCTTGTTGTACTTCTGCTTAGATGATCTGTCCATTGCTGTGAGTGGGGTATTGAAGTCTCCTACTATTATTGTATTATTATCAATGAGCTTCTTAATTCTGTTATTAATTGGTTTATATATTTGGTTGCTCATACATTAGGGGCATAAATATTTACAGTTGTTAGATCTTCTCATTGCATAGACCCTTCAATTATGATATAGTGTCTTTCTTCATCTCTTATTACAGTCTTTGGTTTAAAATCAACCTTGGGGCACCTGGGTAGTGCAGTCGTTAAGCGTCTGCCTTTGGCTCAGGGCGTGATCCCGGCGTTCCGGGATCGAGTCCCACATCAGGCTCCTCCGCTGGGAGCCTGCTTCTTCCCCTCCCACTCCCCCTGCTTGTGTTCCCTCTCTCACTGGCTGTGTGTCACATAAATAAATAAAATAAAATCTTTAAAAAAATAAAATAAAAATAAAATCAACCAAGTTGTTTGTTTGATATGACAGTTAGAGTTTGTCTGGTATAAGGACTGCTACTCCAGCTTTCTTTTAATTTCCATTAGCATGATCAGTGGTTCTCCACCCCCTCACTTTCAATCTGGTGGCTTCTTTGGGTTTTAAATGAGTCTCTTGTAAGCAGCATATTGATGGGTCTTATTTTTTTTTATCCATTCTGATATGCTATGTCTTTTCACTGGAGTATTGAGTCCATTTACGTTCAGAGTAATTGTTGAAAGATATTAAATTAGTGCCGTTGTATTACCTGTAAAGCTGCTGTTCCATAGATTGTCTCTTTTCCTTTCTGGTCTTAATTGCTTTTGGGCTCTGTCTTCATTCAAAGGATCCCCTTTAATGCTTCTTGCAGGACTGGTTTTGTGTTCACAGATGCCTTTAGGTTTTGTTTGTCTTGGAAACTCCTTATCTCTCTTTCTATCCTGAATGACAGCCTTGATGGATAAAGTATTCTTGGCTGCATATTTTTCCCATTTAGCACATTGAATACATCATGCCAGTCCTTTCTGGCCTGCCAGGTTTCGGTGGACAGGTCTGCTACTGGCCTGTGTGTCTATCCTTGTAGGTTAAGGACTTCTTGCCCTGAGCTGCTTTCAGGATTTTCTCTTTATCTCTGGAATTTGGAAGTTTCACTATTATATGTTGGGATGTTGACCTATTTTTATTGACTTTTGAGGGGGGGGTTCTCTGTGCCTCCTGGACTTGAATGCCTGTTTTCTTCCCCAGATTAGGGAAGTTCTCTGGTACAATTTGCTCAAATAAACCTTCTGCCCCTTTCTCCCGCCTCTCCTCTTCTGGGACCCTTATTATTTGGATATTATTTTGCTTTATGGAATCACTGAGTTCTCTAAGTCTCCCTTCATGATCTAATAGTTTTCTTTCTTCTTTTCAGCTTCCTTATTTTCCATCATTTTACCTTCTATATCACTGATTCTCTCTTTTGATTCATTCATCCTCCTTTTTATAGCCTCCATTTAGGACTGCATCTCAGTAATAGCATTTTTAATTTTGGCCTGAGTAGATTTTAATTCCTTTATCACTACAGTAAGGGATTCTCCAGTGTCTTCTTTGATTTTTTTCAAGCACAGCTAGTATCTTTACAATCATTGTTTTAAATTGTAGTTCAGACATCTTACTTATATTCATATTGATTAAATCCCTGGCAATAAGTACTACCTCCGTTGGGGTTAATTTCTCTGTGTTGATATCTGGTTTAGAAAAGAAAAGAAGAAAAAGAGAAATAACGACAAAAGAAAAAACAAAACAAAAAAACAGAACTAAACAAAAACAAACAAAAAACGAAACAACAAACTGGATCCTGGGTGTGTTTTGGTGTGCTTGTTAAAAGAAGCTAGATCCCAAAGTAAGAAAGAAGCTGAAAGTTCACACCCCCCACCCTTCAGTGAGCCCTTACAGAAAAGCAGTCAATCACTCCTCTCCCTGGTTTCAGCCCAAACTCTGTGTTTACCAGGCCTGTGACTGAGCATTTTATCTTGGGCACACGACTAAATTTCAAAACTCCAAGTTTTATGGACCCCTGCAGCACAGACCCATGCTGTTCCTCCCAAGGGATGGACAGGGGTCTCACCATGCTTCTGCCTTTGCTGGACCCCTGACAGGAAAATGGTCACATGACCATGCAGCGTTTCACAGTTCATGGCAACACAGAGCAGAAAGCCAGCGCCTTGAGTCACGGTTTTCAGCTGGCTTCCCCACTCTTGTGCCTGGGAACTCTGCCACACACAGGCACCCCCATTCTTCTTCTGACCCTGGGGATCCTGAGAACGTCCTGTCCCACCTGGGATTCTGCCTGTTTCACCACCTGAGCATCTTTAAGTCAGGGACATACCCCATGGTAGCAGAATTCTAGCTCTGACTTTGCTCTCTGCTAGTTACACCACTTTGCGGTAGCCTCCTTAAGCAGGCTCCCTCCCCTCCACTGTACCCTCAGATATATCACCCCAGTTCAAGTCTCCGCACCTCCTACCTTCCAAAAAGTGGTTACTTTTCTACTTGTAAAGTTGCAGCATTTCTTTTCTCAGATCTCTGATTGCTTTCACAGATGTTCAGAATGATTTGATAACTATCTAGCTATATCGATGGGACAAGACAAACTTAGGGTCCCCTACTCCTCTGCCATCTTAACTCCTCCCCCTGAGGTCAGACTTTAATTTTAGATATTCTGGTACGTGTGTAGACATATTCCATTGTCATTTTAATTTTCATTTTCCCAATGTTGAACATATTTTCATATGTTTTTGCCATCTTTATTTCTTCTTTGGTGAAACATCTGTTCAATCTTTTGCCCATTTTTATTTGGATTTTTTTTTTAGTATTGACATTTGAGAGTTCTTTATATATTCTGAATACAAGTCCTTTATCAGGTATGTTATTTGGAAATATTTCCCCCAATGCGTGGTTTGTGTTTTCATTCTTTTAACAATGTCTTTCAAAGAACGTTATTAACCGCATATTGATTATTGTTACCAACATGTGGATTGTGTCATTTACTCATCAGAAACTGGTGGGGGAGCTATTACTATTTCAGTTTTGCAGCAAAGAAACTAAGGTGTAGAGGAGTTTTTCACTTGCCCAAGGTCACAAATTAGTAAGTGCTGGAGCCAGAACTTGTAACCGGGGCCTTCTGAACCCTAGTTTTAAACTAACACTCACACTTTGGATGTTGAGATGAAGGTCCGTTCTGGGAAACTGGCCCCATAACCTCTGCCACTACAATGATGCAGTTCTGCCAAACCTCTTCGCATGATCCCACTGTCCCATCTTCTTTTCTACAGACTGGTTGAGGAAGTGAAGGAGCTGTGTGATGGACTAGAATTAGAAAATGAGGATGTCTACATGGCGACCACCTTCGGGGACTTCGTCCAACTATTAGTGAGAAAGCTACGAGGGGACGACAAAGACAGCGAGTGCATCATTGACTATGTGAGTTCAGGCCCCCACATGGGCTTGGCCCTGTAGATCCCTCAGACACTGACATCTGTGCGCCCACGATGACACATGGGGGAAACCTGGACATGAGGAAGCCAGGGCATCTAAGAGCCCATTTTCAGTGTCCCAAGCTCTCCCTGGTAACCCTGGATACCCTGAGGATGCCAGCGCAGTTAGGCAAATACAACAGAGGAAATTGTTATCTACAGAACAAATTCTCACCCCGAAGACATGAAACTAGGATGTATTTTTTTATTTAAAAAAAATTTTTTTGAGAGAGAGATTGAACATGAGCGGGGTGGGGAGGGGCAGAAGGAGAGGGAGAGAGAGAATCTTAAGCACGGTCCACACCCAGCATGGAGCCAGACACAGGGCTCAGTCTCACAACTGTGAGATCATGACCTGAGCCAAAATCAAGAGTTGGATGCTTAAACAACCCAGGGGTCCTGAGACTAGGGTATTAAGAAGAGACTGGGATGCCTGTTGGTTAAGCATCTACCTTTGGCTCAGGTCATGATCCCAGGGTTCTGGGATCAAGTCTCACGATGGGCTCCTTGCTTAGCGGGGAGCCTGCTTCTCCCTCTGCCTTCTTCTCCCCCTGCTCGTGCTTGCTCATGCTCTCTCTCTCTGTGTCTCTCTGACAAATAAATAAATAAAAATCTAAAAGGAATGGAAAAGAAATGCATAAAAAAAATAAGACCCATCAATATGCTGCTTACAAGAGACTCATTTAAAACCCAAAGAAACCACCAGATTGAAAGTGAGGGTTGGAGAACCACTGATCATGCTAATGGAAATTAAAAGAAAGCGGGAGTAGCAGTCCTTATACGAGACAAACTCTAACTGTCATATCAAACAAACAACTTGGTTGATTTTAAACCAAAGACTGTAATAAGAGATGAAGAAAGACACTACATCGGGGCGCCTGGGTGGCTCAGTCATTAAGCGTCTGCCTTCGGCTCAGGGCGTGATCTCGGGGTCCTGGGATCGAGCCCCACATCAGGCTCCCCTGCTGGGAGCCTGCTTCTTCCTCTCCCACTCCCCTGCTTGTGTTCCCTCTCTCACTGGCTGTCTCTCTCTCTGTCAAATAAATGAATAAAATCTTAAAAAAAAAAGAAAGAAAGAAAGACACGATATCATAATTAAAGGGAGAGAAAGAAGAGACTTTTACAGTGTACAGTGTGTTTCTCACCCTCCTCCTTTGGTGGTTCTTCCCAGTAGTGGCCTCATCTCTGCCATGGCTCCAGCCCCTGCCAGATCACCCTGCCAGGAATCTAGTTCCCCTAGGAGACTCCAGACCCTAGTTCTGGTACCACCACTTCCCTGTCCTAGTTTAGTAATGGCTGGGACTTCCTGCTGTTGACAATCTCTGGGTCAATCTCTGGGTTGACTCATGGCCTCTCAGCTCTTTCATCACCTGTGCAACCAATTGCCTGCATTAAATTCCTTTTGTCGAACTGACAAAAAAGGGAGAGAAAGAGAGGGAGAGAGGGAAGTAGAGGTGAGAAAGAGAGAGAGAGAGAAAGAGAATGGGGAATTGGGAATATTTTCCTAAAAAGCAAAACAAGTGATCCTGTACATTCAATTTGTATATATGGAAGTGTAATGATGTAATTGCCCATATATATATATATATATATATATATATATATATATATATATATATATATAATTTTATTTATTTGTTTGAGAGAGAATGAGCAGGGAGAATAGCAGAGGGAGAGGGAGAAGCAAACTCTCCACTGAGCAGGGAGCCTGATGCAGGGCTCAGTCCCAGGACCCCAGGATCATGACCTGAGCTGAAGGCAGACACTTAACTGACTGAGCCACCCAGGCACCCCTCAGATTTATTTTTAAAACAAACTCTTGAAAAATTGTCCTGAGGTGTCTTGGTAGGCTACCAGCTCCCATAGGACTTAGCATTGGGATAGTTTGTTTGGAACAAAAGATGAAGAAAGTGGCCAGGTAGCCAGGATGAACACCAGGTTGGCCTTGGGACTGTGGACAGATGACTGATGAACAAATTTCAGGAGAGGAATGACATTCCAGAAGATGCCATTCAGTGTGAAACTTCAGGTCTCTGGGGAAGTGAGCAGTGGAGCTGGTGTCATGTCTGGTGACTCTCAAGTGCCTGTCTACCAGCTGGCGCTTCCTGTGTGTGGAGGCCAGGCAGCCAGTCCGAGGGCACACAGCGAATGAATGGCAGGACTGGTGTGTAGCCCAAGAAGTCTGGCCTCAGATTCTGTGCCATCTCTTCTCATCACTCAGCTGCCACCACTGTGCACATAATAGCTCTCTGGGCCAAGGAAGGCAGTGGGACCAGATTCTGCAAGAGACCTGAGAAGGCTGAGGGGCGTCGAGCCCTGGCCCCGGTGGCACTGTGCGTGTGTGTGTGTGTGGTGTGCACAAGTGGTTACCATCTGTCTGTGAGTGTTTCCTGTGTCTCTCTGTGGGTTTGTATCTGTCTCTGATGCACCTTGTGAAGAATCTACACTGCAACTAACACCTGCAAAAACTCCCTTCCCAGGTGGAAAAGACAGTGAACAAGCTGACCCTCCGAATGCCCTACCAGCTCTTCATTGGGGGCATGTTTGTGGATGCCGAGGGTGCGAAGACCTATGAGACCATCAACCCGACGGATGGAAGTGTGAGTGCAAGCCTATCACCGCCTCCTACCCTCTCTCCTCCCTACTTACCCCATGGCCTTTTCTCCCATCTACTCCCCCCACCCCGGCATCTGGGGATTCTGGCCCACAGGGGCCAGAGCTTGGATGCAAAAGGGTTGCAGTCATTTTCCAGTCCTCCCTACAGGAATGGCCCAGAAGGGAGAAATGGCAGGGAGTCAGGAGGACTCTAAAAGTCTGGAGCATGCTTCAGAGAATGGGACAGAGTTAAACCAGCCCCCCATGCCCCAAAGAGGAAATGAAGCCATTCCCTCCTCCACACTTCAACAATAACCCTAGCCTGGCCCCTACCTTCTTGAATATGCGTACACCCCACCCTTGGGGAATTCTTCCTTGAATCCTATGTTTATCAGACTGTCTTGACTGTGACCCTCTTATGTCATGACCCAGTACACATATTGTATTCTCTTGTGCACACACCTACCTGAAACAACACTTAACTCCTACAGGTGCATACTGACACTTTTCCATTCTGCCCCACCCTATAGCATCCCTTAGGGCCTACAGAACAGATTGCACACCCAAAATGGGTCTTTGGAAGGGAGTTTAAAGAAAGTGGTGGACAAAAGGGTAGACAGGGTGTGAGGACACACACAAGGGGATGCAGTGCCCTCAGGCAGAAATTGGAAACTGTCACCACCTCGAGGTGTGTTTTAAGAATCCCAGAAGGGAGGTTGTGTGAACAAGGCTGCCTGGGTGCTGGGCCCTTGGGCAGGGAGGGTTCACCCTATCTGTGGTAACCAGCAAGGTGCTGGTCTTGCCCCTCCTACTTCTGTCTCCTCCTGGCTTTCCCTTTGGCCGAGCCTAGGTGGCAGGAAGTGTGGGGGCCTGCCCTGTGGTGCATGTGGGTACTGTCAGGACACAGAGCAAGGACGGGGGACAGGAATGGTTCCGCCCCTGTCTGTCTAGAGTATTTCACTTAAATAAACCTTCCACCTGGGACTCACTAAATTAATGGGCTTCTATTCTCGGCTTGAAAACACTAAGCTGATCCTCAGCCTTGTAGATGCAGCCTGAGTCTGTTGCCCCGTTTGGGCTCAGCAGCACGTGAAAAGAAGGATCCTGATATATAGAAACACAGTAGGTCTCTCTGAAGGCCTTTGCCTTTCCTCATTGTGCACACCCTTCCAGGCCCTCCTGTTAGCCAGCCATCCCCTCTGAGCCCTCCCAGGTGGCCAGGGGAGTGGGTGCTGTGGGGCTTCTGTGTACACGGAGTCCAGGGAGGGCCTTACAGCTCTGCTCCACCACAGGTCATCTGCCAGGTGTCCCTGGCCCAAGTCAGCGATGTTGACAAGGCAGTGGCTGCCGCTAAGGATGCCTTTGAGAACGGATTGTGGGGGAAGATCAGTGCACGGGACCGGGGCCGGCTCCTGTACAGGTGAGAGTCCCACACACACCCCTCAGCTTGGTCCTGCCAGGAGGAGGTGGGGTCCTGGACACGTTTGTGCAGGCAAGGCCTGAGGCTCAGAAAAGGCTTCTCAGAGGAAGTGGCTTGAGAGGCAGGAGGGATTTTGCCAGACACAAGTAGCCTTGAAGGGAAAGGTGTCCTCGGTGGAGGGGACAGTGTGATAGAAGATGAGAAGGTACAAACGTGAAGGTGCTAATCAGATCAGAGCAGCAAGCTGGCAAAACTAACAGATGGTCCTGGGCAGACGCAGACAGGTACAGCATTTACCTGGAGTGGCCTGGACCAGAGGGGGAATCAGGGCTATTTTATGCAGAAGCCAGCAAAGGAAGGATGGGGCCTGTTCTGTCTGCTGGTCTTTGCTCAGCTTGACCCTGACTGCGGGAATCTCACACCCCCCCCTTTTGTAAACCAGGGCAGAAGGGACTTCCTCCCCTTAGTTCCATCAGAAATCTTGGGGAAGGACTTGGGGTTGCTCCATCCTAGGAGAAGGGGGTGGGAATGAGACCTGAAGGAGAGATACTGCTCCCCTAGAACCAAGTGGTCCCAGCGAGGGGGGAGCAACCACCCCCAAGGAAGTGGGGTGATGTTTCCAAAAGGGGGCTGCTGGGTGGAGGACCTCAGCAGTGCTGAAAAGGCTGGGGAAGCTGTCAGGCATACAGCCTGGTCACGATGTGGTCCAAATGTGCTTGTCATCTGGTGGGAGAGAGGCCCGTCTTGGCCTTGCAGTCAGAATGCCATGTTTTTCTATTCCAGAGGCCAAACACACCAGGACAGCCCCCAGCACAGCGAACCAGAGAGGGGGGCCTGTATGGCTTCAAAATGGAATAGAGATGGGAGGTTTGGGGGCAGGCCGGGGTGCACCCAGCCTGCCGTAACTCAAATTAGCTTCAAGACCCCTTGAAGAGCCCATCAATTTGGGAAGCCATTGGCTTCCTAGAGCCCCCAGATGAGGCAAAACTGAAACGTGCAAGCCCAGGCTTATGATGCAGAGCCTTCTGGCCCTGAAGCAGGGACTCCTGCGGTAGAGTGTGCTGGCCCAGGAGAGTTTTTTTCTTTGCTCTGCTGCCATCTAGTGGCATGTTCCATAATAACACTGCTGGGGACGCCACAGTGAAGGGTTGGTCCCTTCTCAGCTCTAAGTAGAGACCTGGACTGCTTGGACACACATCTCAAGGCCAGGCCTCAGAGTTCCTAATAACCCAGTCCCTGCCTCATGAAGTCTTCCAGTCCCCATGGTGTAGGTGTGCCCATTGCTGGTCCAGGAGGGAGTAGCCCCTCGTTCAATGAGGAAAATAGGACCACCATGGATAGATATTATGGAATACAGAATGCATTGTAGGGATAAGTTGGGAAGAAAGATCCAGAAAGGAGTGTTAGAGAAGGTCACTAGACAGGCCCCAAGAACCACTGAGGGACAAGAAGGAGCCTCTGAGGAACCTGGAGAGCCAATGTCCCCAGCTGCCAGAGCGGGACCACCAAGAGCTGGTGGGAGTCTGTGAGAAGCTGTCACCTTCAGACACTTCCTTAAGTCCACAGCCAAGAATGTGATAGTGGCCCATGCTGCTGTTAGGGAATCAGGGGGAGCCAGGCCAAACCTGCCTGGCACCCCACACTTCCCCTTCCTCATGTCCATCCTGCAGACCTGTGGGTCGATGGAGTTTGCTTCCCCTGCTTTCCCCATTTGCACTTTCTGGGGACAGGACCTTCGGAGGAGGCAGAACTGCAGCTTAACAAAGTTGACAGTAGCACAGTCCCACTCAGCTCTCCTTGAAGAGCCTCTCAAATGGTGTGCTCGGGTGATAGTTACTTTAGGGATTTAGGACACGGCCACATCACGTGCATGTGACATTGTCTGGCAGAGTTGGAGGGATTTGGGGCTGATGAGACCATGAGAAGTAGTAACACGCAACAGGCTTCATGGGGTGGTGCCCCCACAGTGGGAGACCCTCCAGAGGTTGTAGTGGAGGGTCCCTACTCAGAATGGGAGGGGTGCAAGGGAACTCTTGGGGTCAGGGGATCAGGGAGGGGGCTCCAGTGTCCTGGCAGTGTTGCTCAGTAGCAGAACAGGAGTCTTGGGGTCAGAGGGATGGGAAGGACAGCAGTTACAACTGCACGGCCCATCTCACCAATGGTGACGGCCGTCGAGTGAGGTTCCTGGAGGATGCAAAGCAACAAGGCTCTAAATGGCTGAAAGTCTGCTTGTTTGGACTATTTTTAAAATAATCGGATACATAAACGTGTCTCCAGCAAGCTTCTGAGCTGACAGGTCTCACTCTATGACGAAGTTGTGAACAACCTGAGGGCCAACACACAGAGGCCATCTTTGGCTTATTCATCATATGGATTTATACCTTTGGCACATCTGTTTTTCTAGTTGATGAAACCCTAGTCCTTGAAATGCTGCAACATGGTGTTTTCCTTATTTGGTCTAAAATAGTTCTCAAAAAGTGATGTACACCTTTGTTATCCTTAACTAGAGAATCACCTAGGTATGTCACTGCCTCTGGTAATGGTGTGGCTCTGCCACTTCCTTGCTTGGGTCTGTTTGGTCCAGTTTCACTCACCAACCTTGTGCTGCATGCTGACTGTGTGCCCGTGGGTGTAGGAGGGGGTGGGAGACCAAATACTGTCCCAGCCCTCAGGGAGAGGCAGACAGTACTGGAATACTTGTCTAAGTGGGTATCTATAATAGCCAGGCAAGGTTTGAAGAAAGATGGAGGGTGCCAGGAGGACACTGCAGGGAGATGTGATTGATGTGGGATGAGGGTTGGCTTCCCAGAGAGTGTGAATATGTACTTGGGGGTTAAGACTGCCATGGCTGTGTGCAGAGAGGAGCAGCTCTGCAGGCTTTGGTCCCAGAGCTGTTTCTGGGCCAGAGCTCCCGTGTGTGCAAGACTGAGAGCTGCTCTAGGTCTGTGGTCCCCATCTTCCCCTGTCCATCCTGCCTCGGGGACACCCTGTTCCCTGAGCTCCCTTATTCAGGGAAGGAGGCAGAGTCCTAATTCCCAGGCTGCCCATAGCAGCATACCCACCAGAAGCATGGGAGGGCAACTGGCTCTCAGAGCGCTCACGCTTAAGGAGGGCTGTGTACATGCACCTCCCCTTGAATCTCTCCCCTCACCGCCCCCACCCTCTGCAGATGCCATCCTTGGGGGTGCACTCCACCGGATCAGCTGGTGCCTGAAGCCAGACATGCTCTCCCCTGGTCAAGGCTGTCCAGCGACAGAGAGGGTAGCCTTTTGGAATGGTGACCTCCTTATTACAGAGGCAGAGGGACTGTTTTGCGGGATCATTTGTAAGCATCATTATCAAGTAGTTAATCCATCAATATTTTAGGAAGGAAGAAAGGAAAAGAGAGGAGAGAGGGACAGAAGGGCACCATTCTCACACTCATCCAGCAAAGGAAACCTTACTGCCCCATCTCACAGATGGGGAAATGGAAGTCAGCACATTGGAGTGTGGCAGAGGCCGTGAGTCATTGAAGAAGGGCCTTGAAAGAACAGGCAAGGCTGTTCCAGGCCTGAGCCCATCTCTCTCCTCTCCCCACCGCCCCCCCCACCCCTGGCCAGGTTGGCAGACCTCATGGAACAGCATCAGGAGGAGCTGGCCACCATCGAGGCTCTGGATGCAGGTGCTGTCTACACGCTGGCACTGAAGACCCATGTGGGCATGTCCATCCAGACCTTCCGCTACTTTGCTGGCTGGTGTGACAAAATTCAGGTGAGGCTGAGGCTCCTACCACCAAGTGAGTTCATACAGGCAGGCTGGGCCCAGCAGGAAACTCAGGGCAGTATTTCAGCCTGCACACTGCATAACAAGCAACCACAGCTTATTGGCTTAAAACAACCCCATTTATCAGCTCACATTTCTGCAGATGGGAAGTACAGGCAGGCTGGGCTGGGTTCCATGCCAGAGTTTCACAAGGACAGTGTCAGCGTGTGGCCAGGCTGGGCTTTATCTGGAGGCTCTGGAGACACCCTGTGTGCAGGCCCATTCAGGTGTTGGCAGAGTTCAGTTCCTATTGATGCAGGACTGAAGCCCAGGTCCTTGCTGGCTGCTAGCCAGGGCTGCTCTCAGCTACTGCAGGCCTTGGTATGGCCCTTGCCCCAGCCCTCCATCCCCTTGCTGTCCTCAGGCTTGGCATCCCTCTGCCATGAACTGGAGAAAACTTTGCGTTTGTGGGGGTTTCTGAGGTGATGCTGAGAACACCTGCATCATGTCCCTTTCCTAAGGTCAACTGTGCCATTCCGCATCTTTGCAGAAGGAGTAGCTCACCATCTCCCAGATCCCAGGGATCAGAGTGTGACCATGGGAGCCATTTTCAGAGATTTGTCCACCATAGGCAGTGATGGGACACCCATCACCGAGGGGTTTATGGGATCTCTACCAGATCTGGGCTTCACGCCTTCTGTCCTCTCCATGGGGCTGAGGGATGTAGGTGTGATAGAAGGCCCACCTTCTGCTCCTCCGGCTGCTGTGTTACTGCTGGCTGGAGCTGGCCCCCACCTGGGGCCTCCTGGGCTAGCACGGCCTCCATAGGCAACTTGGCCCCCCACTCCCCCCTTCTCTGCCCCAGTGTCAAAGCCAGAGGTCTTACCTGTACCAGGACTAGCTTCCCATCTGAGGACTCTGCCAGGCTCAGTGTAGCAGGCACCTTGCACCTGTTGGCTGCCCACTCCATCTGTATATGGAGTCCTCAGATGCCCCTGGAAGGGGCATAATCTGGAAGCTTTTGGTCTGTTACCTGTCTGGTTCATGGAAGCTTCAGGACACAGACAAGGCTGTTCTATTCTGAGCTCCAGGCACAGTCTGGCTGCCCAGCGGAAATAGGTGAGGAAACAATGGAGCCCCTCCCAGTGACCCCCCACTCTGTGCTTCTTCTAGGGCTCCACCATCCCTATCAACCACGCCAGACCGAACCGCAACCTGACCTTGACCAGGAAGGAGCCTATTGGGTGAGTCACAGCACAGAGCTAAGATTCACCAGACATGCTTTTCATATGGTACGTTGTGTGGGCGCTCATCCCCTTTCTACATATCTATCCAACGTCTATTTATTCACCAATTACTACATGCCAGACAGTTCAAGTGCTGGAGATACGGTAGTGATCAGAACTGATGAGAATGCCTATCCTCAGGGGACCTACATTCTAGCAAATAAAACAGCTTTCACTTCCAAGGTGCCTGCTCTGTGCCACGCACCGTTTTAATGACTTTATAAGTATAATTTTACTTAATCCCCCTCGATAACCCTGTAGCAGTCAGGCTCGTAGAGGATACACCTGAAAATTTTATCTGAAAAGAGTATAATGCTGATGTGCATAAAAACAAAGAACTACACGGCATCAAGGAACAGGAAAAAGTAATAGAGAAATCGGCAAGGATAGGGACCGGTGCTGCACAGGAGAAAGACAAGTGTCCACTGCACACAGAACAGACTAGGGACTGGGGAAATGATTTACACCCAGCAGTGAGGGGCCTCACCTCACCATCAGATGGCCCAACGGCCTAGGGAGAGAGATGCCCCCTCACACTGCCTTGGGGTGGTGGCGGGGGTCCACCCTGTGAAAGGCAGCTTGGCAGTGACTGTTCAGTCCCCAAATGCACCCCCGCCACAAGGCACAGCTGTGGCGGCTCACTGACACAGGTGCACCAGGAGACTGGCCCGAGAGTGCTCAGAGCAGCTATGCTGGAGCCCTGACAGCAGAACCGGGCACAGCCCCTGCTGAGCTCTGTGGCATCCTTACCAGGGCCTGGTGTGCAGCTGTGTGAAGGCATGGGGCAGAGCTAGGGGGACCCCAGGGAACAGCTCCAAGAGAAACGTGCATGAGGAAAGCACACTGAGGAATGTCCTCTAAAATCACCTAAAATGGGTCAGAGGCCCAATGTGATCAGCACCCAGCAGGCACCCCCACCTGCTCTGTGCCCCTTACGGTGTGGGGACGCTGTGACCCACCAGCAGGGACCTGACAGCCCCATGGATGGTGGTCAGAGGCACTCGGCTTCCCGCAGAGCAGAGTGTGGGAGGGTTTCAGAAGGAGAATGGGTTCAAATGTCATTTGGATCAACAGAAATGAGCACAGATGAACACACCAGGTCCTGAAGGACGGCCTGCTGGTGAGAGAGGCCCCTGTCTGGAGAGCGGGCTGTGGGTGCAGGTAAACCCCGTCCTGTAGCCCACAGAGAGGGGCGAGGCTGGGGGGGGACGGCACGGACTCCAGGGCTCCTGTAGCCCACAGAGAGGGGCGAGGCTGGGGGGGACGGCACGGACTCCAGGGCTCCTGTAGCCCACAGAGAGGGGCGAGGCTGGGGGGGACGGCACGGACTCCAGGGCAGGGATGCCCACCCAGCCTTTCCCCCAGAGGACACGAGATGGAAGGAGTGCTCCAGGACAGCCCCCTACAACAAAGAACTACCCAGCCAAGGTGTCAGAGTGTGGAGCCGAGCCCTGCAGGGCCAGAGAGCTTGGAGCCCCTTCCTCCCGCGTCAGGCTATGAGAGGGCTGGGTGGGGGGCCCAGGGCCCAGATGAACACTGGCTGCCAGTCACACGGGTCTGTAAGGTCAGTGATCTTCCAGACGCCTCTCAGGCAGTCCGTCCCGTCAGACTGAGGACGACACTGATGCTGAACCTCCCAGGGAGTTGGGGGAGCGGGGAGGTTTTCCCTATATTGGCAGGTGTGGGAGTCTGCTAGGGCCGTCGTAGCAAAGTACCGAAACCAGGAGGCTCAAACAGCACGCGTTTACTGTTTCGGCATTCTGGGGCTGGAAGTTCCAGATTCAGGTGTCAGAGGGTTGGTTTCTTCTGAGGGTGTGAGGGAGAATCTGCCTAGCTTCAGGGGGTTTACCGGCAATCTTTGGTGTTTCTCGACCTCTGCCCTCAGGTTCACATGGTGTCTTCCTTCTGCGTGTCTGTCTCTTCACATGGCCCTGTTTTTATAAAGGCATCAGTCGTTTTGAGTTAGGCACCCACCCTATTCCAGTAAGACCTCATCTTAACTAATTACATCTGGAGCAACCCTAATTCCAGATAAGGATGTTCTGGACTTAGGGTTTTAACATGTGAATTTTGGGGAGTACAGATCAGCCATGACAGTGGGACTTCCCTGACATCTTTTTTTCTTGGAAGCGCTCACAGCGCTATGACCTCACCCCCTTCCCTGGGAACACTCGCTGTGCCGCCTCCACTGCCTCATCCTGCTGGGTGCACGGAGGGTGGGAGCGGCTCTCCTAACCCCACAGTGCGCCCCGTTGCTCCCGGGAGGTGTGCCGGCCCCCAGTTTGTCCTGCCCTCAGCCTATCCACACTCTTCCCCCTGCCTGGGTTTAGCTAAGATGTCATCTGCTTGGGAAACACTCCGATGGTGATTGTGATCAAGAATATGAGATGGAGGAAACAAGTCATGTAGCCCGTGCAGAGCGCTGTGCGGACGTGCTCAGTGACTGTCTGACACTGAGGAAGACAGTGCGCTGCATTTCACAGGAGTCAGGGAAAAGCAGGGCCGCGTGCCTGCTGGACAACACGTGTCATCATTAGGCCCCAGGACTGTGGCGGCCTCCCCTTGATGGAGACACTGCTCAGCACAGGCTTTCTCTGGGGCTGAGGGGTGCACGGACACTGGGTACGGTACCATCTCTTAATGCAAAGCTGGCCAGCCTTATTGGGCCTCCCAGGCTGATTGTTTCCTTCTCTCCATGGGACTGACCCCTGGCCTCATGCCTAGGAAGACCCTCACCCACTTCCTCCCAGCCCATTATGTGATCCCAGCCCTCTCCCGTACCCTCTCAGACTGCCCATGTAGTCTTTGGCCTTCTCCCAGGCCCTGCCTGCTGTCACCTTCCCCATTGCCTGGTGTCACACCCTACTCAACTGTCCCTAGGCAGGTCTCACAGTTCCCATCAGAAACTTCCCTGCCATCATGCCCTGCTGGGAAGAGGAGCTACTCCCAGATTGAACATACTGCCCCATGAGGGACTGGAAAGGCAGGCATAAGCTAACTCTGAAGGGACATTTGGCTCCGTATCAGGAAGCCCGGAGTGGAGTGGAGTGGAGTGGAGTGGAGTGGAGTGGGTGTCAGGCTGGGCAGAGAGGACCCCGTTGGCAGGTGTCTGGGCCCCAGGCTATGTGGAGAGACAGGGTCCCATTCTTTGGTCTGGCAGGGTCTGTGGCATCATCATCCCCTGGAACTACCCCCTGATGATGCTGTCCTGGAAGACGGCTGCCTGCCTGGCTGCTGGGAACACAGTGGTGATCAAGCCTGCCCAGGTGGGTGTGGGTGTGTTCTGGGCAGGGCCTGTGGGCTATAAAGGGTATTGGCAAGCACCCTATAAAGGAGACAGGTGGCCTCTTGGCCCCTTTGCCCACCCGGGACTGGTTTCTCCTCAAGGGAGGAGGGGTACTGCTAATGCGGCCTGGCCTTCTGTGGGCCCTGTTCACAGTGGCAGAGGCCAGTGTGGGCTGTAGGCAGAGTCTGTTCTTTCGGCGTAGGGTGGCTGAGTCAGGTTAGCCAACCCTGTCCCTGCAGCTGCTTGGTGAGCAGTCAGGGATTTCTCCACAGACGCCAGCACTCAGGGTTTGGGGGAGCAGAAACCCTGTTTGGTAACCCTCGTCCAGGCCTCATGTTCTTTTTTTTTTTTTTTTTTTTTTTTTTTTTTTTTTTTTTTTTTATTAATAATGATTTTTTATTATATTATGTTAGTCACCATACAGTACATCCCCGGTTTTCGATGTAAGGCTCGATGATTCATTAGTTGTGTATAATACCCAGTGCACCATGCAATATGTGCCCTCCTTACTACCCATCACCGGTCTATCCCATTCCCCCACCCCCCTCCCCTCTGTAGCCCTCAGTTTGTTTCTCATAGTCCATAGTCTCTCATGTTTCATTCCCCCTTCTGATTACCCCCCCTTTCTTTATCCCTTTCTTCCCCTACTGATCATTCTAGTTCTTATGTTCCATAGATGAGAGAAATCATATGATAGTTGTCTTTCTCTGCTTGACTTATTTCACTAAGCATTATCTCCTCCAGTGCCGTCCATGTTGTAGCAAATGTTGAGAACTCATTCTTTCTGATTGCTGAGTAATATTCCATTGTATATATGGACCACAACTTCTTAATCCAGTCATCTGTTGAAGGGCATCTCGGCTCCTTCCACGATTTAGCTATTGTGGACATTGCTGCTATGAACATTGGGGTGCATATGGCCCTTCTCTTCACTACGTCTGTATCTTTGGGGTAAACACCCAGTAGTGCAATGGCTGGATCATAGGGTAGCTCAATTTTTAACTTTTTAAGGGACCTCCACACGGTTTTCCAGAGTGGCTGTACCAACTTGCATTCCCACCAACAATGTAGGAGGGATCCCCTTTCTCCACATCCTCTCCAACAATTGTTGTTTCTTGCCTTGTCTATTTTTGCCATTCTAACTGGCGTAAGGTGGTATCTCAGTGTGGTTTTGATTTGAATTTCCTTGATGGCTAATGATTTTGAACATTTTTTCATGTGTCTGTTAGCCATTTGTATGTCTTCATTGGAAAAGTGTCTGTTCATATCTTCTGCCCATTTTTTGATTTGTTTATTTGTTTCTCGTGTATTGAGTTTGAGAAGTTCTTTGTAGATCTTGGATACCAGTCCTTTATCTGTAGTGTCATTTGCAAATATATTCTCCCATTCCGTGGGCTGCCTCTTAGTTTTTCTGACTGTTTCCTTGGATGTGCAGAAACTTTTAATCTTGATGAAGTCCCATAAATTCATTTTATCTTTTGTTTCTTTTGCCTTTGGGGATGTGTCATGAAAAAGGTTGCTTAGGCTGATGTCGTAGAGGTTGCTGCCTATGTTCTCCTCTAGAATTTTGATGGATTCCTGTCTCACATCGAGGTCTTTCATCCATTTGGAGTTTATTTTTGTGTATGGTGTGAGATAGTGGTCAAGTTTCATTCTTTTGCACGTAGCTGTCCAATTTTCCCAGCACCATTTATTGAAGAGACTGTCTTTTTCCCACCGGATGTTTTTTCCTGCTTTATCAAATATTAGTTGCCCAAAGAGCTGAGGGTCCATTTCTGGGCTCTCTATTCTGTTCCATTGGTCTATGTGTCTGTTTTTGTGCCAGTACCATGCTGTCTTTGTGATCACAGCTTTGTAGTACAGCTCGAAATCCGGCATTGTGATGCCCCCAGCTTTGTTTTTCCTTTTCAACAGTTCCTTGGAGATTCGGGGTCTTTTCTGGTTCCATACAAATTTAAGGACTATTTGTTCCAGTTCTTTGAAAAACGTTCTCGGTATTTTGATCGGGATAGCATTGAAAGTGTAGATTGCTCTGGGTAGCATGGACATTTTAACTATGTTAATTCTTCCGATCCATGAGCATGGAATATCTTTCCATCTTTTTATGTCTTCCTCAATGTCTTTTAAGAGTGATTTATAGTTTCTAGAATAAAGGTCCTTTACATCTCTGGTTAAGTTAATTCCAAGGTAACGTATGGTTTTTGGTGCTATTGTAAATGGGATGGATTCCCTGATTTCTCTTTCTTCGTTCTCGTTATTCGTGTACAGAAATGCAACTGATTTCTGAGCATTGATTTTGTATCCCGCCACGTTACTGAATTGCTCTATAACTTCTAATAGTTTGGGAGTGGCTTCTTTTGGGTTTTCCATATAGAGTATCATGTCGTCTGCGAAGAGAGACATTTTGACTTCTTCTTTGCCGATTTGAATACCTTTGATCCCTTTTTGTTGTCTGATTGCTGTTGCAAGGACTTCTAGTACTATGTTGAATAATAGTGGCGAGAGTGGGCATCCTTGTCGTGTTCCTGATCTTAAGGGAAAGGCTTCCAGCTTTTCCCCATTGAGAATAATATTTGCAGTAGGCTTTTCATAGATGGCTTTTATGAGATTGAGAAATGTACCTTCTATTCCTACACTCTGAAGGGTTTTAATCAGGAAAGGATGCTGTATTTTGTCAAATGCTTTTTCGGCATCGATTGAGAGGATCATATGGTTCTTGAGTCTTTTCTTGTTGATATGATGTATCACGCTGATTGATTTGCGAATATTGAACCACGCTTGCATCCCAGGTATGAATCCCACTTGATCGTGGTGGATAATCCTTTTAATGAACTGTTGGATTCTATTAGCAAGTATCTTGTTGAGGATTTTGGCGTCCATATTCATTAGGGAAATCGGTCTGTAATTCTCCTTTTTGAGGGGGTCTTTGCCTGGTTTGGGGATCAATGTAATATTGGCCTCATAGAATGAGTTTGGTAGCTTTCCTTCTGTTTCTATTTTTTGAAAAAGCTTTAGGAGAATAGGTATTATTTCTTCTTTGAATGTTTGGTAGAATTCCCCAGGAAAACCGTCCGGGCCTGGAGTTTTGTTATTTGGAAGGTTGTTTATCACTGACTCAATTTCTTCATAATTAATTGCAGGCCTCATGTTCTGAGGCTGAAGCCCAGTCCCTCATAGAGAAGCTACAGAGGCAGGACCTCAGGGTCACTCAAACAGGCTGGAAGGGCCTGAGCAGGGTCCCCCTGGGATGAGGACACGGCCCACATGAGCCTCAGCTTCTTCCTCTGAATCGTGGCAGGAGCAGCCCCTCCCCTGCGTGCCCCCAGGGCTGTTAGGAACTGCAGGCAAGGTGCTCAGTCATGTGGCTCCGGACAGTGCCCAGGAGGTCTCTTGCTCCCCTGGTGCTTTGGGGCAGTTTGGCTCCAAAAGTATTGTAAATTAAAACCAACAATAACAATAGTTGACATTTACAGTACTCGCCCTGAGTCAGGCACTCCTAAGGCATTTTAATACGTAACAAATTAGACTAAATTTAATACGTAACAAATTAGACTAAATTTAATACGTAACAAATTAGACTAAAAAATCGCATATATTTGCTTATGGAGCACCACAACAACCCTCTGAGGTGACCCCGTTAACACTGGGGTGCTGTGTACACATCCAGGCCCTTCTCCCTGGAAGAGCCGCTCACAGGCCTGTGCCCTCCCAGGGCCGGCACCCCACAGGTGTGGCGGCTCTGAGGCCTGATGGTGGGTGGGGCACAATCCAACCTTTACAAGGAAAATTACCTGGGCCCGAAGAGGAATGGCTGCTGGCAAGTCAAGGGGAAAGGAACGGCCTCGAGCAGTGAGAATCTTGCACAGACCACTGCCCGCCACTGAGGTACTTCCAGGCAGTCCCGGGACTCCCCACTCCCTGAATGAAGGAGGTATGAACATTCAGGAGGGGGCCAGGCCGGGCCACATGGCTGGAGCCTGCCAGGAGAAGGCACTAGAAAGTATGTGAGGTAGCTGGCCTCACTCCCAGCTTTCCACTGGAGCTGTGGGGAAGCTGGCTGGGTTGGCAGTACCCGCTATGATGGGGCTTCCTCTGGAAGGTCTTCCTGCCATGACTGCTTCTCCCTGCTTGCTGCCTAGGATGCTGGAAGAGGAAGGCAGAACCCCACTTCCCAATCCCTCTTGACCCAGTCTTCTTTCCTGCCTCTTCAGGTGACCCCACTCACAGCCTTGAAGTTTGCAGAGTTGACTTTGAAGGCTGGCATTCCCAAGGGTGTGGTCAACATCCTCCTGGGATCTGGTAAGGGATGTGGACATGGGCATCTGGGGGAGCCAGGGCTCCAGGCAGCTGGAGATATACTTGGTCAGAATAGGGCTTGCTGCATGATTTAAGTTAGTCGGGCAGAGCAACCGGGGGCACAATGATCCAGTGGGGGTGGCCAGCCTGGTGGGGAGATGACCCTCTTCCATGGTGGGAGAGACACACACCTGGAAGTGTTCTAGCTTTCAAATGCTTCTCCAAATGTTTTCCATCTTTGTATGTATATATGTGCTCTGGAATAAATTAAGTAACTTGGGAATTATCTGCCCTTGAAAGTTTGAGAGAATTTGTCTAGGCTTAGAGCATCTGGTGAGCTATTACATGAATTGCTTTTTGTTTTTTATAATATTTTTTATTATATTATGTAGTCACCATACAGTACATCCCTGGTTTTTGATGTAAAGTTCAATGATTTATTAGTTGCGTATAACACCCAGTACACCATGCAATACGTGCCCTCCTTACTACCCATCACCAGCCTATCCCATTCCCCCACCGCCCAACCTCTGAAGCCCTCAGTTTGTTTCCCAGAGTCCATAGTCTCTCATGCTTCATTCCCCCTTCTGATTACCCCCCCCCTTTCTTTATCCCTTTCCTTTCCTACAGATCTTCCTAGTTCTTATGTTCCATAGATGAGAGAAACCATTAGATAATTGTCTTTCTCTGCTTGACTTATTTCACTTAGCATTATCTCCTGCAGTGCCGTCCATGTTGCAGCAACACAAGAATAAAATTTATAAGATTAAAAAAAAAATTTTTTTAAAGGGGTGGTGAGAGGAAGGGGTGCTATAATCTCTGCGTGTGGACAAAGCAGGGTGTTTCAGTTGTTCCTGGGTGTATTTTGGTCTGTGTGTCTTCTTAAAATTACAATGAAAGTAAAACTAGTATATATAAAAGGGTAGAATTGAATAGTGAAAAAATGACAAGCATATGTCTATAAAACAAAGTAGGTGTGAAAAAATACAAGTTAGAAAGCTACTATGAATTATAAGTTGATATAATAAACATCTAGTTGAAATGAGAAAAAGGAAACAAGAAAAAACAGAGAAGCATAAGAGAAAGAAAAAAAGAAGAAAAAGAGAGTTTAGTATGAAAAATAAACAAGCCATGAGACAACACCTGGAGCTCACCATACTATTTTCTCCTGGTGTTGGGATTTTACAGTCTTATGGGGTCCATAGGGTTGTCGTCTTCTTGTTCCTCTAGCCTTTCTTCTGGGGGAGGGTCCTGCTGTGCTGTTTCTTAGGCAACCCTGCTTGGGCAGAGTTGCCTTGCCCCTTGCTGGGGGGATGGGCTCCGTGGAAACCGGTCTTCTGTGCTTTTGTTCCCCCGGCAGCTTTCTGTGTCCCTTCCAAGTGTCAGAGCAAAAATGGCCACAGCCAAATCTCTGGCCCAGAGCAGAGAAATCACAGTCTGCTCTCTTCACTAAACCTAGGACAAAGTTTCTGTGTCTGTATGCTGCTGAAAACCGCAGCCTCCTGTGGTGCACACCTACAGTGATTCTCTCATAGGTCATCCTGGGGCCAGGGGCATCCCTGCCCTTTATGCTTCCAAAACCTCAAGCACTGCAGGCTCATGTGTGTGCCCCCCCCCCACAGCTCCTGGATCCTGTTTGAGCGCTACTCTAAAGCCCTTTTCTGGCTTCTATCACTCTGCGAGTTTTTGCCTGTTTGTGGGCACAGGCTCCTGATGTTTTCAGGCTGCCCAAGAGAAGAGCGATTCTCAATTGACCCAGCTTGCAGTTTATGGTGATCCGAGCTGAGGGACCCTTCCTGGTCTCGCTGACCATAAGATGCTTCCTGGCTCCACCGCTCAGGTACTCTGTTTGTCCAGGAAGCCCCTTTGGCTCTGAGTCTTCTCATATCCTGACCCATGATGCTCTACCTAGAATTCTGCCTTTTCATTTCCAGACCCCCTTTCAGAGAGGGATGTCGCTCTCTAGAGCAAATTTCTAAGGGTTCTAATCTTGCGCTCTGGTGTTATATCACTTTCCTGGTGCCAACTTATGGAGGCTCCCTTCCCCCTTCTGTTTATCTTCTGATATCTCCCTGCAGATTCACAACTTTACACTTCCTACCTTGCAAAAAGCAGTGCTTTTCTGCTTGTAGAGATCCAGATATATATTCTTTCATCTCAGACTGGTTTTATGGGTGTTCAGAATGGTTTGGTAGCTATCCAGCTAAATTCAGGAGACTGGTTGAAATGGGGTCCCCTACTCCTCTGCCATCTTGTCTCCTTTATTTTTATTATTCTTAAATAACATGAAACTGTAGTTTTGATATCTTCTCTGACCCAGTAAGTAAAAAGGCTAAAAAATTTTCCAAGTTTTTTTTTCTAAAATTCTGTTCTTAAATTTTTAGTTTTATTATGTCATGATTAGAGAATATGGGTGTGTATTAGTTTGCTAGTGCTGCCATGACAAAATACCACAAACCAGGTAGCAGATAAAGTCACATTCTGAGGTACTGGGGGTTAGGGTATCAACATATGAATGGGGGGAGGACTGAATCTAACCCATAATAGCTTGTAAACATTCTGCTTTCTTAAATGGAGAATTTTGGGGGCACCTGGCCAGGTCATTCAGTGAACCATGCAACTCTTGGTCTCAGGATTGTGAGTTCTAGCCCCATATTGGGTGTAGAGATTACTTAAAAACAAAACCTTTAAAATGGAGAATTTCTTTGTAATCCGATATATGATACCTTCTTATATATATTTCTTTGATAGCCTAAAACAGTGATATTATTATTATTATTATTATTATTATTAAATACACTTTATTTTTCAGAGCAGTTTAAGGTTCACAGAAAGATTGAGCAGAAAGTGTAGAGAGTTCCCATATACCCCATGTCCCCATATGCACACAGCCTCCCTTGCTATCAACATCCTATGCCAGAGTGGTAGGTTTGTTACAATTGACAAACTTACACTGACACATCATTATCACTCCAAGTCCATAGTTTTCATTAAGATTCACTCTTGGTGTTGTACATTCTATGACAAATGTATAATGACATGCCTCCACCATTGTGGTATTATAGAATAGTGTCACTGCCCTAAAATTTCCCTGTACTCCACCTACTCATCCCTCCCTCCCTCCCTCCAATCCCTGGCAGCCACCAATCTTTTACTGTCTCCATAGTTTTGCCTTTTCCAGAATGTCATATAGTTGGGCTCTTATGGTATATAGTCTTTTCAGATTGGCTTCTTTCACTTAGTAATATGCATTTAAGGTTCTTCCACATCTTTTTATGGCTTGATAGCTCATTTCTTTTTAATGCTGAATAATATTCCATTGTCTGGATGTACCACAATTTATTTATCTGTTCACCTACTGAAGGACATCTCAGTTGATTCCATGTTTTGGCTGCTATGAATAAAGCTGCTAATAACATCTATGTGTTTTATGTAGACAAGTTTTTGACTCATTTGGTAAATACCAAGGAGTGTGATGGATGGATCTTATGGTAAGGTTATGTTTACTTTTGTAAGAAATGGCCAAACTGTCTTCCAAAGCGGTTGTACCATTTTGCATTCCCTCCAACCATGAATGAGAATTCCTGTTGCTCCATATCCTCTCCAGCATTTGGTGTTGTCAGAGTTTTGGATTTGGGACATTTTAGTAAGTGTGTCATGGTTGTTTTGATTTGCGATCTCTAATGATATATGTAGAGCATCTTCACGTATATTCATTTGCCATCCGTATATCTTCTTTGATGAGGTGTGTGTACAGATATTTTGCCCATTTTAAATTGTATTGCTTATTTTCTTATCGTTGATCTCTTTGTATATTTTGGATAACAGTCCTTTATCAGGTATATCTTTTGCAAATATTTCTTTCCCAAACAGTTATTTTCTTTTTAACAAGAATGGTGGAATGGAATTAGTATCAAAATCACTTAAGAGAGCTGTGGTGTCTGGGTGGCTCAGTTGGTTAAGTGTCTGCCTCTTAGTTTTGGCTCAGGTCATGATCTCATGTGTTGTGAGATGGAGCCCTGTGTTGGGCTCTGTGCTCAGTGGGGAGTCAGCTTGAAGATTCTCTCCCTCTGCCCCTTATCACACCCATGCTTTCTCTTTCTCTCTCTCTAAATGAGTGAGTAAATCTTTAAAAAATCACTTAGAGAGCTTTAACTATATTTAGAGCTTTAACCATGTATAGAACTTTAACTATATAGAGAGGATGCAAGTATCTCACTCCAAACCTACTAAACCAGAATCTTCACAGGTGCACCTGGGCACATGAAGTTTTATGAGCTTGGAGGCAGGGGAGAAGCAGAAATGGAGGGACTGGGTGGGTGGAGGAGCCCAGGACTGGGCAGTTGACAAGGTGGGGAAGGGAAATGTCAGGACCGACTCCCAGGTTCTTAGCTTCAACAACTGGTTGCAAGGAGAGGTTGTTTACTGAAATGGAGAACCTGGAGGAGGAGCACGTCTGGGGAAAGATTAAGAGTTTGGTTTCAAATTTGTTGAATTTGAGAGGCTGTTTGACATCCAAGTGGAGGTGCTGAGCCGTCAGAGGAATCACAAATGGATCCAGATCACAGACAGATTTAGAGGATGATGTGTATGAAGATGGCATTTGAAGAGGTGAGCCAGGGTGAGATCAGCTGAGGCGACAGTGTGTGTTGAAGGAAGGAGAAGTTTGCCTCATTTTAACTTAATCACCTCTTTATTTTTTTATTTTTTTTAGATTTTATTTTATTTATTATTTTTTAATAGTATTTTTATTATATTATGTTAGTCACCATACAGTACATTGCTAGTTTTTGATGTAAAGTTCTATGATTCATTACTTGCGTATAACACCCAGTGCACCATGCAATACGTGCCCTCCTTACTACCCATCACCAGCCTATCCCATTCCCCCTTTAAAGACCCTGTCTCCAAATACAGTCAGATCTGAGGTACTGGGGGTTAGGACTTCAACATAATGAATTTTGAGGGGACACAATTCTGCCGGTGGCAGGCAACAAGGCCCAGTGAGCCCCAGGCACTGTGGGCACTAAGCACTTGGGGTGCACAGAGCTCTGGCCTTGAGATGTGTGTGTGGAGGGTCAGAGAGCTTATACCTCCCCCTCAGCACCTGGCAGCCACCCTGACCCCCTTGCCCACTCTCACCTACAGGCTCGCTGGTTGGCCAGAGACTCTCAGACCATCCTGATGTGCGAAAAATTGGGTTCACGGGTTCTACAGAGGTGGGAAAACACATCATGAAGAGGTAGGTGGGTGAGGGCACCCCTGGTCACAGTGTTGGGATGTGGACAGTGCTGTGTGTGAGCTTGATGCAGGTTCTGACTCTGTGTCTGGGTTTCTGACAAGCCCTTGGTGAGGCTGGTGCGGCTGCTCTGCAGAGCACACTCAGACCAGGGGGCTGCTGAAGACTCAGTGCAATTTGGGGCCACGAGCACAAGTGGGACAAAGCTGCTCTGAATTGAGATGTGCTTCAAGTGTAAAAGGTCCCCTGGATTTTGAAAACTTAGTACAGAAGTTGGCTCGTTAATAACTTCTTACATTGATTGCAAGTTGAAATGATATTTTTTATTAATTGGGTTAAATAAAATATATTAGAATTAATTTCATTGGTTTCTTTTTGGTTTTCCCTTAAAACTAAAATTTAATTTAGTTTTTTAGTGGCTACTAAAGAATTGCCATTACATATATGGCTGGTATTTGAGGTGTTTGTTCTAGTCTACTGGACAGCCCTGTTCTAGAACATCCTCTCATCTCTTATTCCTTGGACCTGCCTCAAGCAGCTGGGGTTGTGTTCCTGGCTCTGTCAGTAATTCATGATAGGACTGGGCCCAAGCCCTGACCCTCCCAAGCCTCAGTTTCCCCATCAGTTCAGCGAGGGGAGTTTGCGTGCTCCGTGGTTCTGGTCTATGTAGCTGATGAGCTTGGAGAGGGCTGGAACACAACACAGCACATTGTACCCCTGGCTTCCGCAAGACAACCATGGGATGCCTGAGCCCCACCCCACTGTGGCTGAATTCTGGGGGTGGGTTTCAGGCATCTGTACTTGGGTGAAAGGTACAAATAGAGAGGGGCTGGGGCTTCTGTTGGGCATACTGACGCCTTTCTCTGAAGTCATGTGACCACCCTCCTCTGTCTCTGTTGTAAGACTCATGTGTGAGACCTCCTGGGGCCACCCAGCTATGACATGACAATTCCACAGGGAGAAAGGCTTCTCTTGTGTTAAAACAACATCTCATTGTAGCCCCCAGTGCAGAGCAGTGTTCTTTCTCCCTGGACTCTTCTGCAGCCTCTGACCCTGCTCTCCACGGGCCCCTGTGTGCCCCACAAGATGGGATTCTCACCCCTTGGCCCCACACCCACTCTGTAAGCCAGGGTGCATCCTGGACTCTGTCCCGTCCCTTGAGTGGCACCATGCTTAATCACAGCAGCTTTACATGAGATCCTCTTCTGGGTCAGGAGCCACAGCCAATGTGGCTGGTGGAGTGTGTCTTTAGGGCCAGTAGAGGCTGATGTCACAGCCTGTGAGAGGGCAGGTGGAGCTGTTCTGATACATTTTGAATGCAGGAGAGCATGCCTCAACATTGAAGAGAGGGAGCCTGGCGGTGGTACAAAACTGATGGACAGAGAGCAGATGGACAGATGAGGGAGTGGGAGGGGTAGCTGCAAATAGTCATAGCAGTTTATTTACCTGTCCTTATTCAAAAGCTAGCTAGTCTCCCCTTTGCTGTATAGGCAATAGTCATATGTGAGCACATGTGTGCTAAGGCCAGAGAGAGGGCTCAGTAATTGTCAGGTCTGAGGTCTCCAGGGCAGGAAGGCTTGGATAGGCATCCTGTGGCTCTGGGACTGCCATCTTCTGGGGGCTCTCCAAGACCCCTGTGGCTGGTGCCTGAGATGGAAGTCCTCTTCCTGAGTCAGTCCTGAGGGAGGAGGCCCCCCCACTCCCATCCTGTGCCATGTCTGGTGGTTGTCACTGGCCCAGTCCTTTAGTGTCCCCTGAGAGGACGGTATCAGTAAGTCCATTTTGTGCCCGTCGATGCAGCATGCAGGATCCCTAGCTTCTCTCTGTTTGCACCTGTCACTAAAAATCTGAGGTGCCAGAGTCCCTGTGGCACTGAGCTGTCCCAGCTGGGGAATGGTTCGTGTTTGGTTTATTCATTGGATATTTACCAAACGCAGCTGCATGACCAGACAAATGCCTGCCTGCCCTGGTGGGGCTTATGTTGATGGTCAGGGTTGGACACAAATACAACGTGCAGCAAAGCACCGCAGGCATGGAGCACAGGAGCGTTCGTTTTGTAGGGAACGGTTGGGGCAGGTACCCCAACAAATGGACGGAGCAGAGGCCAGAAGGAAGTGAGGGACAAGCTTTGAGGATATCTGAGGGCGGAGTGATCCAGAGGGGGCTGTAAGAGCAAGGGCCCTGTGGTGGGTGGGTGTGGGCCCGGGTGTGGAAGAGGAGGAGGGCAGCAATGTGGCAAGGGGAGGGAGGTGGGAAGAGCTGACGAGTATGGGAGTGGGGAGAAGCTCCTTCTGACCCCCTGCTTGCCCTTTGAGTAAAGCATGCTTTGGAGCTTCCCTTAGCCCCTCCACCTGGAGCCCCTGCGTCTCAGTCTCCCAGGGACCCAGCCCTACCAACCTCTGTCCCTTTCAGCTGCGCCCTGAGTAACCTGAAGAAGGTGTCCCTGGAGTTGGGAGGGAAGTCGCCCCTCATCATCTTTGCTGACTGTGACCTCAGCAAGGCTGTGCAGATGGTGAGGGCCTGCCTTGGGGGGTGGAGGTGGGGCACCCATCTCTGATTCTACAAACTCACACATTTGGCCTAGACTGGCAGGAGGGGGCCTGGGGGACAAGGAATGACATATGCCTTCCCGAAAACAAACTTCCCAAGAGGTTTCATAACTGTCAGAATTGCTGAGATCAGCTCCACAGAATGGGCAATGTAAGCCACGGTTCCATCTGTTCTGAAACCAGCATGACGACTCTTCCTTTCTGCCATGTCCACTGGCCCAGGTCCACCACTGACTCACTGGGCAGCCTCAGGCAAGTTTCTCAGCATTTCCGGGCCTCGTGTTCTCACCTGTGTCATAAAGAGAATATTCCTGTGGTTGTTACAGGGATTCTACAAACTATTAAGTCTGAAGGGCTAAGAAGATGTGGCAGGTGCTTTGTGTCAGTGGTTCTTATGTTCGTATTATCATTGTCATTGTTATGCTTCGGTCCCCCTCTCCACACCTGTGGGAGCAAGCCAGTTCAACCAGGTGTCCAAATATGCCCCATTCCATCTATCTCTCTGTGCCCTGGAGGACGATGTGACGCACCACATGGACGTGAAAGGGAGTGCAGCCTCAGATAGGGAAACTGAGGGTGGCAAGTCCATCAGCCCAAGGGTCTTGGCCCCAGTGCCAAGGTCATTGCTGCAGGGCCAGAGGCCCAGGCCATGTCACTGGGCAGTGCAATCCCAGCTTCCAGGGGAGCCAAGCTCTCCCTCCTCCCCTGGCCCCCCACAGAGGGCTTCCAGGTCCAAAATGCAGGCTCCCTTGAGCCTCCGAGGACAATTATTCTGGACTCCTGCCAGGAGTTCTCTCAGGCCTGGGCTGGCACCCTGTCCCTCCCAAGACAGGAGGCCGCCTGCCTGCCTTTGCCTGCCATCTGCTGCCTGCTTCAACCTAACAGACTCTCCAGGCTCAGCGCCAGTGTGGACTCTGACCCCTCCTGCGTCACCCCAGGGAGCACACCTGCATACAGGGTCTTCAGGTTCACTTCACTTCACTCCATTCCACTCCCTCTTGTCCTCCACCCTCTGTAATGTGGACACAGGTGTCCCACAGGGAATGGGACTCATCTCTCCTCTTGAGGTGACTGAAGAATTAGTAGAGCCTGCATGTCCATTGCTGGCTGGGCCTGGCCCACCATTGGAGGTCAGGACACACATATTCCTCCCCTTCCCTATAAGAGGGGGAACCTGGGCCTGATGGGATGTGGGGGGCTGGCAACCTGGGAGTGGTTGTAAAAGCCAGCATCCTTTTCCATTCTCCAAAGGGGATGAGCTCCGTCTTCTTCAACAAAGGGGAAAACTGCATTGCAGCGGGACGGCTTTTTGTAGAGGACTCAATCCATGACCAGTTTGTACAGAAGGTGGTAAGTTTTGCTGCAGAGTCTTCACTAGGACAGCCACCTGTGCTGCAGGGGGTAGAGGGCAGGGAGGCAGGGCTGGGCCAGGTGGAGTCGGGCACTGTCCATCTGAGTCAGGAAACCCTCAGACAAAGCTGTATCCTTTTTCACGTGTTTTTATTATTTCAGCAAGAAATAGTGACCCTGCAGCTCAAACTGACATAACCAAAAAGGGCGTGTCCTAGGACAGCTCCCCAGCAGTGAAGCCTAAGCCAGGAATTCAGGTGCACGTGGCTCATTATGGGCAAGCTGTCAGGTGAAGCCAGGGAGGTGGAAGGGATCAGGAGAGAACAGAGACAGGACATGGTCTCAAGTGACATCCAGCCCTAGTCTGACCCACAGATAGGAGCTCTGGAGCACGAATGATACCTCCTAGGTGTACCCCTGGGGTCAAGGGGCCAGGCTTTTGTCCCCTGTCATCCGTTGTTGGCTGTGAGTGTCCGTGGGCTAGAGGAGGTCTCCCTGGGACCAGCAGCCACCAGCCACTGCAAGGTGGGTACTCAGAGGTAAAGAGGATGGGGTGTGGCACTCACAGCATCTCCTACATTCTTACAACATAGAACCAGAGGGGAAATCACTCTGTCCCTGCTGACTTTGTTGGAAAAGGCTGTGGGGGGAGGATGCTGGTTGGTGTGAGTGGGTCCCAGGTCCATCCCTGGTCCATTCAGTGATTGCAGGGCCTATGGAGTTCTGGTTGGCTCAGCTTCAGCCCAGAGCCTTTCCCCACATCCTGGAGAGCAGAGTCTGATCCCAGCGGATATGAGACAGGATGCTGGTACACAGCCCCTACGTGCAGGGTTAAAAAACTGTATTTAGGGGGCACCTGGGTGGGTCAGTCGTTAAGCGTCTGCCTTCAGCTCAGGGCATGATCCTGGTGTTCCGGGATCGAGCCCCACATCAGGCTCCTCCGCTATGAGCCTGCTTCTTCCTCTCCCACTCCCCCTGCTTGTGTTCCCTCTCTCGCTGGCTGTCTCTCTCTGTCAAATAAATAAATAAAATCTTTATTTAAAAAATCTGTATTCAGGAAGCCAGGAAAAAAGAGAGAGCAGGACTGGGACAAGGCGAGGCAGCTGTTAGGAAGGAGTTCTGGAGAGAGTCTTGGATAATGGGTAAAAATATGAAAGGCAGTGAGGAAAGAAACAGGATTTCTAGAAGGGAGTGTAACAGCTTTTGCCATGTAACAAGCTGCTCCCAAAACTTAGTGGCTTGGGATAACAGCCATTCATGCAGTCACAGTCCTGTGGGTTGGCACTGTGGGCACCAGCCCAGGTTCACCAGAGCTTGCTCGTGCATCTGCTGTCAGTGGGAGCACTCAGTGGCTGAATTGGGATGGCTCGTGGTCCCTCATCCTGCAGCGTGTGCTTGGACACATGCAGGGCCAATGGCAGGATGTCTAAGAATGAGAATAGGACTGTAGAGGCCTCTTGGGACCCCTAAAGTTTGCTTCTGCCACATTCTCCCTGCCAAAGTAAGTCACAGGCCAGCCCGGATTCAAGGGGTGGGAAACCAACCCTATCCCGGTGAGAAATGAATACAATACATAACCCACTATAGTTTGGGAGCTGGGCAGCCTGGCTGAGTGAGTCCTTCACTGCAACAGGCCCAGCACAGGACTAGCTGAACCTGGGGCACGGATGGGGAGTCATGATGGAGGGCCCATGAGGAGGCAGCTCACTGACTGATGTAGTTGCGGGGAACATAGCTGGGCAAGCCCCCATCGCCTCCAGGAGTCTGCAAGGGAGTCGTCAAACACCCACAGAGTGAGGGCAGGGGTTAGAATCTCAGCAAAGCTGTTGGGATAGTTTCAGCTCCCAAATACGGGAAATGAGAGGCACATCCAGGGTACTCAGTAGTATTGCTCTTGGCATCCTAGGGATGGAGTTGGGGGTGGGGTAGTTGGTGGCCAGGTGGGAGCAGGGAAAGGGAGCAAAGCAGGGGATGGGGACTCCCTTCAGCACAGAAGAACTAAGGCGTCCTTGGTGAGAGGGCAGGGGGTGGTCCTTGGGGGCTTGAGTGTCTTCTGATTAGGCCTGGGTGGGGCGTGTAGAGCCTGAATGGAGGGGTGAAGTAGCCCTGGCCTCAGAGGAAGAGGCAGCCAGTCAGGCCTGACCTTGATGCAGCTACAGTGAGGGTTGAGATGACCTTGTTTGGTCTTAAGAAACCGAAGAAGAAGCCTGGAGAGAGGTGACAAAAATGCAAAGGGTGAACTGCAGCCAGAAAGTCTGATGTCTACTTCCCACTGGTTATGCCGCCTGAGTTCTTTTCCATAGCACAACATCCCATATTCAGGGACTCTCTCCATCCAACCCCAGAATCCATCAGGTACCATGTAGCACATCTTTCGTGGAGACCCAAACCCATGTCTCCAGGGAGCAAAGCCTAGACCTACTTTTAGGTTGGCTGAGGCAACAGGGAAGGCTTCCCAGAGGAGGGGGCCTTGAAGCTGGGGTCTGAAGCGGGAAAAAGTGGGAGCAGGAGTGGGCGGACTCAAAGCCAAGGCTCCTCCACTCCACTTAGAGTCTGTTCCTCTTGTCAGCAGGGCATTGCAGCAGGACATGTTTCCCTGCCCCACCCCCTTTCCATATTCTGGAGGCCCCAGACAAGCATTCTCTTAGCTTCTCAGCCTATGAAGTTGGGTACAGGACCACTGTAGGGACACATTCCTTGCTGGCCCATGTCTGGCCCTCACCCCGCCCTGGACACCTCTGTTTTCTCAGCCTGTCTGATGTTAGGCTTGGGTCTCCTTGCAATTAGGATACATTTGGAGTTTCAGCCTGGAAGGCAAGTTTGGAACCAGAATAGAGAATGTCCTGAGGGCGTGTGGACTTTCTTCAGGGCCCAGTGGCTGGTCACCAAACATGCCAACATGTTAGGCAGGTCAAGTTGGGAGTATCGTCTCTGAAACCACGGTACCTAGCAGGACCTGACTGGGAGGACCTCTCCACAGGTAGAAGAGGTGAGAAAGATGAAGATCGGCAACCCGCTAGACCGGGACACCAACCACGGGCCGCAAAACCACGAAGCCCACCTGCGGAAGCTGGTGGAATACTGCCAGCGTGGCGTGGACGAAGGGGCCACGCTGGTCTGTGGTGGGAGACAAGTCCCTCGGCCAGGTCAGTCAGAGCACTCCCGGCCCCCTGGGGGGAACTGGAGGGCAGGCAGCACAGCCTCTGATCTCCTGCCCCACTCTAACTGGAGGAAGGTGAAGGCCACGGTTAGGCTCCCAGGCCTCAGGGCTCAGCTGGGACGTTGACTGCGGTGGCCTTGGCTCTTTGGACCCCTGCCGGACCAGGTGTGGTGCTGGCAAGGTGAAGACAGCAGAGCTGAAATCCGGTCCGTGCTGGCTTAATGCATATCACAGAGGGCTTTGATTTGCCATAAACATCCCGCATCCTTGAATTTCTTTCCTCCCGTGGATTCCGTGGCACTGGCTTTCATGGTTTTCTGTCTTTGGCATTACTTCTCAGTGGTCACTTTTCACTGAACCTCCCTCTCCACCTGTGCCTTAAATGGAGGTATATCCCCAAGTCTCTCCTGAGCTTGGGGCACTTCTCGTGGCAGACCCTTTCCCTGGAGGATCTCACCCCTGCAGTGGCTCACACCCTCCCCAGTATCTGTCTCCAGGCTCCTCCTCCTCCAGAAATCCTGGCCACCTAGACACCTCCACCTGCATGTCGCCAGGCCCTTCAGACTGAACGGGTACCAAACCCATCAATCATCACAGTACCCTGACCCAGACATACACTTGCCTCTCTAGAATCTTCCATCTGGTCAAGTCACTGGAGCCAGAGGGCAGGGGTGCGGCGTGGACTGTTTGAGCTGCTTCCTTGTCAGACTGCCTACCACATGCGGACAGGCACCATGTCTGTCTTCTACACCATTAGGTCCTTCACGCCAGCACTGAGACTCACCCCAAACCTGAGTTAATTTGATGGAAGGAAGGAGGGAAGGAAACAGTGAATTCTCGACTCCTCTTTTCTTGACCCCCTACTTTAAATTAATTGCCACATTCCCTTAAATTAAAAATCTTTCTTCCTCCCCTGCATCCCTGCTGCCATACTGCCGACTCTGCAGCCTGTGTTGCCTGCACCATCGTGTCTGCTTTCCGAGGAACCTCTTGTTCCATGCTAACCCTTTACTCATGGTAGCTGCTAGAAGTCTGATTATGTCTCCCCCAACGTGGAAGCAGCTTCTGCGGTGACCCATCCTCCTGCAGCAGCCAACTCAAGCTCCTCACTTCATACCCAGGGTCTTCTGTGGTCGGTTACTAACTGCTTGCCCATGACCCATGCTCCAGCCACATTTTACTCTCTCTGAGTACGTCTCACGTTTTCCCGCTCTTTGGGCTTCTGCTGCTCGTTTGATTAGCAAACACCTCCCCATTTCCTCATCTGGCAAATTCATCAACCAGCTCAAATAACATCCAGGCCCAGACCACAGGTGCTCCTGTGTCAAAGATGCCCCCTGGCACCTCATACAGTGACAGCTTTATAGCCAGTGACAGGCACCCCCTTCCTTGCCCTCAGTAGACTAGGGGCTCCATGGGGCCAGCGTCCAGGGTCTGAGGGGAGAGATTGAAGTGAAGGCACGGTTTGCAGAACAGTTAGGGGGTGCAGCACCCAGAAACCAGGACACCAGGGGGCTGCCATCACCACTATCACCCCGGCCTGAGGACCAAGAGGAGGGGGCAAAATTCCTGAACGCCAGCGAGGGGCAGATCTGTGAGGTCCAAACCCAACTGGACGTCAGAGGATGGGGGACTTGGGCATGCGGTCCCCCTTGCGGGGCCCAGAAGGACAGAGAAGAATACAGAAAGGACAGGAAAGGGCCAGCGCCCGGCCAGCGCAGAGCGTCCAGCACCTGGTGGGCAGCCGCTTGTTTGCACACTGAGAGAACACAGGCCGTACCAAATGAGTCAACATGTGTTCATACCTAACGTAGCTTTTAAAAACTGTGATTAATGTTAAAATATAGTTTATAAATGTATGAAAAGTATGGAACATTTTATTAAGTTCTTTCTAAAGTTAATTTTTTTTCCCTAAAAACTGGAAAGAGAAAATTTCAAGTCTCTCAATTTTCCCTTAGTCAGGCTAAATTACATCTCAGGCCAGTAGGGTCTCAGGTCCCCAGGTTCTGTGTCTAGAGGAGAAATAGAAGAAATATTTCTGCTGTCAGAGGTGGTTCCACCTACAACCAGGGCCTGTACGGGCAGCAGTCTGGATGGGAGGAGGTGGTGGGCATGTGGTGACAGGAGAAGAGGAGGCCACAGCCTGGCTGAGGGCACTCACCCCCGTGCCTGGGGCATCAACCCCTGCACCGAGGGGCCGGGAAGCAGGGAGGCAGTCCCGGGAGGTCCTGTCCATCAGAACCCGTGTCCAGGGCTCCCCCCCTCCCCCGCTCAACCTACTCCATAGGAACTGATGAAGAGCCATCTGCGGGGCTGCACGAGGTAAAGAATCTCTACTCTCTCACACACCAACACTGAGATGCCCATCTCCCTCAGCAGCATTTAGTTGAAAGGGTTGTGAGGATCCTGTGAACTCCAATGCCTGGGGCAGGAGAGCCACCCTCTGCCTGCTGCATCCACCACAGAGGTGTCACAGACTGCAGGGTGTGTGCATGGTGGCCGGTGGGGCCCAGGCCTGGCAGGGGACAGGACCGCCCACCTACAGACCGTGGACCTCCGTCTCCCCCGTAGGTTTCTTCTTCGAGCCGACCATTTTCACGGACGTGGAGGACCACATGTCCATAGCCAAGGAGGAGTCCTTTGGGCCCGTCATGATCATCTCTCGGTTTGCTGATGGGTAGGGAGTTCTGCTTATGTCTCTTGAGAGCCTGACCCTCTTCCATGCCTTACTGGGGTCTTCTCTTGAACTTTGTGGAGGGGAGTGCAGAAGGGGAATGCAGATGGGGTGGGGGCTGTGGATGCCGCCTAGCTTCCTGCTGAGTCCTTCTCAACTACTGAAGTTAGGAGAGCCCCTGGGGACTGGCAAGGCTGGGTCCCACTGAGAGTGTCTTCCTTGTCTCTCTGATGCCTCTCACAGCATGCTGGGTTCTGTTCTTATCCAATGCTGCATAATAAACCACCCCAAACCTCAGCGGCTTAGAATAGCAAGTTACTGAATTCACTTGTGAGTCTTCAATTTGGTCAGCGTTCCATGGGGCTGGCTGCCTCTGCTTTGTGCCATGCTGGGGCAGCTGCTTCCCGGCACCCAGGTCCCTCAGGGAGGCCAGGTGGAAGATGCAAGCCTCCTCGAGAACCAGCAGGGGGCCTCAGAAAGCCCAGAACCTCACTTCCACCTGTCCTATTGATCCAGTGAGTCATTGAGGCCAGACCTGGCTTAAAGGGAGAGGAACTGGACTGGCCGTAATTGCTCTACCACAGGCTCTTTTCCTGACTATTATTTTTCAGAGTAGCACCTTTGAGCAGATTACAGAATGGCATCTCATCCTCGATACACTATACTTCCAACTGTCAAAAAATTATCAAAATTTTCTTTACATGCTGATTGTATTAGAGTGAGATACTTTTCTCCCATCTACCAAACATTATGCTCAGTCTTCAAGCCTACGATGTCTGTGGATGCCCCCAGTGTAGCTGCCCAAGGAGTGCCTTTCCATGTGTGGTGGGTCCCCAGCCTGCCCCCCTCCCTGGATCCCCATCCCCCTGTCTACACAGTGAGGGGCTCACCCACGATAATGGGAAGGATCCAACTCTGCTCTGCCTCCTGTCATTCTTTCCTCTTTGCTTGGCTGCTCTATCTCCTCTGCACTTGCTGCAGGCCTGGCACGTTTGCTCAGAGGGTCCTATGTGGTGGGGCGCTTGGATTGGGCTGGGCACGCCCCTTGGAGGAAGGGGTACTGGTCTTTCTGTGTCTCATGCCCAGGGTGGCCACATGACCCTCCTCACATAGTTCTTCCTGGGTTTTCCCTGCAGCGACGTAGACACTGTGCTGTCTCGGGCCAATGCCACGGAGTTTGGCCTGGCCTCTGGCATCTTCACCAGGGACATCAACAAGGCCCTGTATGTCAGCGACAAGCTGGAGGCGGGCACCGTGTTTGTCAACACGTACAACAAGACTGACGTGGCCGCTCCCTTTGGAGGGTTCAAGCAGTCCGGCTTTGGCAAAGATCTTGGTAACCTAATCCCGAATGTCTGTTAAGGCCCCCTGGTACCAGGCCCTGTTCTGGGGGCTTGGGGTATAGCATTGACAAGATGGCTACCAGTGCTCACTTCTTACCGGGAGGGGACAGGGGCTAATTAAGGCAGTAAGCAAGATCCTGCTAGGAAGTAAGGAGTGCAGGAAGCAGACAAGACAGAGTGATCTGGCCAGGAAGACCGGGAGGGTAGTTTTAGTGGGCATCAGGGTGGGCCTTTCCAAGGAGGTGGTGCCTCCGCTGAGGTGCGGGTGGCTGGAAGAGGCGGTATAAAGACCTGAGGCTACGTGTTCCTGGCACAGAGGACAGCAGGCCCTGAGAGAACCAGCTTTGGTCTTGGAGCTGCAGAGAGAGGCCTGAGTGCAGGGATGGGGAAGTCTGGAAGGGAGGAGGCTGGGGAGGCAGGCAGGGGGCCAGAGGGCTGGGCCCTGGGGGCCACAGTCAGAGCTTCATCCACACAAAGAGGGGAAACTTTGGAGGCCGAGTGTGGAGGCCAGTGAGTCAGTGTGAGACCCCAGTGCAGAGACAATGTCACCCAGGCAGGTAGCCAAGCACAAGCCCCCCTGGCCTGCCAGGGGTAGTGGAGGTCTGGTCCGGCACTCCTCTTTCCCTGGGCTGTTGCATGATTTAGTATGAACACTGCTCTCCCCATCCTGCCACTATGGAACCCAGCAGTTGAAGACTGGCTCCATTTGGGGATCCCAGCTCTGATGCCCAGCAGTGTGGGTGTGGGGAGAGGGCAGGGCCTCGGAGAGCAGCTGTCTCTTAGAGCCTCCATCCTGAACCCAGCTCAGGATCCTCAGGGAGGTTTGAGCTGAGGCTTGACCACAGGGAGGTTGCTATTTCATTTTCTCCCCCGGGCTCCATCCTTCATACCCTGCAGAAAACCCCAAGGCTGCTTGTGAAAGGAGCCCCAACAACACCCCCCAAAGCCTAACACTGTACACTGCGTACACAGAGGTGGGACTCACACTCACACATACATGCACGTACACAATGTTGGACAGTCCTGCTCCCTTTGTCCCTGTCTGCCACATTTTCCTGCCTCCCCTTCTTGGTTCCTCCACAGGAATCTACAAGGGCCACTGTTCAGGTTTTTTTTTTTAAGATTTTATTTATTTATTTGACAGAGAGGGAACACAAGTGGGGGAGTGGGAGAGGGAGAAGCAGGCTTCTTGCTGAGCAGGGAGCCCGATGCGGGACTCGATCCCAGGGGGGGGATCACGCCCTTAATGACTGAGCCACCCAGGCGCCCCTACAAGGGCCACTGTTATCCAGGAGGCTGTGGGTGCTAAGTCCCCAGGCTCTGATGGATCTCTGTCACTCATGGCCCTGCCCCTGAGCTCTTCCAGCTCACCCTCCCTACTGCCACCTCATCCTGTGTCCCGTGCACATAAACCAGGCATCCCCAGTAACCCATTACGGTTTGGCCCAGAGACCTCAGCAGGCCCTGGCTGGTGAAGCCTGGCTCCTGGAGGCAACTTTAGTGGGTGGGGGAGATGTCAGGCAACCGCAGGCCCCACATACACCAGCTGCAGAACACAGCCAAATTCTGGGTGCCTGTGACTCCCTTTCCCAGTAGCAGCATGACCTGGGGGGCAGCAAGGGGACAGGCGATAGGCTGGCACTTCTGGGTAGTAGGAGGGCACCAGAGAGCCTGTTGGCTGCCCTCAGGGTGATGGGGCTGCCGTCCCTCCAGAGGAGGTCGTCAGAGCAGGGAAGTTTCTCCCCGTTAGTCTGTAATCTGTATTCTGATGCCTGCAGTGGAATCCTCACCCCCTCCCCCACACAGCTGATGCCAGACCTGCCATGGCCTTGGTTTCTCTTCTGTACCTGGGGCTGAGCCTGGGCTGACCCCACATAGTTGCTGCAGGGATCTGTGAGATAAAAGGGCTGCAGCGCTCACAACAGTGTGGGGCCCACTCTAGGAGCCACTGGGGGTGACTTTTCCCCATGGCACTTACTGTCTTACAGGAGAGGCAGCCCTGAACGAGTACCTGCGGGTGAAAACCGTTACTTTCGAGTACTGAAGTGCTCGAGTACTGAAGACAGGTCTCCTGCGAGAAAGCCCCCTCTCCATGATGTGTCCTCGCCCTTCACCACTGGGCCTGAACTGGGCCCACCTTCTCAGGGGGAGGCCAAGGCTGTTCCCCCAGAGGCCCCGCCCTTTCACCTGCTCCTGAGCACACAGCACTTCCACAGGAGGCGCTGGTGGAAGCCTCCTGCCCACACCCCTGACCCCACCAGAACATCCTGCCCCTGTCCAATCATAGTGGCCTTTGGCCGGGTAAGGAAATGGCCCCAGAGTGAATAAAGGTTCTGGCCAGCAGCAACCCCGGGTCTCTCTGTTCCATCTTTGAGTGCTCCTGGGTGGCTTTGCAGGTCCAGGCACTCGCGTGCATTGCCCAAGAAAGGTGCCCTTGGGGGAGGTGCAGCTCTGAAACATGGGTGTGCATGAGCTAGAATGAAGCAAGGCAGGTGAGACATTTGTGGGGTGACTCCTGGGAAATGCAGAGCAGAGGAAGCAAGATGGGCAGCAGAAGCCTCCCACTGCGACCCAGCTCTGTCTTCCTAGCATTGTGTTGCTCCAGGCTGGCTTTTCAGAGCTGGGGGACAGGGGTCCCATCTTTCCCTCGATCATGTCTTCTGTGCCTCTCTCTGGATTCCCCTTGGCCCCAGCATCCCATCCCTCCACTTTGCTCTTTCTCCTCTCACCCTGCAGGACTCTGGGGCCCTCCCTTCTGCGCTCCCACCCCCTAGATCCCAAACATTACACCTCCACTTACCTGCTATTGCCTCAGTTTACCCCGCATGGCATTCTCTGCTTGGCATTTCAACCCTCCCAGCCCACCTGTCATTGCCCCTCTGGGCTCCACAGCATCTGAAGTTCGCCTCGTCCCCCTGCAGTTTCCCTGGCTGTGCTAGGAGCATCCTGGCCCAGCCTTTGCTCATCTGGCTTCCCTGCAAACAGCCTTCCCAGAAGAAGAGCAGGCAACACATGGAGCACAGACCCAAGAAACCTTTTTCTTCCCTCTTCGGACACACACACAGAGCTTGGTTTCAGCCAGGGTGCCTCCCTACAGCTCCACTTGAGACCTCTGGTTTAGATGTGCAGGGCTGGGCTCCCACCTTTCTAGCTTCCCCTCTCTTCAAGAATTCTCCTGAAACTGTAAGGTAAGTAAGAAAAACCACCCTGCTTTCCCCTTCTATCTATTTCTTTCCTGTTGTGACTCCTTTACTTTTACATAGAACACTTCACTTCTGACCACATGTGGGGGCTGTTTCTCACATCAAGCAACATGCATTTTCTATTATCTCACAGTAACAAGGGTGAGATTATTAGTTTACCCATTTCCTTTATCCCCTTCTTTCTTGAATTATAGAACCCCAAATTTTACATGGGCACATGGCCGACCTGAAGAAAGACAGAATTCCCAACCTCCTTTGCAGTTAGGTGATGGCCATGGAACTAAGCTTGCAGACAGAATGTGGATGGAAGTGATACCTGTCACTCCAGAGACATGCCCTTTAAAGGGGGGGGGGTCATGATGTTGCTCTCCCTCTTTTCCTCCCCTTGGGCTGGCTGGAAGCAGACCCAGAAGACAGGATGGTGGGCATTTTCCAACCGTGCAGGTATGGCAACACCTGTGGAGAGGGATGAGCGGCACATAGTGGCAGACACCTGAATCCCCAACATCATGGAGGTGCGTATCAACCAAGGTGACTGGTACATGGGGAAATAAACTTGTTGTCTTTTTTGTGATTTTTAATGCATTTATCTTTCTTTGTGTTAACAGAAGAGTTAAAGGCATTTTAGAAATAAAATAAAAAATGCGTGAGTGAATCGGGGCAAAAAGGAACGCAGCAGAAGGATAAAATCTGGAGTGCGGTTGGTATCAAAACTGCATGCTGTGAAATTTTATGCCATTTTAAAGTTGGACCACAATTTAGCTCAGAGCTTTCTAGCTGACAAGAGTGTGAGGGAAGCAGACTTGTGATCTAACTCACAGAAGAAGAAACCAACTAGTTTTTCTGGAGTACAGAAAGAAACCCATTTTGTGAGTCCTCCTAAAAACAAAACAAAACAAAACAAAAACCAAAAAACATTTTATCATGTGCTGACCACTGCCTTATACTATTTTATAGTAGGGTGTTAAGCTGCAGACTGCTGTATCTTATGACCTTCCCCAAGGTAGGCTGAGCACATGTCAACTCACTGGCAGCCCAAGCGACCAACATGGTGGCATGGTTGGAACACTACATACTCCTCCAACTCCAGTGGAGTGTGGTGGGGAGGAGGATGGACTCTGAAGCCCAGTTATAACTCTCTGTTGATCTGACTTGATCTAAACATGATGAGCCAGAGGAAATAGAATTCAACAGAAGTGATTTCAGGCAGAGCCTTGCATTTCTTCAGAAGAAATGTTCTGATATAAAAAGGGGCTGGTGGGGATGTTCAGTATCAGAAGACGACCACAGGCTTGCTCTATGTAATACATGGAAGAGTACTTTGAAATATGTGTAGGGAGGACATAGGCCCCACAGAAGGTGGGGAAGGTGACTCCTTGGGGCTGAGGCAAATGGTCTTTGGGGGACATGTGGGAGTGTGTGGTGGAAACTCCTTTCCCTTCTCCCTCCAAGCTCAACAATTCCTCACTATTCCCTGTGTTTTCCTGTGAACTGCTCATCTTGGGCAAACCCCAAAGAAGAGATGGTTTGTGTACTCAAGGAGACACAGGCAGAGGAGAGTGTAGGAGCAAAGAATATTCCAGAGAACCACTGGGTATGTGAGTACACACTTAGGTACATGGTTGGGTTGCACATCCATCAGTAATCCTTCGAAAACACTGCTTCTCCCAAGGGAATATGTAAGGCACATTGGGTATCGAATCCCTGGAGGGCACTGTAACCACAACCCCGTTGTCATGGAGTCCTCTGAGCTGGGCCAAGGAGTGAAGTGCCCTTATAAATTGCATTTCAAATGGGTAAAGGAGTTTAACAATATATTAAAGACATGAGGATACACATTACTCTACAAAGACCATCAAATTGAAATCCTTCCTTCCATACAGTAAGCAGTCTTGCCCAGAATACATTCATGAGACTAATTCACTTAGAAACACAGTCTCGGTACATAGTAGGCATTTGGTAAGTACCTAGAAATGAATGACTTGATAAAGGTGTCTCATCTTGGCCTTGGATGAGTTACTAAACTTCCTCCATGCTTTAATCCCCTCGTCCATAAAATGTCACAGTGTTTTGAAAATTGCCTAACACTCAGTGAGGAGAAGATAAATATTAGTTTCCATATGATTCATGGAGTAGATTAGATCAATTTCAAGGTTAAGTTTGTATTAAGGCTTTTTTTGTTCATTGAACAAATGTTGAGTGCCTACTATAAAAAATGAGGGAAGAATGCACAGCTGTTTACTTCACTATTCCCAGTGCTTAGGACAGGCTTCATGTATAAAATGTGCTTGATAAATATTTATTGACCAAATGAATAAAGCTGTATGCTGATCTATCTAAATTCTCACTGCAATGGGTTATCTTGTAGGAAAAAAATACATCACTACAATTCTTTCAAGAAGTAGTAAAGAACATGGCCAGATTTGTTTACTTTTGGAAAAACATGGAAGAGTCACGAAGGAGTTACCTCTGTATCATTCAGGATTGGCTAGCTTAACAACTTAATGAGCTTGTTTCTTACTTATCCTACGTGTCCATCACACATTGTCAGGGGCTCCTTCTTCGAAGATAATAACATCTGCATGGCAGAGGGAAAGGCACCCTGGAGAGTCTGTATCAGCACCTAGGTGCTCTTCACTGGAAATGACATATCACTTCTGCTTCTAACCAACTGGCCCAGGCTAGCCACAGAGACCCACCCAACCAAAGGAGCAGGAAGTTCAGTCTTGATGTGCCCAGAAGTGGTGCCAGGGGGCAGCATTAATCACTAACCCCAACAAAGGCTCTCAGCTCAGACCAGGAAATTTTTTTTTCTTTAACTGCTAAAAAAATAGATAATTTTCATACATATGTTCCAGTGCATAGTAAAAGATGAACTTTTTCTAATTCAATCTACAGAACTATCATGCTGCTAGTATCCAAACTTGACAAAGACAGCATAAAACCAAATGAATGGAACAAACACACAAATGGCAAGATAGTAAAAATCTGCAATGATACGCTCATAAATGAAATTTATATATATATATATATATATTTCATATATATGAAAATAATTCATTATGACCAAATGTGTATCCTAGGAATACAAGGATGGTTTAAAGGAAAATAGAATCACCTTCATTGACAATGAAAGGTCATTTTCATGAACCTGTATTCAAATATTCAGTCTGTCACTTAATAACTCTGTGACTTTGGATAAGTGTATAACCTCTCTGATCCTTAGTTTTTCACATCTGTAGAGTGGAATCTTCACAGTTTTTACTTCCCAGGATAACAGAGAGTTAGAAGACGATGAACCTGAAGTGTTCAGCATGTGTTTGTGTACGATATGAGTGCTCAATGCCAGCTGATTCTCTTACCATTATTATTATCATTACATTGAATCGATAGCTGATTCAGACACTTATCCATTTCTTTATTCTGCAAATATATTTCGAGCACCTACAACGTGCTGGACATTTGCCAAGAGGAAGTTTCTGCCTTCGTAAATTCTAGTAGGCAAAAAACAGGAAACCAACAAGTAAATAAGTCTAGTATATACCATGTAGTGATAATATTTGGAGAAAAATACAGCATTGAGGGAATTGGGCAAGAGTAGAATGAGAGAGGTACTATTTTTATAGGGTGCTCAGGAAAGAGCCTTCTGATAAGGAGATTTGAGCAGAGATCTGAAGGGAATAGGAATGAGGTAGGACACCATTCAATGTGTGACACTGTTTCTATCAAGAAATGAAATTTATTTCTCCATCTCTTGAATTTGCTCGGCCTTGTGACTTTCTTTGACCAGTAAGATGTGACAGATATGATGTTGTGCCAGGTCCAAGCCTTGGCCTCAAGAAGACATGAAGCTTTCACTCCCTCTGTGCTTGGAACCACATGTGAACAAGCTTGAGCCAGTCTGGTGGAGGTTAAGAAACATGTGGCTCAACACTGCTGGTGACAAGAGGCACAGCCACCTAGATGGTCAGCAGGTGACTGCAGATATACTCATAAGTCCCAGAGAAGACCAACATATGGGCCACTTGACTGGATTCAATCTGAATTACTGGCCCAGAGAATCATGAGATAAATAAGTGTTGTTTCCAGCCATGCAGTTTTGGGGTGGTTTTTTATGCAGCCAAAGCTAACTCATAGAGATCGTTTTAAAGAAATGTAGTATCTGAATCAATGTTTAAGTGTGGAAATTAGACTATAAGGGACATGCATAGAAGCATGCATTAGAAGGCTGTTCCTCTAATTTAGGTGAGAGGAGGAGGTAGTATTGGTGGAAGTGATGGGGATTGATTTTTCTGGACATTGTTTGAAAGTAGAACTAATAAGATTTGCTGATGAATTGGGTATAGGGGTGTGAGAGAAAGAAAAGACTTGAGAATAATCTCCAGATGTTTGGCTTGCACAACTGAAGTCTGTAAGTGCCATTTAGTGAGATGGAAAGGACATAGGAGCAAGTTGGGAAGAAAGGTTGAGTGCGTTGGTTTTGGATGTGTGAAATTTGACATGCCTATTAAGCATCCACATAGAGATGCCAAGGAGACAGATTACACAGGTGGAATTAAGGGGAGAGGTCCTGGCTGAAGAGGTAGATTGGGGTGTCATTGCCATCGAAGATCCTTAAATAGGACATGACCCTGGATTAGCTCAGCTAGGGTTATGTATAGATAGAAGAGGGGTGCAGACTAAGGACATGCCCTTGGGCATTACCAGTCTTTTGAGAATGGGGAGTCAGGGAGGAGCCAGCAAAGGTGAATGAGAAGGAGTGACCAATGAGGTAAGAGGAGAACTGAGTGAGTGATGTCCTGGACACCAAGCTCAGAAAGGGCCTTTAAGGTGGAGGGAGCCACTAATCAATGGTTTCAAATGCTGTGTAGAATGAGAACTGAAGACTGACCCCTGGATTTGTCAACAAGAAGGTTATTGGTAACCTTGGGGTGCACTGTTTTGGAGGAAGACTCAGGGCAAAAGCCCAGGGAAAATGAGAGGAGGTTCTGGGAAAGCAGGTATCTACAGCCCTTTCAGAGTGTTCATAGGAAAGGTCTGACTCTGGAAAACAGTATGGAGGTTCCTCAAGAAGTTAAAAATAGAGCTACCCCATGACCCAGCAATTGCACTACTTGGTATTTATCCAAAGGATAGAAACATATTGTTCCGAGGGGTACCTGCACCCCAGTGTTCATAGCACCAATGTCCACATTACCCAAATTATAGAAAGAACTGAGATGTCCTTCAACAGATGAATGGATAAAGAAGATGTGGTTCGTATATACAATGGAATATTACTCAGCCATCAGAAAGTATGAATACTTACCATTTACATCGACATGGATGAAACTGCAGGGCAGTATGCTGAGTGAAATAAGTCAATCAGAGAAAGACAATTATATGGTTCCACTCACATGTAGAATATAAGAAATAGTGCAGAGAATCATAGGGGAAGGGAGGGAAACTGAATGGGAAGAAATCAGAGAGGGAGAAAAACCAGAAGAGACTCTTGACTCTGGGAAACAAACTGAGGGTTGTGGAAAGGGCGGTATGTGGAGGCATGGGGTAACTGGGTGATGAGCATTAAGGAGAGCACATGACGTGATGAGCACTGGGTGTTATAAGCAACTGATGAATCACTAACAGTACGTCTGAAACTAATGATGTACTATATGTTGGGTAATTGAATTTAAATAAAATGAAAAAAGGGAAGGGCTGGGAAAAGTGGGGTGCAAAATGCAGTGCAACCATGGGAATGCATCACTGGAGAGAGAAATATTTTATTTTGCAGGGGAGAGATCACGGTGATGCCTGACTAAGTTAGGATGAAGCTCAGCGTGTAAGAGAAGGCCATCCCCTACTCATTGTTAATGCTGAATCACTAGATATATTCTCATTCAGATGAGGAACATCATTGCTTGATATCACCACTGTCTCTTAATTGCATAACAAGTTTTGGGCAATGCACTCTGGCAGGTAATAAGTACAACTAACGCAAAGGCAAGGGGCCTTTTGTTTGAATCAGTAATCCTATTTCTGAAAATGTATCATAAGGAACTAATTAAGAGAGACTAGGGGGAAGCATCAGCACTCTTTGCCCATATCCAGATCTCCTTGCCTTTCAGACACATGGAAAACTGCACTTCCTGGCCTTCTTTTGAGGGGATGAAGCCATGTGACTAATTCTGGCCAATGAGGTGTGAGGGGACATGAATGTGTCACTTCTGGGCCAGATCAATTAGTGTCTGGACGGAGACCCTTTCTCCAGTTTGAGGTGGTGACCAGCAGCGTATGAGAGGGTGCTGCTCTGCTTGCTCGGAGCACCAAGTGACTTCAGTGGATCTGTGGCAGGTGCAAGAAAGTGACCTTTGTCATCACAAACTGCAGGGTTGTTTGTTGACACAGTTTATTCTGACTGCTGCAGTGATAGATGAATGTTCTTCTGGCCATAATACTTGATAAAACTTAATGTAAAAGTTAATAAAACTCTATTATATTATATATACTATATATATTCTATTATACATATTATATATAATATATTTATATTATATTACATATATTATACACAATATGTTTATATTATATTATATTACATATATATTATATTATAATATATATATTATATATATATAATATATATATATTATATATATATAATATATATATATATATATATATATATTTTAGAGCAGCCAAAATATCAGAAAGTAGGGGAAGAGGGGGGAGGAGTTAAGATGGAGGAGAAGTAGGGGTCCCCTTTTTCAGCTGGTCCCCTGGGTCAAGCTGGATAGGTACCAGACCATCCTGAACACCCACGGAATCAGCCTGAGATGCAGGAAGATACAACTGGATCTCTACAAATGAACATCTCCAGCAGTGAGTATTGAGGTAAGAAGCAGGGAGCTGTGAATCCGCGCAGATATCGGAAGATAAATGGAAGGAGGAGGGAGCCTCCGCGTTCGGGCGCTGGGAAGCGGTAGTCACCTGCACTGGGGAACGGGCTGACTCACGGACCGGCACCCGCGAGAGAGCAGACTGAGACCGTGAACCTGGGAATGCGCGCGACCAGTTTGAAAACCAGAGCTCCGGAGTGCACGCGAACCAAACTGAAACAGAGCTCCGGAGCGCACAGGGGCAGCTGGCAGCTGGTGGTGTTAGAAACACAAGACAGACATGCCGGCCCAGGAAGTGAGGGCTGGGATGCCGGCTGTGGAGCGCACATCCCGGGACGCTGTAAGGTCTAGCAGCACCAACAGAAACAGAGTTAAAGTGGCCAGAAGAGCTCAGTGGAGAGCGGACTGCGATCTCTCTGTTCTGAGACAGAGGCTGGGATTTGCCACTGCTGCTCTGACTCTCAGAAGAGGCACAGAAACCGCCAGGGAAAGCCACCAAAGAAAAAAAACCTGGAAATACCGGCTCACAGTGTGCCCATCCCCATCCCCCCTCGCAGAGGACACGGAGACTCTACCCAAACAGGGTTGCCTGAGTATCACCACATCAGGCCCCTCCCACAGAAGGCAGGCTGAAAAATCAAGAAACCCACATCCCTAAGGTCCCTATAAAACAAGTGCACACTGCCTGGGTCCTGGTCAATAATTTGGGCTCTGGACAACCCCACAACCTCTCCTCATCAGAATGACGAGAAAGAGAAATCCCCCCCAGCAAAGAAAAGGCAATGAGTCTGTGGCCTCTGCCACAGAACAGAGGTATATGGATATAACCAAACTATTAGAAATGGAGTTCAGAGTAACAATGGTCAAGATGATGTGTAGACTTGAAATCTCTAAGGGCGGAAATGAGAGTGAATCTGGCATAAATTTAAAATGCTATGAATCAAATACAGTCAAAACTAGATGCTCTGACGGCAGGGTAAATGAGGCAGAAGAAAAAAATCAGCGAATTGGAGGATGGGATGGTAGAAGAGAAAGCTAAAACAGAAATATGGCTCAAAAAAATCCAATCTCAAGAATGTAGGTTATGGGAGATTACTGGCTCAATGACACGCTCCGATGTCAGAATCATCGGCATCCCCGAGGGGGTGGAGAAAAACAGAGGTCTAGAAGAGATAATTGAACAAATTGTAGCTGAAAACTTCCCTAATCTAGCAAAGGAAACAAGCATTCGTGTCCAAGAGGCAGAGAGGACCCCTCCCAAGCTCAACTATGAAAAACCTATGCCACATCACGTCATAGTGCAATTTGCAAATATAGATCCAAGGATACAGTATTGAAAGAGGCCAGGGCAAAGAAATTTCTCACGTACCAAGGCAAAGGTATCAGAATTACGTCAGACCTGTCTACACAGACCTGGAATGAGAGAAAGGGTTGGGGGGGGGGCATTGTAAAGCTCTTTCAGAGAAAAACATGCACCCAAGGATCCTTTATCCAGTAAGGCTGTCATTCAGAATTGATGGAGAGATAAGAAATTGGCAATCCAGAATTGCCAGTCACTGACCAAATTCGTAACCATGAAACCAGCCCTATGGGAGATATTAAGGGGGGTTATATAAAAGTAAAAAGGCCCCAAGAGTGATACAGAACAGAAAGTCACAATCTATAGAAACAAAGACGTTACAGGCAAAATGACATCATTAAAATCATATCTCTCAATAATCACTCTCAATGTGAATGGCCTAAATGCTCCCATAAAATACCACAGGGTTGCAGATTGGATAAAAAGACATGTCCCATCCATTTCCTGTCTACAAGAGACTCATTTTGAACCTAAAGATACATTCAAACTGAAAGTAAAGGGATGGAATACCATCTTTCATGCCAATGAACCTCAAAAGAAAGCTGGGGTAGCAATTCTCATATCAGACAGATTAGATTTTAAACTAAAGGCTATAGTTAGAGGTACAGAAGGGCACTATATTATTCTTAAAGGATATATCCAACAAGTGGATATGACAATTAATATCTATGCCCCCAACAGGGGAGCAGCAAGATACATAAGCCAACTCTTAACCAGAATAAAGAGGCATGTAGATAAAAATACATTAATAGTAGGGGACCTCAACACTCCACTATTAGCAATAGATAGATCACCTAAGCAGAAATTCAACAAAGAAACAAAATCTTTGAATGCCATACTAGATGAGATGGACCTCATAGATATTTATAGAACACTAAGCCCCAGAACAACAGAATACTCATTCTATTCCAATGCACATGAAACATTCTCCAGAATAGATCATGTTCTGGATCACAAAACAGGTCTCAACCAATACCAAAAGAATGAAATTATTCCCTGCGTATGCTCAGACCACAATGCTTTGAAATTGGAATTCAATCACAAGGAAAAATTTGGATGAAACTCAAACACTTGGAAACTAAGAACCATCCTGCTCAGGAATGACTCGATAAACCAGGAAATCAAAAATCAAGTTAAACAATTTATGGAGACCAACGAGAATGAAAACACAATGGTCCAAAACCTATGGGATACTGCAAAGGCAGTCCTAAGGGGGAAATACATAGCCATCCAAACCTCACTCAAAAGAATACAAAAATCTAAAATGCAGTTTTTATATTCTCACCTCAAGAAGCTGGAACAGCAACAGAAGAACAGGCCTAATCCATGCATGAGAAAGCAGTTGATCAAGATTAGAGCAGAGATCAATGAATTAGAAACCAGGAGCACAGTAGAGCAGATCAACAGAACTAGAAGTTGGTTCTTTCAAAAAGTAAATGAAATCGACAAACCACTGGCAAGACTTATCCAAAAGAATAGAGAAAGGACCCAAATTAATAAAATCATGAATGAAAAGGGAGAGGTCACAACCAACACCAATGAAATAGGAAGGATCATTAGAAACTTTTATCAACAGCTTTATGCCAATAAATTAAGCAATCTGGAAGAGAAGGAGGCCTTCCTGGAAACCTATAAACTACCAAGACTGATTCAGGAAGAAATTGATTTTTTAAACAGGACAATTAATTATGAAGAGATTGAAACAGTGATTAAAAACCTTCCAAAAAACAAAACGCTAGGGCCTGATGAATTCCCTGGGGAATTCAACCAAACATTCAAAGACGAAATACTACATATTCTTCTAAAGCTGTTTCAAAAAATAGAAACAGAAGGAAAGCTACCAAACTCATTCTATCAGGCCAATATTACCTTGATCCCCAAACCAGGCAAAGACCCCATCAAAAAGGAGAATTACAGACCGATATCCCTGATGAATATGGATGCTAAAATTCTCAAGAAGATCCTAGCTAATAGGATCCAACAGTACATTAAAAGGATTATCCATCATGACCAAGTGGGATTCATGCCTGGGACGCAAGGTTGGTTCAACATTCTCAAATCTATCAATGTGATAGATTCTATCAACAAGAAAAGAGTCAAGAACCACATGATCCTCTTAATAGATGCAGAAAAAGCATTTGTCAAAATACAGCATCCTTTCCTGATTAAAACCTTTCAGAGTGTAGGGATAGAGGGTACATTCCTCAATTTCATAAAAGCCATCTATGAAAAGCCTACAGCAAATATCATTCTCAATGGGGAAAAGCTGGAAGCCTTTCCCTTAAGATCAGGAACACGACAAGGATGCCCACTCTTGCCATTATTATTCAACATAGTACTAGAAGTCCTTGCAGCAGCAATCGGACAACAAAAAGGGATAAAAGGTATCGAAATTGGCAGAGAAGTCAAACTGTCTCTCTTCACAGATGACATGATACTCTATATGGAAAACCCAAAAGAATCCACTCCCAAACTATTAGAAGTTATAGAGCAATTCAGTAATGTGGCGGGATACAAAATCAATGCTCAGAAATCAGTTGCATTTCTATACATGAATAATGAGACTGAAGAAAGAGAAATTAGGGAATCCATTCCTTTTACAATAGCACCAAAAATCATACGTTATCTCGGAATTAACTTAACCATGACGTAAAGGATCTATATTCTACAAACTACAAATTGCTCTTGAAAGACATTGAACAAGACACAAAAAGATGGAAAAATATTCCATGCTCAGGGATCAGAAGAATTAACATAGTTAAAATGTCCATGCTACCCAGAGCAATCTACACTTTCAATGCTATCCCGATCAAAATACCAATGACATTTTTCAAAGAACTAGAACAAATAGCCCTTAAATTTGTGTGGAACCAGAAAAGGCCCCAAATCGCCCAGAAATTGTTGAAAAGGAAAAACAAAGCTGGGGGTATTACAATTCCAGATTTCGAGCTGTACTACAAAGCTGTGATCACAAAGACAGCATGGTACTGGCACAAAAACAGACACATAGACCAATGGAACAGAATAGAGAACCCAGAAATGGACCCTCGGCTCTTTGGGCAACTCAGCTTTCATAAAGCAGGAAAAAACATCCAGTGGAAAAAAGACAGTCTCTTCAATAAATGGTGCTGGGAAAATTGGACAGCCACATGCAAAAGAATGAAACTTGACTCTCACTCTCTCACACCATACACAAAGATGAACTCCAAATGGATGAAAGACCTCGATGTGAGACAGGAATCCATCAAAATCCTAGAGGAGAACATAGGCAGCAACCTCTACGACATAGGCCACAGTAACTTTTTCATGACACATCTCCAAAGGCAAGAGAAACAAAAGAAAAAAATGAACTTGTGGGACTTCGTGAAGATAAAAATCTTCTGCACAGCCAAGGAAATAGTCAAAAAAACTAAGAGGCAGCCCACAGAATGGAAGAATATATTTGTAAATGACGCTACAGTTAAAGGACTGATATCCAGGATCCACAAAGAATTTCTCAAACTCAATACACAATAAATAAATAAATAAATAAATAAATAAATAAATAAATCATAAAATGGGCAGAAGATATGAACATACACTTTTCCAATGACAGACACATGAAAAAATGTTCAAAATCATTAGCCATTGGAGAAATTCAAATCAAAACCACACTGAGATACCACCTTATGCCAGTTAGAATGGCAAAAATTGACAAGGCAAGAAACAACAATTGCTGGAGAGGATGTGGAGAAAGGGGACCCCTCCTACATTGTTGGTGGGAATGCAAGTTGGTACAGCCACTCTGGAAAACAGTGTGGAGTTCCCTTAAAAAGTTAAAAATTGAGCTGCCCTATGACCCAGCCATTCCACTACTGGGTATTTACCCCAAGGATACAGACGTAGTGAAGTGAAGGGCCATATGCACCCCAATGTTCATAGCAACATATAATAGTGAAGCTTGCAAATTTCAGAGACAAGGAAGCTATCCGTAGAGCAGCTAGGGGTAAGAGATTTCTTACCTATGCAAGGAGGAACATCAGAATAACATCAGACCTATCCACAGAGACCTGACAACCCAGAAAAGCTGGCAACACATATTCAGGGAACTAAATGAGAAGAACATGCAGCCAAGAATATGTTATCCAGCAAGGCTGTCATTCAGAATGGATGTAGAGATAAAGAGCTTCCGGGACAAGCAGAAACTGAAAGACTATGTGACCACCAAGCCAGCCTACAAGAAATTTTAAGGTGGCTTCTATAAACAAATAAAGACCCTAAGAGTAATATAGATCAGAAATTAACAGAGACAATCTATAGAAACAAGGACATTGTAGGCAATACATTGGCACTAAATTCATATCTTTCAATAGTTATTCTAATTGTAAATGGGCTGAATGCTCCCATCAAAAGAAACAGGGTTGAAGATCAGATAAAAAAGCAGGACCCATCCATATGCTGACTACAAGAGACTCATTTTTAACCTAAAGACATCTCAAGATAGAAAGTGAGGGGATGGAGAACCATCTACCACACTAATGGACCTCAAGAGAAAGCTGGGGTAGTGATCGTCATATCAGACCAATTAGATTTTAAAACAAAGACCATAATAAGAGATGTAGAGGGACACTATATTATACTTAAAGGGTCTATACAACAAGAAGAGCTAACAATTGTAAATATCTATGCTCCCAACATGGGAGCAGCCAATTGTATAAACCAATTAATAACCAAAATAAAGAAACATATTGATAATAATACATTAATAGTAGGAGACTTCAACACTCCACTCACAGCAATAGATAGGTCATCTAAGGAGAAGATCAACAAAGAAACAAGAACTTCAAATGACACATTGGACCAGATGGACTTCATAGATATATACAGAACATTCCATCCTAAAACAACAGAATACTTATTCTTCTCGACTGCACATAGAATTTTCTGCAGAATAGATCACATACTGGATCACTAATCAGGTCACAACCGATACCAAAAGACTGAGATTATTCCCTGCATATTTTCAGACCACAGTGCTTTGAAATTGGAACTCAACCACAAGAAAAAATTTGGAAGGAACCCAAACATTTAGACGTTAAAGAGCATCCTGTTAGAGAATGAATGTGTCAACCAGGAAATTAAAGAAGAGCTTAAACCATTCATGCAAACCAATGAAAATGGAAACACATCAGTCCAAAACCTGGGTTCTCTATTCTGTTCCATTGGTCTCTGTGTCTGTTTTTGTGCCAGTACCATGCTGTCTTTGTGATCACAGCTTTGTAGTACAGCTCAAAATCTGGCAACATGATGCCCCCAGCTTTGTTTTTCTTTTTCAACAGTTCCTTGGATATTCGGGGCCTTTTCTGTTTCCATACAAATTTAAGGACTATTTGTTCCAGTTCTTTGAAAAATGTCCTTGGTATTTTGATCGGGATAGCATTGAAAGTGTAGATTGCTCTGGGTAGCATGGATATTTTAACTATGTTAATTCTTCCGATCCATGAGCATGGAATATTTTTCCATCTTTTTATGTCTTCCTCAATGTCTTTCAAGAGTGATTTATAGTTTCTAGAATATAGGCCCTTTACGTCTCAGGTTAAGTTAATTCCAAGGTAACGTATGGTTTTTGGTGCTATTGTAAATGGGATGGATTCCCTAATTTCTCTTTCTTCAGTCTCATTATTCGTGTATAGAAATGCAACTGATTTCTGAGCATTGATTTTGTATCCCGCCACATTACTGAATTGCTCTATAACTTCTAATAGTTTGGGAGTGGATTCTTTTGGGTTTTCCATATAGAGTATCATGTCATCTGTGAAGAGAGACAGTTTGACTTCTCTGCCAATTTCGATATCTTTTATCCCTTTTTGTTGTCCGATTGCTGCTGCAAGGACTTCTAGTACTATGTTGAATAATAATGGCGAGAGTGGGCATCCTTGTCGTGTTCCTGATCTTAAGGGAAAGGCTTCCAGCTTTTCCCCATTGAAAATAATATTTGCTGTAGGCTTTTCATAGATGGCTTTTATGAGACTGAGAAATGTACCCTCTATCCCTACACTCTGAAGGGTTTTAATCAGGAAAGGGTGCTGTATTTTGTCAAATGCTTTTTCTGCATCAATTGAGAGGATCATATGGTTCCTGAGTCTTTTCTTGTTAATATGATGTATCGCACTGATTGATTTGCGAATGTTGAACCATGCTTGCATTCCAGGTATGAATCCCACTTGGTCATGATGGATAATCCTTTTAATGTACTGTTGGATTCTATTAGCAAGGATCTTGTTGAGGATTTTGGCATCCATATTCATCGGGAAATCGGTCTGTAATTTTCCTTTTTGATGGGGTCTTTGCCTGGTTAGGGGATCAAGGTAATATAGGCCTCATAGAATGAGTTTGGTAGCTTTCCTTCTGTTTTTATTTTTTGAAATAGGTTTAGGAGAATAGGTATTATTTCTTCTTTGAATGTTTGGTAGAATTCCCCAGGAAAACCATCCGGGCCTGGAGTTTTGTTATTTGGAAGGTTATCACTGACTCAATCTCCTCATAATTAATTGGCCTGTTTAAGAAATCAATTTCTTCCTGTTTCAGTCTTGGTAGTTTATAGGTTTCCAGGAAGGCCTCCACCTCTTCCAGATTGCTTAGTTTTTTTGGCATATAGCTGTTGATAATAGTTTCTAATAATCCTTCCAATTTCATTGGTGACCTCTCCTTTTTCATTCATAATTTTAATAATTTGGGTTCTTTCTCTTTTCTCTTGGATAAGTCTTGCCAGTGGTCTGTCAATTTTATTGATTCTCTCAAAGAACCAGCTTCTAGTCCTGTTGATTTGCTCTACTGTACTTCTGGTTTCTAATTCATTGATTTCTGCTCTCATCTTGGTCAACTGCTTCCTCGTGAGTGGATTAGGCCTGTCCCTCTGTTGCTGTTCCAGCTTCTTGAGGTGAGAATATAAAAACTGCATTTTAGATTTTTCTATTCTTTTGAGTGAGGCTTGGATGGCTATGTATTTCCCCCTTAGGACTGCCTTTGCAGTATCCCATAGGTTTTGGACCATTGTGTTTTCATTCTCGTTGGCCTCCATAAATTGTTTAAATTGATTTTTGATTTCCTAGTTTATCGAGTCATTCCTGAGCAGGATGGTTCTTAGTCTCCAAGTGTTTGAGTTTCTTCCAAATTTTTCCTTGTGGTTGATTTCCAATTTCACAGCATTGTGGTCTGAGAATATGCAGGGGATAATTTCAATCTTTTGGTATCGGTTGAGACCTGTTTTGTGTCCCAGAACGTGGTCTATTCTTGAGAATGTTTCATGGGCATTAGAATAGAATGAGTATTCTTTGGTTCTGGGGTGTAGTGTTCTATATATATCTATGAGGTCCAACTCGTCGAGTATGGCATTCAAAGCCTTTGATTCTTTGCTTAGTTTTTGCCAGGGTGTTCTGTCTATTTCTGATAGTGGAGTGTTGAGGTCCCCTACTATTAATACATTTTTATCTGTATGTCTCTTTATTCTGGTTAAGAGTTCGCTTGTGTATCTTGCTGCTCCCCTGTTGGGGGCATATATATTTATAATTGTCATATCCACTTGTTGAATACTTCCTTTAAGAATAATATAGTGCCCTTCTGCGTCTCTAACTATAGTCTCTAGTTTAAAATCCAATCTATCTGAGAATAAATATTGTTTAAATGTCTATCTTGCCCAGAGAAATCTACACTTTCAATGCAATCCATATCAAAATACCATCAACATTTTTCACAGACCTGGAACAAACAATCCTAAAATCAGCATTTTTCACAGACCTGGAACAAACAATCCAGAAAAGACCCAGATTCACCAGGGGAATGTTGAAAAAGAAAACCGAAGCTGGAGGCCTCACAATATTACAAAGCTGTGATCATCAGGACAGTATGGTATTGGCACAAAAACAGACATAGATTAATGGAACAGAATAGAGATCCCAGAAAGCCTCAACTCTATGGTCAAATAATCTTCAACAAATCAGGAAAGAATATCCAATGGAAAAAAGACAGTCTCTTCAATGATGGTGCTGGGAAAATTGGACAGCTACATACAGAAGAATGAAACTGGACCATTCTCTTACACCACACACAAAGGTAAACTCAAAGTGCATGAAAAGACCTCAATGTGAGACAGGAATCCACCAAAATCCTAGAGGAGAACACAGGCAGTAACCTCTTTGACATCGGCCACAGAGAATTCTTTCAAGACACGTCTCCAATGGCAAGAGAAACAAAAGAAAAAATGAACTTTTGGGACTTCATCAAGATAAAAAGCTTCTGTGCAGCAAAGGAAACAGTCAACAAAACTAAGAGGCAGCCCATGGAATGGGAGAAGATATTTGCGAATGACATTACAGATAAAGGGCTGGTATCCAAGATCTACAAAGAACTTCTCAAACTCAACACCCTAAACACAAATAATCCAGTCAAGAAATAGGCAGAAGATATGAACAGACACTTCTCTAAAGAAGACATAGAAATGGCTAACAGACACATGAAAAAATGTTCAATATCACTAGCCATCTGGGAAATACAAATCAAAACCACAAAGAGATACCATCTTATCTCAGTTAGAATGGCAAAAATTAACAAGGCAGGAAACAGCAAATGTTGTTGAAGATGTGGAGAAAGAACCTTCTTACATGGTTGGTGGGAATGCAAGCTAGTGCAGCCACTCTGGAAAACAGTATTGAGGTTCCTCAAGACATCAAAAATAGAGCTTCCCTATGACTCAGAAATTGCACTACTGGGTATTTACCCCAAAGATACAGATGTGGTGAAAAGAAGAGGGAAATGCTCCCCAATGTTCATAGCAGCAATGTCCACAGTAACCAAACTGTGGAAGGAGCTCAGATGTCCTTCAACAGATGAATGGATAAAGAAGATGTGGTTCATATATACAATGGAATATGACTCAGCCATCAGAAAGGATGAATACCCACCATTTGCATGGACATGGTTGGAACCGGAGGGGATTATGCTAAGTGAAATAAGTCAATCAGAGAAACACAATTATCATATGGTTTCACACATGTGTGGAACATAAGAAATAGTGTGGAAGACCACAGGAGAAGGGAAGGAAAAGTGTATGGGACTAAATCAGAGAGGGAGACAAACCGTGAGAGACTCTGGACTCTGGGAAACCCGCTGAGGGTTACAAAAGGGAGGGGGGTGGGGGGATGGGGTAACAGGGTGATGGGTATTAAGGAGGGCACCTCTGGTGATGAGCACTAGGTGTTATACACAACTAATGAATTGTTGAACAGTATATCAAAAACTAATGATGTACTGTATGTTGCCTAATTGAACATAATAATAATTTAAAAATGCCCCACAAATTTTGTAAGCCTGTTTTGACATTCCTTCATCTTTTTAATATACTGCTATCCTCCAGGCCTAGAAGGGGCCCTGGCCTCTTGGGCCTTTGTGAGGAAATGGTCTGCATCTTACAGGTGAGGAGGCAGGCTTTTCTTAGGCTCTCATGTCTAGTGAGTAGTTCACCACTTGGCCAGCTGTTATTCAAAGTGAAGTCAGCAGAACTTGTGGGACTATTTTTAGTTACAGGCTCAGTGACCTTAGGCCCTCCTTCTGAGGTCTGGGGCCTTGAGACGTCTTCCCAGCAGCCTGGGTGTTGTTTCTAAAGGTCCTGTAAGCCCTGAGGTGGCAGCTTCTGGATGTGCTATCCTCCTTTGTGGGGCTGTTGTGTCCTGCATCCCCCGGCTGGCAAGGTCCTGATGTGGGCCTAGCTGCTCTGGACATTCCCACCTGGAGGGAGAACCAGCAGCTTCACTGAGGCCAAACCTGAATCCATTCCCTACCCGGGTGCTGTAAGTCCCCTTGCATGAATCTTAACAAAGACAAGTCCATTCCCGGCTGTTAAATAATTTAGGGGGTGGATAAGACTCTTAGGTCTGCTGTGGGGAGGTTTTCTAACAAAGGCACGATCATCCCTTGCATTGTACGGCCAGCACTGCGAGAGACTCCTTGGTGGGCAAGGCTCAGTTTCCTCATTAGTAAGTGGGAATGGTAATGCCTGTTCTGCCTGCCCCCAGGTCTGTCATGATGACTCTATGATATCATGGATGTGAGCGTGTGTTGGAAAGTCCTGGTGGAGTGCAAGGTACTATTTCCATCATAACATGAACAGTTCTGTTCACGTTTATGCTTTTGCAAATTGCAGGAGGTTTCCGAGTAGTGACGCTGTCTTCCTTCCTGGCAGCTCGCCGTCCAAGGGCCGTGGTCTGGGCCCAGGGCAGAAGGAACTGCAGCAGTCCTGTCCCACCTCAAGGCCTGTGTGGTTCTTCCTGCTGTCACTGAGTCTCTGTTAGTTCCCTGCAGAGCTCTGGGATGGGGTCACTGATTTGGCAAGACAAACAAAAACAGTCACCCACTTCTCCCCATGAGAGTGAAGCACAGGAATGGGCTTTGGGTGTGGGTGGACCGGCTGGGGTGGTGGGCCCTAAATCAGCCCTGGATTATTCAGCAGGCCAAGTGGGGAACAGGGAAGGGCAGGCCCTGAGTGATCTTGAAATATCTTCATCATCATCACAGACCAAATTTCATTCCTTGGAATTTTACTGTTTCCTGTGTAAATTTGACACCATAAATTTAATCTTGAAGAGCAGCTAATTCACGGAGCAGTCATCTTTGAACCAGGACACTAGATGAATCAGAGCATATCCCATGTAAAGCATTCATTTGTTCATGCATTCATTCACTTGTTCACAGTCTGGCTGATGGAATGGAATGGGTCATCTTTAGATTTCATTGGAACAGAGTTTGAATCTCGGATCTGTCTCTCAAGGCTGTGACCTTGAGCAAGTAGAGTAACTCTTTGGAACCTCAGTTTGCTCACCCATAAAAAAGGCAGGTGACATTCCCCTTCCTGGCTTGCTGGGTTAGCACTGATGTGCAGACAGCAATCTGCACCCAGAGTAAGTCGCCAGGAATCAGACTTCTGCTCTCCAGCACTGCACTTTCTCATTTATTCTGCAATCAGTTAATGTCCTTCCAGTGCTGTAGATGTCCCCACTACTGTCTCACTCAGGTTCCCTCTGCAGTCCTGGGCACACCCACCTGACTTCTTAACGTGGGCCAGCTGTGGTGCCCAGGAAGGCTTTCTCTGCCTGTGGGTGCCACTTGGCCCACCTTGTCTGACAATTCATCAGGCCTGAAGGGCCCTGGAAGTAGTCCTCACATAAAGATTGGGGGGAGTTAGGATTTGCACACCTTTCCAGAGGGATGTGTCTGAAGTTGCCAGAGGTCCAGGCAGGACTGAGCTCCAGATACGTGCAGTGGTAACTTGCTTGGTAATGAAACTTTATTGACTGCCCTCCTTTCCCTGCCTCACCTCCTCCCATCTCCCACCAATGCTTTTGGGATCATCTCCCAGATAAACTACGTGCACTTGAATCCTCATCTCAAGGTCACTCCTGGGGGCTGGAAGCCGGCAACTTAAAGCAAGCCTCTAATAGGTACTAGCAGATATGTTCAGAGATGAGCAGAGCCTCCTTCCTTGAGGAATTCACAGTTTAAGAGGCAAAAATATCCAACCTGATATAGCACAATGACATAGTTAAGAGGTGTTGGGGGTTGGGAGAAAGGAGGCTGAGGGCATGCACTTGAATTTCCCAGGGGAGGACAAGCCTGAGCAGAGGCTAAGGGAGACATTGCAGAGGGCAGCCTCTACAGGGATAGGACTGGGCAGGAGGCTGACTCCACTGCAAAGTGTGGTCTCTGAAGGGATGGCCAAGTGGCAGCACAGGGGCAGGTGCGCTAGTTGTAGGAAGAGAGTGAGGACCTAAACTCCAAAGTCATTTTGTGGGTCAGTCTGCGGGGCGGGGCCACACCTCTCCACTCTATGCAGGGGGGCAGTCGTGGCTTGGCCAGCCAATCACATGGACCTCTGAGACGGTGGGGGACTGTGCAGACCTTGAAATGCAGCTGCTGCCACCAAGCTGAAGGCCATTTGGGGAAGACAAGGACTGGCTGGGAATGAAAGATGGATGCTGCAGTGGCAGAGTGACAGTAGGAAGCTGGGACAAACCTGAGGAAAGCTGTGGGCAGGGTGAAGCCCAACTTGTGCCCCAAACCTCCTCCAGTGATCCATCCACATGCCTGCAATCAGTCTCCTGCTTGGGATTTGTCCTGTCAAAACTTCAGTAGTAACAATAAACATAAGAGCAAGAAGCATGTGTGGAGCCCTCACTACATGTGAGGCACTGTGCTGAGAGCTTTACATGGATGGCTTCCTGTCACTCTCAACCCTTTAAGGTAGGCACTCATATTAACACCACTTTAGATAAGAAAACTGAGGTTCATATCTTTCCTAAACTCAGCTTGTGAAATTATTAATTCCCTTCATTCGTCAGCTCAGGCTTCCACAACAAAGTACTACAGACCAGGTGGCTTGAACAACAGATATTTATCTCTCAGAGGTCTGGGGCTTGAAATCCAAGTTAAAGATGCCAACAGGATTGGTTTCTGGTGAGACCTCTCTCTCTGGATTGTAGATGGCCACCGTCTTGCTGGGTCTTTACATGACCTCCTCTCTGTTGGCACAGAGAGACAGGGAGAGAGAGAGAGAGAGAGGGAGGGAGCTCTTGAGTCTCATCCCCCAGTTGTTGGGACATCAGTCCTATCTGCTCAGGGACCCACCCATAAGACATTTAACTTTTATTGCATCCCTATCGGCCCTATCTCCAACTACAGTCACACTGGGGATTAGGGCTTTAATATACAAATTTGTTGGGGGGGGGACAACATAATTTAGTCCATAATGTTCCCTAACATTGTATAAAACTTTATTATTTACAAATGTCATTTTGTAAATGGTGAGGACTGTATATCTTAAATTTCCAACCCAGGACTACAGTTTTGGCATAGTAGCTCTTTGCAAAAGCTACTCACTGCTTAAAATTCAGACAGGCCAGGGAGCCTGGGTGGCTCAGTCGTTAAGCTTCTGCCTTCAGCTCAGGGTGTGATCCTGGAGTCCTGGGATGGAGCCCCGCCTCAGGCTCCCCGCTGGGAGCCTGCTTCTTCCTCTCCCACTCCCCCTGCTTGTGTTCCCCCCTCACTGGCTGTCTCTCTCTGTGTCAAATAAATAAAAAAAATCTAAAAAAAAAAAAAAAGAATTCAGACAGGCCTGTGTACTCCCAAAGCAGCAGTCTGGATGAGCACTTAGAAATGCTGTAAGTGAGGGGAGAGAATAGGGCATGAGCCACGACCTGCTGCACCAACTGCCACTTACCAAGGACCTCAGGAATGGGTCCTGTGTCCTAGCATGGGGACTGTCCTTTGGAGCTTAGCTGGGGCTGCCTCTTTAGCAAGAGTGCTATATTCTCCCCATGGTTTCCAACTGTTAGTTGCCATTTATCATTACACTTTTGTTGGCTTATTTTTCTTGCATTAGAGTTAAGTAGGAAATAAAATGTTTCTTATACCCATAACTATATTGAAACAAGATAAGCCCACTTAAAAAGTTACAGAACCCATGGCAAGATTACAAATGGGGGCCCACAAACCATATGTTTAAGTACATATGCAAATAAAACATGGCTGGGGCACCTGGGTGGCTCAGTCTGTTGGGTGTCTGCCTGCGGCTCGGGTCACAATCTCAGGGTCCTGGGATCGAGCCCAGCATCAGACTCTGCTCAGCAGGGAGTCTGCTTCTCCCTCTCCCTCTGTATGTGCTCTCTCTCTCTCTCAAATAAATAAATAAAATCTTAAGAAACAAACAAACAAACAAACATGGCTGTAAAATAGAGTTCATTCTATTTTCTGGCCTTGACAAATATATCTCCATAGCAACTTGGGAGGCCAGGTTCAAATGTAGAATTCTTGGACTCCTGTGTAAAGATACAGGGCATGCCCCCCAACCTGTTCATTCTCTGGGGCACTGATCCAGGTATACACCCTAGAAGTGGCCTTAGGGTCATTCATAACTCCCAGGTCCTGGGAGTTGGAGCATGGTCTGGAAAGTTTAGGGCAGGATTACTGGCTACCAGTGGACATAACCCCTCTTTCTGTGGGGAGGGCAGGAGGTGCCAGAGGATGGCTGGCCCCCTGAAGCCTAGGAGCGTAAGGAGGTGTGCAGGCAGGACCCAAATGTGGAAGGCTGCACGTTTGCTGAAAAACAGGGTGTGCATGTGTGTGTCTGTAAACCTGTAGAGTATTTTTGTGTTTAATATGTAAAGTTGTCTTTTGCTGAAATAATATAATGTAGTACTAAATCTTGTTAAATATCTAGCTTTCACTTGCCCTTGCATTTTCACCCCTGTTTTGGACTCTCTTCTGGTCAGACTCATGTTCTGGCTCAAACCATAAGGGTGAACTTTGCCTGAGGCTCTCTCCCCTAAGATCTCTCATCCCTCTTTAGACCTTGGTTAGAAAAGGCCAACAGCAAGACATTTTTGAGTCAATCAGGGAAAATATAACCAGACTGGGTATTGCTAACTTTGTTAGGTAGGATACTGGTGTTATGGGAATGTTTGAAAAAGCAAACATTTATAGATTAGAAAAGATACTCAAGTAATTACAGGTGAAATATGTCTGCTGGAATGTTTTAAAACTGCTCCAGGAAAAAAAAAAAGGTGTGTGTGTTGGGCTGGATATAGATGGGGGGGGGAGGGCAAGGTGCAGACCACGATGGAAGCTGGTCGATGGATGTGTGGGACAATTCCACTGTTCTACTTTTGCATGTGTGAGCGTTTCTACAATAAAGAATAACCACAAGAACAAAACGCTATTCCTGGAGCCTTTATGGAGCGCTGCCTGCTAGCAAAGCATCTGTGCCTTAGTAATGGCCCGTCTTCACACCGCCTTTAAAGACGGGATCCTCAAGCCCCCTATCCTCCCGGGAGGTTTTACAGGCCCAGATTCGGTTCCCTTCTTTGTAAACCAGGCCTCAGGTGATTCACTACAACACAGGAGGAGGGGAACTTGGCGCGCTCAGGCAAGCCCGATTCACGCAGTCAGAGCGTGGTGAACCCGGCCTGGAGGCCTTCTGCCCCAGGAGTCCGCAACACAAACTCCCGCTCCCGGGCCCGAGGGCGGGTCTGCGCTGCCCTGCCTTCCGGCGCGCGCTGGGCCGGGCAACGCGCTGGAGAGCCTGCGGCCGCCCCTCCCCCGCCCCTCCCCCTCCCTCGCCTCCGCCCCGCCTCCGCCTCCGCCCCGCCTCCGCCCCGCCTCCGCCCCGCCTCCGCCCCGCCTCCGGGGCAGGCTCCCTCCAGGCCCCGCCTCCGCCCCGCCTCCGCCTCCGCCCCGCCTCCGCCCCGCCTCCGCCCCGCCTCCGCCCCGCCTCCGGGGCAGGCTCCCTCCAGGCCCCGCCTCCGCCCCGCCTCCGCCTCCGCCCCGCCTCCGCCCCGCCTCCGCCCCGCCTCCGGGGCAGGCTCCCTCCCGGCCCCGGCCCCGCCCCCGCCCCCGCGCGCAGTCTCCGGGTCCCGCCCCGGCCGGGAGGGGTGGCTACAGGAGCCAGACTTCCCCGTTTCCACAGTGAGCCCTCCCCGCGGCCGACCCTCCTCCCGCCAGCCTTTCGCGCGCCGCCGCCCGGGAGGGGATCCGGTAAGCATGGCCCTGCGCCCCGCGCGGGCTGGGGCGGGGGTGGGGTCCAAAGGGGGGCGTTCCGAGGGAGGGTCTGGGGGAGTGGGGGTGTCACACTGGAGAGACTCGGCCCAGGGAAAGCTCCGGGGTGGCGCTCAGGGCGAGGAATGCGCAGAAGAGGGAGTAAACCCAGGGCTGTTCGAGGGCATCTCGGGGCCGGTGGGACCCACCTGCGAAGCCCAGGGCTTGGGGCCCGCGGAAGACGAGGTGAACCGAGAGCCGGGGTGTCCGATGGGAGGCCGGGGCCAGGAGGTACGCGAATGTAAGGTAAAACGGGGAGAGGGAAGGAAAAGTGTTCCGGGGGGACCTAGTGCGGAGGGGGCGCCGGGGGAGGTAGCCAGGTTAGGACCCAGGGCACGGGCAGGGCTGGATGAGGGACCTGGGACGGAGAGAGACAAACCAGGGCTGGTGCAGTGCCCGTGCGGGTGGGAGGTGGGGGAATCCAGACCGTGAGGGGCGGCCCAGCCTTGTCCTTCAGGTACTTCTGAGGCTCGCTCCTCTCGCACACATGCAGTGTCTGGGCTTAACTGGCCTCCTCTACCCCAGCTACTGATCAGAAAATACCCGGGTGGGTAATCCAGGTGATTCTGGTGCAGCTATAGTTTAAGAACCACTGGTCTAAAACATTAGAACTTTGAGGGGTTTGAACCAAGGGTGGGGACTGGCCAGGTGTCTTGTGAAATAAATGCGTTATTACATTTAATCTTCACAAATCTGAAGTTGGTGCGATTGTCCCCATTTAACAGATGAGGCCGTGGAGGCAAAGAAATTGAACTTTTCCAAGGACCCACATCTAGGAAGGGGAAGAGCTGGAATTCAGACCCTTGGGGCTGGCTCCAGGGTACTCCCACTGAAGCCGGTCCCCTGTGAAGCCCAGAGGCACTTTGACCTCACGGCCAGGTAGTGGGCAGCTGAGTGGAGCTGATTGGTTGCAGCGTTTCGGGGGGCCCAGTGAGTATTAGAAATGGCCATCCCTGCTGCCTTGGGGTGTACACTAGTTTGTGTGAGGTGCTAGCCACCAGGTCTCAGACCTGACGTGCACTGGAGTTCCCAAAAGGCCTTGGATTCGAGGCCGGTTTCTCCCTGACTCACTGGGAGGCGTCTGGAAGATCACTGACCTTACAGACCCGTGTGACTGGCAGCCAGTGTTCATCTGGGCCCTGGGCCCCCCGCCCAGCCCTCTCATAGCCTGACGCGGGAGGAAGGGGCTCCAAGCTCTCTGGCCCTGCAGGGCTCGGCTCCACACTCTGACACCTTGGCTGGGTAGTTCTTTGTTGTGGGGGGCCGTCCTGGAGCACTCCTTCCATCTCGTGTCCTCTGGGGGAAAGGCTGGGTGGGCATCCCTGCCCTGGAGTCCGTGCCGTCCCCCCCAGCCTCGCCCCTCTCTGTGGGCTACAGGAGCCCTGGAGTCCGTGCCGTCCCCCCCAGCCTCGCCCCTCTCTGTGGGCTACAGGACAGGGTTTACCTGCACCCACAGCCCGCTCTCCAGACAGGGGCCTCTCTCACCGGCAGGCCGTCCTTCAGGACCTGGTGTGTTCATCTGTGCTCATTTCTGTTGATCCAAATGACATTTGAACCCATTCTCCTTCTGAAACCCTCCCACACTCTGCTCTGCGGGAAGCCGAGTGCCTCTGACCACCATCCGTGGGGCTGTCAGGTCCCTGCTGGTGGGTCACAGCGTCCCCACACCGTAAGGGGCACAGAGCAGGTGGGGGTGCCTGCTGGGTGCTGATCACATTGGGCCTCTGACCCATTTTAGGTGATTTTAGAGGACATTCCTCAGTGTGCTTTCCTCACGCACGTTTCTCTTGGACCTGTTCCTTGGGGTCCTCCTAGCTCTGCCTTGCACCTTGAGACATGACCTCTTTCTCAGCAGTTGGGGGACCCTTCAGTTTAGCTTGGCTGCCGGCACTTGCCTCCTGGTGCCAGCCTGGTTTCTTGGCATATTTGGAAACTCATTTATGTTCTACCGGAACCTCACCACAACGAGTGGGTCATCCAGGGGGTTTTACTCCTTTTGGGAGGAGAGACCGAATTTTCAAGGTTCGTGTTTCTCTAATCATCTAGTTTTTGTGGACACGTTTGGGCCTCTTTAAATTGGTTATCTTGTCTGAACGTCTGCGCCTTCAGCTGGTGCACTTTCCTGCGGCCCGCTTATCTTGTGACCACAGGTGCTGGGTGATTTCTCCTGCTCTTCCCAGCACGTCTGCCTCGTCCACTCCTGCCTGCTCACCTGCATGGGTCACGGGTGTGTCTTCTCTTCATGAAGTGATGTAGTGGTGATCGAATTGGCGAAGGGCCCAGCTTATTAAAATCAACAAAGGAAGGGTTCTCTAATAGGCTGTATTTCATCCTTTGTTGACTTTTTTTGTCTGCAGTTTTATTTTTTTCTTTATGGGTTTTATACATTTTGTATTAATTTAACTTTTCTGTTTTGATCTCCTAATGAACTTGTGGCCCTTTGCAGATTCAACTTGTAAAGTGATAATCATACTGTGTTTCGTATTGTTAGGTGCTGAAGTTGTCACCGATTGACAGTGGTGGTCCCTGCTGGTGGGTCACAGTGTCCCCACACCATAAGGGGCACAGAGCATTTTGTTCCTTTGTCAGTTCAGCCCCTCCTCAGACACTTTTGAAAGCATCTTATTTTCTAGCAACAACAGAATGTTCCAGAGCCATCTTGATTTTTCTCCTGTCCTTTAAGAGTCCTGGTTCTGAGTGTTGGAGATGAGTATCTGAGTGTCAGAGGGGGTGCGTGGGGGTTCCCCCCAGACTAAGGCAAAGTCCTGTTGCTTTGGACTACTTTTAGAAGTGTCAGAGCCAGAAAGTACATCGTTCTCTAAGGTTGGTGCTCACGTTGACTTTGAGCGGTTCGATGCTGTGTACCCCGCTGCCCTTGCCGTACGTCATGCCCTGGCCGCGAAGACTTCCTCCTGCCCTGGAAGTCCTCGACTCAGCCCTCAGCTCTCTCGCCCCCAGAGGAGGGAAGGTGAACTGTAACTGAAGTCATAGCTGAAATGTCCTCAGTTATCCTCTGATGCATAAGAAAGCACGGGAAAAGCTAGGGACTTAAAACACCAGTGATTTATCCTTTCTCAGTGTTCTGTGCATTGCTGGGGTGTAACTTTGGCTTCATGGGGGTCATTTGGGGTCACTCGTGGGCCCGGATTCCTTTTAGTGGGGGAAGCAACAGAGTTGTCTTTTAAAAACAGAAAAATCAGTCTGAGGAAGAAACATGAACTCCTTGCTCTGCCATTAAGACCCCGCAGGACTGGCTGCCCTGCCGTCCTCTTGCCTCCAGGTACCCAGACTTGTCGACCTCTTTGCCATTTGTTCCTTGGAAGCACCAAGTTTGCCCTACCCCAGTGCCTTTATACTTGCTGCTGTCTCTGCTTGCAGGGCTCTTTTCCCTAGACCTTTACACAGTTGGCGTTTTTTAAAAAGTTTTATTATTTATTTTTTAGTAATCACTACACCCAGCCTAGCTCGAACTCACAAGAGTCACATGCTTTTCTGACTGAGCGAACCAGGTGTGCGGTTGGCTTTTTTTTTTTTAATCAACTAGAGCTTAGTTAAGTGTCACCCTCTCTTCTAGGGCCTTCCTTGAGCCTCCGTCTGTACCCTACATTACACTTTCCCAGAAGAGCCCCTGTCAGTTCACTGTATTTAATTTCTCTTGTTCATTTATTTGTTCTCTTGTTTATTTCTGTCTCTGCCTCTAGAATACAAATTTCCTGAGAGCAGGACCCTTATCTGTCTTGCTTTTCACTGTATTTTTGGTACCTAGAAAATCCCTAGCATAAAAGGAAGGAACAAAATGTGATTTGTTGAATGGATGACGAATCCTTCGTGCACTGAGGGGGGAGAGGCATGACTGGGTGGAGCACAGAGGATTTAGCGCAGTGACACTACTCTGTGCTTTCCTTATGGTGGATACGTGTCCAAACCCACTGCACGTACAGCGCAGGAGTGAAGCCTGATATAACTGGACTCAGGGTGATTCTGACGTGTCGGGGGAGGCTCACTGTGACGTGGCCCTCTTGTGCAGAATGTTGGGGGAACTCTCTGTACCTTCTTCTGAATTTCTCTGTGAACTTAAGACTGCTCTAAAAAAGAAAGGTGTGTTTTGTTTTTTTAATAGTGCACATCCATTGGGAAGAAGTCTGAACAGTATAGACGTGTGTACAATCTGAAGGGTTATAGCCACACCTGAGCCCCAAGCCCTTTCTGTTTATATCCTCGCCCCTGTGCTGACTGGCTGGGTGGCTGTTCATGGAAGGGTGCGATTGAGGGGTGGAATGGGGACACTGAGAGCTCTGCGTTAGACTAGGGTGCCCGAGGCGCCTCTCAGCACGGAGTAGGAAGTTGGCTTTCCGTGTCTGGATCCGGGCTGAGCTGGAGACCTCTATTCGGGAGGCAGCAGCCGCAGGGCGTTGTTGCTTCAGGCACGGGCCTGGGGGAGGTCCAGACACAGGCTGTGGACAGAAGGGAGGTGAGGAGAGTCTGGTGTGTGAGCGCTAGAGGTCGGGGAGAAAAGCCCCAGCAGCAAAAGAGACTGTAGGACACCAGTGGAGCAGGACCAAGTGAGGCCTGCATAGAAACCTGGGAAGGGCCGCCAGGAAAGACAGAGAATTTCAGAGAAACAATGAATCGCTTTTCAGCATAAGTGTGTCCCATTTGATCTGCGGCCCAAAGCCGGGAGGAGAAGGCTGTGACGTCCATCTCGGCCTTTCCACAGTGATGCTGTAAAGGCCAGGGGAGCCTGTGGGCCTGTACTACTTGTGATGAGCCCCCAGCCAGTTCCCCAGCTGGAACCACCGTTGAGGCTGGACTGGCCCTTGTGGTTCTTACTATCACAGGAAGCGCGTCAGCAAAAACCAGCAGAGAACTTTGAAGAACAAGCCTTCTCACTCTCAGGTCCTGGAGGGGACACAGCACGCCCGAGGGGCACACAGCCACACAGTGCGGTCTCAGAGAGGGGGAGGGTGTGAGGACATGGGGCTCTGCCTTTCCTGGGGCGGGATAACTAAGGGTTCATGGGTTCACTGTTTATCGGATGGTTTAAAAACCTAAGAGCAAGAATTAGGATGCGGGAAGGGAGAAGCAGGGCCACTCAGGCAGCCAGTGATCTGGGTTACCTGGGATTTGGTAAAGGCGGAGCTCCAGTGGTGCAGTGGCCTGGCTCTTGGGTTGGTTTGCTAGTAGCTGTGTCATACAGCTCGGTTCGCAGATGTCTTTGATATGGATGCCTTGGCAATTCATGTCAGGCGCACACGACAAAGGAGTCTCAGGGAGCCTCAGGAGGAACAAAGGGATCCCCAGCACCTTTAACATAGCCTTTATTCTAGAGTGCTGAACGCTGGAAGGCTCCCGAAGAGCATTCTAACTTGGAGAAGGAGAGTGGAATGTTTTATGGGCTTTAGCAGGAAGGTATTGGTTAGAATTTCCCTAGACTTAGCATTATCTCCTCCAGTGCCAAGTGAAATAAGCCAAGCAGAGAAAGACAATTATCATATGGTTTCTCTCATCTATGGAACATAAGAACTAGGAAGATCGGTAGGGGAAGAAAGGGATAAAGAAAGGGGGGTAATCAGAAGGGGGAATGAAGCATGAGAGACTATGGACTCTGAGAAACAAACTGAGGGCTTCGGAGGGGAGGGGGTGGGGGAATGGGATAGGCTGGTGATGGGTAGTAAGGAGGGCACGTATTGCATGGTGCACTGGGTGTTATACGCAACTAATGAATCATTTAACTTTACATCGGAAACCGGGGATGTACTGTATGGTGACTAACATAATATAATAAAAAAATATATTAAAAAATGAAAAAAAAAAAAAAGACATCCCTTAAAAAAAAAAAGAATTCCCCTAGACTTAGCAGGAAGGGGCAGCCTCAGTCCAGCCAGTTTTAGAAATGAGAGCAGGGCATTCATTGTTCTTGAGGGTCAGCAGCTCTTTCAGGCAGTCTGAACTTTATCAGGGGTGATGAAAAGAGCAGGAGCTAAAGTAACATGCAGGAGGGGGGCACACTTCGGGGGGCAAGGATGTGGGGAGGGCATGGTGGGCAGGGCTCAAGTCCTTGAGAGTGTCTCCTGCCACACTGAGGTTTGGGGGAATTGTTTGGCATCGTGCAGGTGACCTCCGGCCTTGGCAAGGGCCACTTGTCCAGGGAGGAGCCGGATGGGTATTGAGCGCAGAGGCAAGGACACAGACGGTGGGAATGTGTCTATTTCATTGTGTTCTGAAGGGGCGGAGAGAAATGGGCCGCAAGCTAGAGGGTGGCTTGAGGTCAAGGTAGCTTGTTTGAGACGGAAATTCTAGAACAAGGTCCTGTTGTCACCAGATGACCCTGCAGAGGTAGAGGGGAGAAACTGAAGAGGCAGGAGAGAGGAGACCCATGTGAGCACTGGTCCTTGAGAGGGCTGAGGTGGGCTCTGGGCACAGGCGAGAGGCTGGCACTCATCATCTGCTTTACCCTGTGCTTCCTCTGCCGTGTGATGGAGGCAGTAATAGACCTTCTTGGGACTTGTGAGCTAAGGGGTATGAGGGACCACTGCATGGGTCATGGGTAGCTGTGTCTATTATTTTTTTTTTAAGAAATTATGGATCTGGTACTGCAGGGATGCAGGGACCCCCAGCCCTGTTCTACTAATTGTCCTTCCTCCCCATGGGTTCCAACAGAGCCACATAGAATAGCCGAATGGGGACCTGAGACCCTGTTGATGGTTTTGTACGTGGCTCCCAGTGATGTGAACTGGGACTTTTCTCTCCACCGTTACCTGCTTCCCTACTGTGGCCAGGCCTCCCATGGGAGCCTGGCTCACTTTACCAGCAGTGCTGCACAGATCGTGATGGATTTAAGGAGAATGGTTGGTTTGCCTCAAGGGTTCAGGCTTAGAGGGTTTAGGGCAAGAAAGCCGCTGGGAAGGTAGAACAAGGGTCTTAGTCCTAACGAATGACCTGGGCCTGGACCAGCAGGGTGCAGGTGGCTCCTGTGGGGGCAGGACCAGGGCGGGGGCACCAGGATGGGCCCGACTGGGCCTGCTGTGACAAGAGGAGCAGACATTCCTGTCCCACTGCTGGCCTACTACAAAGCCTTTAGGAAGGTGGAGTCATGCAGGAATCAGTAATTCCCGTGGTTTGTTTGTTTTGTGGTTTATTGCCTTTCTGAGCTGAGCAAAGCCTGCCTTGGCCCAAGTTCTGTAGGCTTGCGTGTGCAGACTGTTCCTACCTTCAGAGGTGTCCCTGAAGACATGAGGCTTCCCCTGTGCCCTGCTTACTCATTGCTCACTCAGACTATCCTCACAGGCCCCGTGTCTCTGCTGGCTTTAATAAACCTGCTGCGCACAGTGCAGGGCCCCTGGTCCCCTGCCAATGGGGAGGTGGGGCTGGTGGCCTTGGGCCACTTGTGGCTACAAGTTAAAACATGTATGGACTTGATCCCGCTGAGTTCTTCCCTCTGCTCTTCCTGTCTGTAAATCCTGTGGAAGAGAAGATTTACGAACACCTGGGTGGACTATCAAGGATGACATGAGAAGCCATAAAAATTACATCTGTGCTAAAAACAGAGCTGGACAGGTATATACGTTTTATTAAATAAAACAACCCAGGATCTAGAACATTGATTTAAAAAAAATAGCGTGCACGAATGTGCATGTGTGTGTGTGCACTAGAAGGGTATATGTACTAGGGTTAGTGTGAGTTATTTGGGGGCAGTAGAATTGTTGATGATTTAAACTTCCATATTTATACCTTTTTTGTGTTTTCTAAATTGTATTTCTTATGAACACATTACTTTTGTATTAAAAAACAATCAAGTGATTTTTATTTTGGAAAGGATGGTCCTTTGAGAGCAGAATAGGTGGATCGTGGCAGGTCATGTGGTTGCGTTCGACTCAGCAGTAAAATGAGATGGTCCCACAGCATGGCTGAACGTGAGAAACTTAATGTCGGGCTAAGGAAACCAGACATGAATAGATGGGGGTATGACTTTACTGATCTAAACTGCAAAGTGAGCAGACACTGTTACTTAGGACTGCACTCGTAGTTGGTAACACTAAGGAAGGAGTGAAACAACCACCGAGGGGTGGTTCTCTCCTGAGTTTGGACAGTGGTTCCCTGTGATAAGCAGTAGGGGCTGTTACTGGACAGGGTCTCAGAGAGTTTGGGAAGCTGGTAGTCATCTGCTTCTTGACCTTATTCCATAAATAATTCATGAATATGTTTATTGAGATACAAATCACATACCATAAGATTCACCCCTTCAAAATGTATAATTCAGGAGAACGGAAAATACATGTTCACGTGAAGACTTACATACATACGTTCATAACAGTATTATGTGTAATACCCAAAAAGTAAAAAAAGTTCAAGTGTCCATCACCTAATGAATTGGTAAACAAAACGTGGTCTATTCATACAGTGGAATATTTCACTAGTATATGAAACTTTGTTCCTATATATAGCTCTGTGCTCTCCTACTTTGTGCTCCTACTGGCATACAAATTGCATAGTTAGTTATTGTGTGTCTATATATACTGATTTGTAAATACTGAATTATGCAGTTGTCTTTGAATTGGATGAGAGAAAAAAGAGTTATTAACAACAATGCATTTATGCTGTTTTTTATATTTGCCTATGTAGTTACCTTTGCTCATGCTCTTTATTTCTTTATGTGGATGCAAACTACCACCTGGGTCCTTTCATTTCAGCCTGAAGGATTTTTTTGGTGTTACCTGTAGGGCAGGTGTGCTAGTGGCAAGTTCTCTTGGTTTTTGTCCACCTGGGAATCTCTCTCTCTCTTTTTTATATATTTATTTGACAGAGAGAGAGAGACAGCAAGAGAGGGAACACAAGCAGGGGGAACAGCAGAGGGAGAAGCAGGCTTCCCACTGAGCAGGGACTCCCATGCGGGGCTCAATCCCAGGACCCTGGGATCATCACCTGAGCCAAAGGCAGATGCTTAACGACTGAGCCACCTCACCTGGGAATCTCTTAATTTGTCCTTCATTTTTTAAGGATAGCTTTGCTCCTTACGGAACTCTTGGTTGGCGGTCTTATTCCTTAAGCTCTCTGAATATGTCATCCTGCCGCCTCTAGCCTCCGTGGTTCCTGATGAGAAATAAGCTGTTAATCTTGAGGAGCCCTTGTGCATGAAAGGACTTCTCCCTGCTTTTAACATTCTCTGTCTTTACTGAATTCCATCCATGTCGATGCAAATGTTGTGTAATCATCCTTTCTGATGGCTGAGTAATATTCCATTGTATATTTGGACCACACATCCCATGTTCATGGATTGGAACAATAAACATAGTTAAAATGTCCATGCTACCCAGAGCAATCTACACTTTCAGTGCCATCCCGATCAAACCACCGATGACATTTTTCAAAGTGCTGGAAGAAACAATCCTAAAATTTGTATGGAACCGGAAAAGACCCCGAATCAGCAAGGAAATGTTGAAAAAGAAAAACAAAGCTGGGGGCATCATGTTGCCTGACTCCAAGCTATACTACAAAGCTGTGATCACCGACACAGCATGGTACTGGAACTAAAACAGACACATAGACCAATGGAACAGAATAGAGAACCCAGAAATGGACCCTCAACTATATGGTCAACTAATCTTTGACAAAGCAGGAAAAAACATCCAATGGAAAACAGACGGTCTGTTCAATAAATGGTGCTGGGAAAATTGGACAGCTATATAAAGAAGAATAAAACTTGAGCACTCTCCCACACCATACACAAAGACAGACTCCAAATGGATGAAAGACCTCGATGTGAGACAGGAATCCATAAAAATCATGGAGGAGAACGTAGGCAGTAACCTCTTTGACATCGGCCACAGCAAATTCTTTTATGACACGTCTCCAAAGACAAGAGAAACAAAAGCAAAAATGAACTCTTAGTACGTCAAGATAAAAAGCTTTTGCACTGCAAAGGAAACAGTCCACAAAACAAAGAGGCAGCCCAGGGAATGGGAGAAGATATCTGCAGATGACACTACAGATAAAGGGCTGGTATCCAAGATCTATAAAGAACTTTTCAAACTCAACACCCAAAAGACAATCAAATCAACAAATGGGCAGAAGATATGAACAGACACTTTTCCAATGAAGACATACAAAAGGCTAACAGACACATGAAAAAATGTTCAAAATCATTAGCCATCAGGGAAATTCAAATGAAAACCACAGTGAGATACCACCTTACACCAGTTAGAATGGCAAAAATTGACAAGGCAGGAAACAACAATTGCTGGAGAGGATGTGGAGAAAGGGGATCCCTCCTACATTGTTGGTGGGAATGCAGGTTGGTACAGCCACTGTGGAAAACAGTGTGGAGGTCCCTTAAAAAGTTAAAAATAGAGCTACTCGATGACCCCGCAATTGCACTACTGGGTATTTACCCCAAAGATACAGACGTGAAGAGAAGGGCCATATGCACCCCAATGTTCATAGCAGAATTGTCCACAATAGCTAAATCGTGGAAGGAGCCGAGATGCCCTTCAACAGACGAATGGATAAAGCAGATGTGGTCCATGTATACAATGGAATATGACTCAAGGTTTCTTGTTATTGCTGCTTGCTGGAGTTGTGTCTTTAGTGACTTTTGCAAGTGACTTCTTTGTTTTGTATTCTGTGTTGTGTGCAGCCACTGAAGTCTCTGCTTGTGATCAGGTAACGCTTGGCTAGAGATCTCCTTGAATGCCCCGCGTGGAGCTGCTGAACCTCCCTGTCTTTGCCTGGGGGCTCTGTGTGCACGTGGGGACACACCTTCAGCACATGGTGTGGTAGGGGACAGCTGTGCCTCAGGCCTCACTTCCTGCTCGTGCCAAGCCTCCAGAACAGCTAGAGGATAGAGCTGCGGGCCTTTTCAGCTATTTCCTGAGCGGATGCCCAGCTCAGTATGAGTGGCCTTCTAGATTCCCAGGAATTTTTAGGAACTTTGCAAAATTTGCACAGACATCTCATTCCCCAGCTTTTCCTTTTAGGGTTTTTGGTTAGTGTATTTACCCCACCTATTACCCCCTGCGTCAGGCAGCTGTGAAGTGCCTCTAATTGTTTTCAACAAATGTCCGCCAGACTTTTTACACGGAGTGAATTATGAGTTGGGTGAAATACAGAGAGTCTGTAAGTGGCAATTTCCAGTGAACACCTGCTAGGTCAAAGAATGACAATTTTCTGAGAATGAGGCTTTGAAAGAGCTGGAGCCCACTCTGTTCTCTCTGGGCTGTTGGTTTTTAAGGCTGCTGTAGAGCCAGAGAGCGGGGGTGAGACTAAGGCACAGTTAAACTATCACGAGCATCCATGTTGCTGTGCTTGCTAAGGATTCGGCATTTTTTTCTTGAATAAATACTCCTTGCATTGCTGCAAGCCTTTGATTAACTTCAGACTTCTGAAAACATGGATTCTGACAGTTTTTGCTAGCTTTCATGTTCTTTTATGGAGGAGAGAATTTTCAGTCCCTATACCACCAGTTTTGCTAACTCTTAATTCATAAATATTTAGTGTTCTCTTCTATAATGTGTTTTTTCCCCTCAAACATATGCATATTAAATAAAAAACTGTTTAAATTGGGGTCGCAGGAGACCATGTGGAGCAGTCACTGAGTGAGGGGCTGTTGGACAAGAAGGGCCCGAGGTCTTACAGGGCATCGACCCCAGAGGGGTCAGGAACTCTACTAAACAGCCCCTGTTACTTTTTGTCTCCCAGGCTAAGGCTGCCAGGGGCTCAGCTCTGCTCACATGGATGGGACAGAGACCCGACAGCGGAGGCCAGAGGAGCTGGTTCTGCCACACACCCTCAGTCCTGGAAGACTCTCTGCAGCGTCAGAAGATGGACCTCTGAGTGTGTCGGAGAGCCCCAGGGTCGTCCCTAAACCGTTGGCGACTGAGCTCAGGAGGGAGACTGCCTTGTCCATTGGCCTTCAGGTGATAGTGCCCTTCATGTTTGCAGGACTGGGACTCTCCGGAGCTGGTGTACTTTTGAACTATTTCCAGGTAAGAGGGAACTAAATGGTAATAGTGCTGTTGGTGGCATTGTTGAATGTCATCGCTGAAGAGTAGGCAGCTACATGTTGAGTCCAGCTCGAGGGACAAGGGGCAGGGCCTTCTTTTCTCAAATGCCAGTTTTCTACAAATTGGGCAAGATTCCTTTAGTTACTGGTGATGGAGACTAAATTTAACCCAAGTTAAACTTAAAAAAGACAATTTATTAGCTCATAGAATTGAAATATCTAAGGGGTTGGATTTCAGGCATGGCATGATCCAGCTGCTTAAATGATATCATGATGTTGGCTTTTTCTCTGTCACTCAGCTATGTTTTATTTTGAGGCAGAATTCTGTACCTAGAGGGGACGATGGCCCTTGGCAGTTAATCCTTAGTACATGCATTCTTAGAAAAAGAGACTTCTTTGTCAATATCCACATCAATCTCTAAAAATTGATCCTGCCGTCAGGTATCCACTCCTATCCCAGTCACTGTTCCCTGAGGGAGGACACTCTCTGCTTGGCTAGCCTGACTTACGTTGTTAATCACTCTTTGTGGGGAGGCAGGACCCCTCGATTTGCAACCCTACAGGAATGCCACATAGTAAGGAACTGGGAGTGACGCATCAGACAAAAAAGTTACCAACATACCATGCCTTTCCTGTTCTTCTGCTATCAGAGCCCCATTCCTTTCATCAGTGTGATCTTCAGAAGTCCTCCCTGGAAAGGCTAATACCTCAGAGTACCCTAAGTCATGACTGGCCAGATCTCTCCTATCAGCAACCAGCAGAGAACAAAGATCGTCTAGAGTGGGGCAGGCTGGGAGAAGCAGGGCTGGCGCGTCTGACAGCTCCCAGCACGTATCTCACTCAGTGTTTCAGGGTCTCTGCGCTTGGGGTGGGGTCTCTGTGATTAGGAATGTACACCCTGCCCCTCACTCATTTGAGTCCCAGTTCTGCCACGTAGCTGTAGGGCTGGTGGTTTAACTGGGTGTTATACACAAATAATGAATCGTGGAACATTACATCAAAAACTAAGGATATACTGTATGGTGACTAATATAACATAATAAAAAATTATTAAAAAATAAAAAATAAAAATTATTTTAAACTGACACTAAAATCAGATTTCATGTAAAAACGTCTGAATTTCTGTTTTCTCTTGAAAACCTGGCAGCTCTTACAATGTTGGACCCACATTCTCTCAGGGCCACAGTCTGGTTGCTGCCCCCTCTAGGTGGCCATGTTCTCTGGTTTGCCACAGTCCCCACCACTCCCTCCTGTTACACCATCCTCCTTCACTCCATCACCTGCCTGTCCGTGTCCCAGTCTGGGGTTCTCAAAGATCCTTCCAACTCCCAGCGGTCCAGTTTCTCATGACATCATAATGCTAGTGACCAGCTGCACTCCAAAGATCCACCTAGACCTCGTCAGGCTCTAGGATGGGCTTCTCTTAAAGCGGAGTCCCTATCCCAGTCGGATTCAGCCCCATTCCCCACATTTGGTCTCTCTCTCTAACCCCCAGACCCCTCAGCCCTCTCCTTTCTCCCAGTGACCTGGTGCCCTCTGGCCCTACATCCTTCTTTAAGCTGTGGTCAGTCAGCACTGCCGTACTCTCCAGAGCACCTCAGTGCCTGGCTTCCATAACCCAGAGATTCCTCCGCACCCCACTCCCGCCTCCTGCCCCTGCCTCCTCACCGCCTTCCTTACTTCGGGTCCCCCTCCCTGCAGTCCATTCTCTATACCAATGATTTTCAGAAAGTCTGTTTTATCGAGGGTTCTTGCCAGTATGACGTCACTGAGCGTGTATCCCACACACTCAAGCACACACACACCTCACCATGTATATTTGTGCGTGCGTTCATAGACATCAGCACCTTGTACATACATTGGTTTAGAAAGTGTATGCACACACACAGGTTTATAGCTTGCGTACGGAGAGGCAGTGTAGTAGTGAACTAAGTGCTCAAGGGCCCAGACTCTGGAGCTACTCTAACTGGGTTTGAGTCCGACCTTTGTCACTTACACAAGTTGCTCTTTGTTGCCCTGTTTTGTCTTCTGTAAATTGGAGTTGACCCCACGAGGTTGTAAAGAGGACCGTGCAGTGCTGGTCACCGTGCCAGGCATTAGAAAGCACCCGGTGAAGATTAACTGCTGTTATTCCTGTCGTCACTGATTTTCTGTCACATGCAGTGCTGGGCCAGTTTTCAAGAACTTACGTAAAATGGCAACTCAAGAGGATAAAGATCAGGCAGAAATATCCAGGAGTTTCTTTTATGTATTCATCGGACTCACGTGAGGGTCGTGGCCCAACTGCCATGTCAGGGGGACCTCCATGATGCAGAGCTGAATTTTAAAATACCTGTTGATTTCTCTGTTAACTGTGGAATAGTATGCAGGCTCCGCAAACATATCCAAGCATCTTGGGTTCCCCTTGGTTGTATCAGTGAGGATGGTTTCAGCCACAAATACCAGAAAACACACCTAGAGTAGATTAAGAAGGAAATCTGTCATCTCCCAAAATGGAGGGTAGTCTCCCAGGATAGGGTAATTCTGGGTTTGGAAAGTGTTACCATCACCAGCCAACGATGCCTCCAAGGAACCAGGACCTTTCCATGTTCCTGGCAAGTCCGCACCCAAAGTTGGCTCTGTCTTACAGCCGCATCATGTGCAGAAGGAGAAGAATGGGCCGTGTGTTCTGGCTCCTCCTTCTTAAGCACAGGGAACCTTTTCTAGGCACTCCCAACAGAATTCCCCAACTTCTTACTGGCAGATTTGAGGCACATCCCACTTTGAAACCAAAAATTGGCAAAGGGAATGGAATGGCCTTGATTGGTTTGGGCTGCTTGAAGTGAGGAGAAGAGCAGGTCCCCTGCCCTGTGGACAGTTGGGTTCTGTGGGGAAGGCTGGAATGGGGCAGCGGTGCCCCACGGGCTCAGTGCTGCTGCAGCTTCAGTCCTGCAGTTCTGTCCAGTGGTGCTGGCTTCAGTCCCAGCTGCGTGGTATAGCCCCAGCCTCACTTAGACCGTCCCCTCCCTGTGCCTGCCTTCCCACCAACTCCAAGTGCAGGGGCCTCCTATCACCCTCCCTGCCCTGGTTCACACAGGCAGTCTCTCATGGAGCCTTTCCTGTGGCGCCAGCCCCACTGACATGTCACCTGCACTGATGATGGGGTGTTTGCCATTTCCTTTTATGTCGTGCGTTGATCTGGTGTCTCCTTGGTTTGAATGTGAACTCCCTAAGAGTAGAGCCTACGCCTTTTTATTGTTTTCATTTTTTGGGCAAGGTAAAATATCCATGTGGTTCAAGGTTGAAAAGGTTCAAAATGTGCACAGGGACCAGGCTCTCCAGTCTACACAGGGGCAGCTAGTGGGCCCCAGTTGGTTGTGTTTTCTCCTAAAGATATTTTATGCATGTGTGAACAATTATCAATATCTGTTTATCTGCTTCTGTATATTTTTCTCTTTTTTCAAGTTTTGGCATATACAGACTGTTGAGTGCTTTGCTCTTTTCACTTTACAAGATGGCTGTGCAGTATATTCACTAGACAATACATTCCCTTTACAATATTCTTATATTAAGAGTTTCCTTTTTTTAATGGTTGTTCAATGTTCCATTATACAAATATACCAGAATTTATTTAGCCATGTCCCTTCTGATGTGCTTTTAAATTTAATCTAATAGTTTGCTAAGGCTGCCATATAACAGTACCGCAGCCTGGCTGGCTAAAATGTCAGAGATTTCTTTTCCCACAGTTCTGCAGGCTGGAAGTCCAAAATCAAGGTGCCCTCGGGGTTGGTTTCTCTTGAGGCCTCTCTCCTTGGTGTGCAGATGGCCACCTTCTCCCTGTGTCCTCAAATGGTCGTCCCTCTGTGCATGTCTGCGTTCAAATTTCTTTTTCTTATAAGGACACCAGTCATATTGGATTAAGACCTACTCTTATGACCTCATTTTAATTTAATACCTTTTTTAAGGCCCAATTTGTTGGCACCAAATGTAGTCATATTCTGAGGTATGGGGGGGATGGAGGGTTAGAACTTCAGTTTGGGGGAGAGGGCACGATTTTGCTCATTTCACAACAACTTAAAATGGTACTACGAACAAAAGCTTCAGTGAATCATCTTGACATTTCATACAGGCCTGAGTAAATGGGTAGGATAAATTGTTGCAAATAGAAGTGCTGAATCAAAGGTGCAAGCATTTGGGACTTGGACAGATACCTCCAAATCACTTGCCCTGGGGGTGGGACCAGATCAACAAGCTAGAAGCTGGTACTTTGAAAGAATTAATAAGATCGATAAACCTTTGGCCAGACTTATCCAAAAGAAAAGAAAAAAAGACCCAAATCAATAAAATCATGAATGAGAGGGAAGAGATCATGACTAACACCAAGGAAATAGAAACAATTATTAGAAATTATTACCAGCAACAATATGCCAACAACTTAAGCAACATGGAAGAAATGGATGCCTTCCTGGACACTTATAAACTACCACGACTGAAACAGGAAGAAATAGACAATCTGAACAGACCAATAACCAGCAAGGAAATTGAAGCAGCAATCAAAAACTTCCCAAAAGAGTCCAGGACCAGATGGCTTCCCAGGGGAATTCTACCAAACATTTAAAGAAGAAATTATACCTATTCTACTGAAGCTGTTCCTTTAATAAAAAAATATTATTATAATAAAAAAAATGATACCGTTGAAGATAGAGAGTGGGATGTGTCAGAAGGGAATAGACACTGATGTCAAATACTGATGAAAGGTCAAGTCAGTTAAAGATTAAAATTGTCAAGTGTATTTGGCAATTTCAAGGTCGCTGGTAACACAAACAAGAGTAGTTTTTTTGTTTTGTTTTTTGGATGTCAGATTTAGGTGCCACATGGAGCAAGTTTTTCTAAAAAATCTAATAAACTATTAGTTTTTGAAAAAAAAAAAAGAAATTATACCTATTCTACTGAAGCTGTTCCAAAAAATAGAAATGGAAGGAAAGCTTCCAAACTCATTGTATGAAGCCAGCATTACCCTGATCCCAAAACCAGACAAAGACCCCATCAAAAAGGAGAATTACAGAGTAATACCCTGATGAATATGGACGCCAAAATCCTCAACAGGATCCTGGCCACTAGGATCCAACAGTACATTGAAAGGATTATCCATCATGACCAGGTGGGATTCATTCCTGGGTTCCTGGGATTCAATCAGTGTGATGGAGCACATTACTAAAAGAAAAGGCAAGAACCATATGATCCTCTCAATGGATGCAAAAAAGTATTTGACAAAATATAGGATCCTTTCCTGATAAAACTATTCAGGGGCATCTGAGTGGCTCAGTCGGTTATATGTTTGCCTTCGGCTCAGGTCATGATCGTGGGGTCCTGGGATTGAGCCCCACCTTGGGCTCCCTGCTCGGCAGGGAGCCTGCTTCTCCCTCTGTCCTGCCCTCTGCTTGTGTGCTCGCTAGCTCTCTCTCTCTCTCTCAAATAAATAAAATCTTAAAAAAAAAAAACTTTTCAGAGTATGGGGATAGAGGGAACATACCTCAATATCTCTCTACCACCAAAGGAAAATGCCTGTTTCCTAGCACTTGGCAACATAGTTTATTATCAAATACTTTAACAATCCGATAGATGGAAAATTGCATTTCATTGTACACTGTATTAGTTTCTATTACTATGTAACATGTCATCCCAAAATTTAGCAGCTTAAAATGGCACTCACAGATTATCTCTTGGGCGCTCTGGGGAAGAATCCAGGTTAGCTGGGTTTCCTGCTTCCAGGCCTCTCAGGAGGCGGCAGTCGAGATGCTGGGTCACAGCTGTGGCATCTTCCCGGTGGGCTCACATTGTTGTGGAAGGGGTCAACTCCTGGCAGGTTGTTGGACTCAGGGCCTCAGTTCCTCACTGCTTGTTGCCCAGAGACCACCTTCAGTACTTTCCCTGCTGGATGTGTCCAACATGGCAGCTTCGTCAAAGCGTGTGGTCCAAGAAGGAAACTGTCTGTTAGCAAGATGCAAACCACTGCCTTTTGTAACCTCACCACAGAAGAACATCTTTCTTCTTTTGGCTAGAAGCAAGTCATTGAGTTCAGCCTATGTTCAAGGGAAGGGGATTACACCGAGTGTCAGTACAGAAGGTATTGGGGGCCATTGTCGATGTCCCCTGTGGTGTAATTTGCATTTCTTAAATTAACGAGTAAAGTTGAATATCTTTGGATATTCATTTCTATTTTTTGCTCATAGTTTTATGGAGTGGTTATCCTTTTTCTTATTGATACCTAAGATTTCTTTATATTTGGGAAATTGGCCCTTTAATTGTAATATGGATTACAAATATGTTTCTCATTTTTCTCTTTATCTTTTGACTTGGCCCATATATTTTTTTTATGTAGTGAGATTAGTACTCTTTCTTTTAAGGCTCTGAGCCTATGTCCTCCTTAACAACAGAAGCTGGCTCTCCTAGAGCTCTGCAGCCCCTGGTCACCCACACAGAGCAGTATATATATGGCAGGGCTGGGAATGTGTTCATATGAAGAAGAAAGAACCCCATTCTTTGTGATGGGCCTGATCTCTTTGCAGTACATATAGCAGAAATTCAAACTGGTGGTCCACAGACACCGTGCTGGTCTTCAGAGTGGTCAGGAACCTCGGGCTCCATGGAAGTGGGGTGGGGGAAAGAGGAGAGAGGGTCTGGCAGGGATCGTGCCTTAGCAGAGACACGCCGAGCACCCGAGAAAGGCTGGATGGCAAGGGGCTGGTGGGAGGGGAGAAGCAAGGGGGTGGAGTGTTCTGTGAGGGAAGGGATTGCAGCCTGGATTGAGTGCCAGAGGGGCTGAGGGCAGCCTGTTGCCTCCCCTTGGTGAGGGGAGGTTCCCGTCCTAGGGTTATGGCGGTGGCCGAACATAAGGCAGCCAGCCCTGGACTGTTGAGAAACAGCACAGGTTATTAGTCACATGCACTCCTAGCCTGAGAGGGGCCAGCAGATGCTGTGCAGGGCCCTCAGGAGGGAGTGCTTGGGAGCAAAGTGAACCTGCAGGTGCTATGGGAGGCACTCTGCGGTATCAAAAGGGTGGGGGAGCCGCTGGTTTCTGCGGGAGGGTGTGACTGGCATGTTCACAGGCCGGCAGGGAAGTAGATAGAGCCCACTACTCAGGGATAAGAAGGCACCATCCCTATGATAAGAAGGGTTATGAGAACAGCGGGGTGGAGCTTGTGGTTAGGCTACTCAGGACCCTCCTGCTTTGCCCCCAGGTCACAGCAGCACATAATACTGCTGATTTTAGGCCTCAGCAGTGATGCCTTGACACCAACTGAAACCTTGGTGGTGACTGGGACTTCTAGTGAGCGGGCAAAGTGCCTCCTGAGCAAGTGAAGCAGCCTCTTGACCTGAAGGGAGAGGGCCCCGTGGTGAGCTTATAGGGGTTCCCCATTGCAGCCAGTAAAGTCCGTGGAGGGGCCTGTGTTGGGGGTGCAGGGAGCATGTATCCCCAGGAGCATGAATCCAGGTTAAAATTAATGCCGGATCAATCACCCTCCCACCCCCAGTGGGGACTCTTTTGCTCCCTTGTAGCTTAAATAGCAGTTGTTTGAGAAGACCAGTGTGCCTCTCAAGCTCACTGGCTGCTTGGGGTCTGCAGGGGAGGTGGGGTTTATTGAGTCCTTCCCGTAGAGCCAGCACTGTGTATGCTGTGTATCCGGGAAGGCCTGGCCATGGTCTGTAGTGTCGTGACACCAAGGAGAATAAGCAGTGTCCTTGTATGGTGGCCTTACTACACGTGGAGACATCTGTGACGTTGACCTGTACTTGGTGTGTCCCTGAGGCGGGAGTGGCCCAAGTTCTTCCTTACCCCGAAAGGAACAACTCAGGCCATGGCCCAGGGGTTTGTGAAAAGTGCAGATGGAGACATTCGCGTGCCAGGGCATCCAGTGCTAAATGGCAGTCTAAAGTGTGGCCACTTTTGCTGACTGTTGGGTGGGTCGTGTCCTTTATCAGGGACATGAACATTCCACTGAGCTGCGTCATGTAGTACAGTGGTCATACTGTCCATGAAGTAAACCGACTCCATTGCCGTTCACTCAGCTGATGTGGGGGCTCCCTTCACGGCCAAGGGGACCAGGGGAGGGGAGACCTCCTCTGGTATGGTGGCATTTGCCAAGGGACCAAGGAAGAACAGGGAAGACCTCTTCCTGGAGGTGGCATATGCGGGAGGCCCAGGTTTGACTCTGTCCTGCATTGAGGAGGCCTCAATAGCTGTGACTCCCAAGGCTGAATGGGCAGCTGGGTGGGGAAGGTCACAGGCCAGGGTCTGTGAAAGCCTCTCTTTCCAGAAGAGCCCAGTGTGTGGCCAGCAGTTGCTGCTTGGTTGATGTATAGTGTAGGCAGTGAAGGTATTCTCTTGCATCTGAAGGCCTTGGGCACTGTGTCCATTTTGGATATATGGTCCAGAGACTAGGAAGCATAAGGGGAGGTCGCTAAAGCTTTTTCAGTGAAGGAGTCTTTGAAGGCACTGATGGGAATGCCTGTTGACTTTATTTTTTTTTAAAGATTTTATTTATTTATTTGAGAGAGAGAGAGAAAGAGCAAGAGGGAGAGTGAGAGGGAGAAGCAGACTCCCTGCTGAGCAAAGAGCCCAATGTGGGGCTCCTTCCCAAGACCCGGAGATCATGATGTGAGCCAAAGGCAGACGTTTAACCGACTGGGCCACCCAGGTGCCGCATGCCTTTGACTTTACTTTGGACAGATTCCAGGGCCTTTTGTTGGAGGTGTCCATTCAAGGCAGCCTTCTTTGCAAGTGACAGCATAAATGGCCATCAGTAAAATGCGTAGATGAGCACTGTGTTGCCTCTGGAATCCAAAAAGGACTAAAAAATGTTGGACTTGTGTTAACAGTGTGTGTGCTGAGAGGTCAGCAGCTGTTTTCTGACAGTGTAAAGGATGGAGTCGCTCTGAGTTTACCAAAATAATTTTAATGAATTTGCCAAGGTGGCTGGCCTGGCCCTACATGTGGAGTCGTGGCCCATCCTCTCTTTGTGAGCTCCTTTCTGAGTATCTGGATGTCCTTAATGACTGTGTCACCTGAGTCTCCCTGGAGGAAGGCATCATAATGTAATGTCAGACCTGCGCCTCGAGAAAGGTGCAAGCAGTTAAGATGTTGTCTGCGAAGATTGTGCATGGCAGAGCTGGTGAGGTACCCCGTGAGTAGCCTGGAAAAGTCTGCTGTGTCCATTCTGAGTTGAAGATCAACTGCACCTAAGAGGCCGTTGAACTAGACACTGAATAGAACACATCAGATCTGTAGTAGCACAGTCCTTACTGGTTGCTGGTTGGGTGGAGTCAGTCATCTCAGTAACATCGGATGGGGGCCTCAGTGGATGGAACCAGAGCTTTAAGGTTGTGGTCATGCACTCTGGAGCACCTTATATTCTTTCCAGGTTTAAGAACAGGCCAAATTGGACTTTTGAAAGGAGAATCAGTGGGGGCAATCACTCCTTCACCAAGTAGGTCTTGTATGATCAATTTCAACCCTTGAAGACCCTGTGTTAGCTTACGCTGGACTGTGTTAACTATTTTAGCTCAGCAGAGGGGAGTCTTTCCTGGGGTCTCATTTTGGCAATTTAATTCATAAGTCAGACTAGGTGGCAGGAGTGTCGTAGAGCATTTGCCAGATACAGACTGCCCTCTGAAGGCACCTCCTGCTGGGGTACGGCCAGCTGTCAGTAGTTCTTGACTTGGTGATGGGAAGAGATGGCCGTGCCCAGGAGAGACAGTGAGGGGAACGTGGAGCAGGCTAACGCACACGTTGTCCAGCGGTTCGCGGCTCCATCCCAGGCAGCCCTGGCCACGTCTGCAGCTGGTTAGCAAAGAGCAGCTGGTGCAAGCTGACCAGGTTTGGGCTGTCCTTTTCATGATGCGAACTATTGGAATCACCTCCTCCTCACTGCATTGGTGAGGGAGGGGTTCCCACCCCAGCGTGATGGAGATGGCCTGAACACACCATGACCCCAACACTGAACAAAGGAAATCACTGAGTTTATCAGTCACATGTACTCAGAGCCTGGGGGAGGAGGACACTGCCTACCACCCAGAGACACAGGGTTGCACTGGGGAGCAGAGTGAACTGCCAGGAGCTACAGGAGGCAGGCTTTGTAGTAACAATACAATGAGGTGCCCCTGGTTCCCAGGGGAAGGTGTGGGCTGGCAGGAACTAAAACCCCCTTCTCGGGAACAAGCAGGAATTGTGCCAGGTCTGGTTGCTAAGGAGGGTTGCTTGACTAGAGGACCTTGTCTGTTGGAGAAGAGTAGTGAAGGGAAGTTGCAGTTAGACCATTTGAGGCCCTCCTGTTTCACCAGATGTCAGGGCAGCAAATCATAATAATTTTAGGCCTTTATACCCTCAACCTAGAGAAGGCTGATTGGTTTCTTTTTCTCTTTGTTTCTATGGTTCTGTTTGTTCATTTGTTCACTCATTCATGCAACACGTGTGTGTCTGTGTGTGTGTGTAGAGAGAGAGAGAGAAAGAGACAGACAGAGCAGCACTGTCCCGGATGCATGGAGGACCCAACACCCAGGCCCCGCTCTCACAGCATCACAGTCAGGGAGGGACAGACAGTAGATGCATAAGTCAGTGTTGGAGAGCAGAAAGGGCCATGAAGACAAGGAGGCCCGCTGTGCCTCAGCCTCGGAGAGGGAGGCCGGAGGAGGCCTGAGGACTAGAGGTTGGAGTGAGGCCCGAGTGACACGAGGGAGCTGCCTGGGAAAAACCGTACATGAGAACAGCTGGCCCCGGGTGGGAAGGCGTGCTCTGGGTCTACGTTTTCACCTGTGGGTGGGTTCTGCCAGCCACATCAGAAGCAGGAAATCAAGGAGAACCCCTCCTGTTATTAAAAATGTAATCGGCTTGATCTCTGAGACCTCAACAGGATGGGGAAGAATTCAGGTCTTTTAAGCATGACCGTTTGGCTCAGAACCAGCCCAGGCTCAAGGTGACCGTGAAAGGAATAGGTGTGCTGCTGGGAAGATAACCAGTCCCCACTGAAGAATCAGGAAGGAAAGTTAGGAATGGTGGTGTGCACTCTAAAGCCCTCTGCCCACCCTCTGCGGGCCCTCCTAATTGTCCTGCAAAGACATACCCCCTAAAAATTGAGGGGGTTGGAGTAGATGAGGGAGTCATGCTGTAGGCTGGGGATCCTGATTCATTGGTCTGGGCCTGGGCCGCACGTTTCAGGTCATTCTGATGGCAGAATAGACTGAAAACCACTGATGCCGTCCGAACCCTCATGATTAGAAGTTAGAGGCCCACACAGGGGCAGGGACTTGTTCGGGGTCCTCCAGAACCATCTGACGCTTGACCCAGATTCTACCCCGCTGCCAAGCACAGCCCCAGAATCTATTTCAAGCTCTTTGAGATTTCCTGCTGTGCTGCTGAACTATTTTTAAAATCACATTCTTGATTTTCTGGATTATGACCCAATAAACCATGTTGACAGATTTTGTTCTCAAATAGCACAGGAAAGTAATTTTTTCCATGTAATGACATCTTTATTTTTGAGCAAGTAATCACAGTAGAATGTGCAGAAAATTATAAAATAAAGGTCACTTTAAACTCCGGCACTCAGAATGGCCACATCTAGCATCTTGATGTGTTTCCTTCTGGACTCTCACTGCTTGTGTTCACTGCTACGTGTGTGCATTTATGTTAATTTCTCATTTTTTAAAACAAGTGAGAAACATTTTCGTAATGATTAAGAAATTGCTTAATCAGGAATCTTTCTGTGTGAAATTATGTAAATGATTGTTTCCATATCTTCTGTACTGATGAGAATGGTTCAAGGGCCCACTGTGTATAATTATACATTGTATTGGGGTGTTTGACCAAATTAAAAACTATAAGAAAATCATAGGAGTTGCTGAAATCAGAAGAAAGTAATCACTTGTTTGGGGCCCCTCCAGCTAGGTGCCAAGGGAGCAGCGTGACCAGTGTCCAGAGAAACCAGGCCAGCTCCGAGTGGTTCTGTTGTTAAACCAATTAACTTCTGCAACTCCTTTTTCAAAAACATGCCATTTCTCCCTGCCTTCTGCTGGTTCAGACTCTTGTTTGAACACAAGTACCCAAACCGTAGATGACAGGCAGGAGCAGACAGGAGAAGGGTGAGGAGTGGACCACAAGGAGGGCGGTGGAGGCAGTCTGCACCCGGAAGCCAGGGTCTTAGTCCTGCCTCTGATACTGACATGTGTGATGATCTTGGGCAGACCCTCTCAGGGCCTTCGATTTCTTTTTTTTTTTTAATTTAAATTCAATTAGCCAACATACTAGTTTTTGTTGTAGTGTTCAACAATTCATTAGTTGCATATAACACCCAGTGCTCATCACAACACATGCCCTCCTTAAAGTCCATCACCCAGTTACCCCATCCTCCTACCTCCCCTCCAGCAACCCTCAGTTTGTTTCCCAGAGTCCAGGGTCTCTTATGGTTTGTCTCGCTCTCTGATTTCTTCCCTTCAGTTTTCCATTCCTTCCCCTGTGGTCGTCTGTGCTATTTCTTATGTTCCACATGTGAGTGAAACCATATGATAATTGTCTTTCTCTGATTGACTTATTTCACTTAGCATGATCTCCTCCAGTGCCGTCCATGTTGATGCAAATGGTCAGTATTCCTCCTTTCTGATGGCTGAGTCATATTCCATTGTATATATGGGCTGCATCTTCTTTATCCATTCGTCTGTTGAAGGGCATCTCGGCTCCTTCCACAGTTTGGTTATTGTGGACATTGCATGTGCCCCTTCTTTTCACTACGTCTGTATCTTCGGGGTAAATACCTACTAGTGCAATTGCTGGGTCATAGGGTAGCTCTATTTGTAATGCCTTGAGAAACCTCCATTCGGGTTTTCCAGAGTGGCTGTACCAAGTTGCACTCCCCCAACAGTATAAGAGGGTTTCTCCACAACTTTGCCAACACTTGTTCCCCGTCTTGCTGATTTTAGACATTCTTACTGGTGTAAGGTGGTATCTCATTGTGGTTTTGATTTGTATTTCCCTGATGCGAAGTGATGTGGAACGTTTTTTCATGTGCCTGTTGGACCTTCGATTTCTCATTTGCAAAAACAGAAGGTTGTACTTCTGGTGAACATCCTGGAGATATTTTTGTGAGTCTGGTGATGGATTGAATGTGAAATGATTCAGCGTGAAAGGGCATTGAGAAGCACAGGTGGCTACACAAGGGAGTGAGCTTTCATTCGTTCATTTATTTATTCATTTGCAGGTCTTGGTGCTGTGTATGGTTGGTTGGTCCTCATCTCTGCTCCTGTTCCTTGGGTTTCCTTCAGAGCACTTATCACAGATCATAATTACATTTTCATTCTGTGATTGGCTGCCACACTGGAAGGCTCTAAGTGTGTGTCTTTCAGCTAACAGAAGCACCACGACACTTAGACCAAGAGTCTGGCAAATATTAGGCCCTCAGTGCTAATTTGTGAAGTAAATGAGTGACTGCTTTCTCCTGCTCTGAAGATTGCAGCAGTGAGTCAGCCAGACTCCATCACGAGAGGAGTGCACTCCAGGAGGGGAGAGTCGATGTATGTGCATTTTTCAGAAGAACAGCTTTGGGAATTCTGGGGAAGATGTTAGGCTTTGGCCAGGAAACTCGGGTGGCCTCAAAGATCAGAAGGCGTCTCAGTTGGCCATGGGGTTTGACAGGAGTTTGGCCTGAGCAGTGTGTGGAGCCTGCAGAAGGACTCGTGTGAACATAGGCACAGCCCACGTGAGGGTCCTCGGAAGTTCCTTCTAGGCCGTGTGGTGTATGTTCTAGAAAGAGAGAGTGCTCAAATGGATGCTTTCCCCCCAAAATTATGAGGGACCTTGAATGGCCATAGAATCTCAACTTTCTCAGGTAATGAGTTGACAGCTGTTGAGGATATCTGGGCAAGCAGGTGACTTGGAGATGTCATATAAAATGTTAATGTGAAGAACATGTATTACTTCTGGTGGACAGATGGGTTAGGAGGTAGTAAGGGCCCTGGTGAAGGTGGTGTCCAGGAGCTGGAGAGGAGGGGATAGACAGGGGAGAGACATGGGGACAAGCAGATTGGATGTGGGGTTGAGGTGGTCAGGGGATGGGCGATCAGAGTGGGTTTTGGGTTTCTGCCAGAACCATTCATTGAGGCAGGAGGCTTGGGAGAGGGGTTCGAAGGAAGGATCATGGAAGACTGATCGAGTTACATGGGGGTTACACAGGACCTAAAAGCTCAGGGGAGGCTTGGTAGTTATTAGTTATCTGAGACAAGAAAAGTGAGAGTGGGGATGAGGCTCCCCATATGTCCCAGTCACCTGTTGCTATGCAGCACACCACACCCAAATTTCGTGGCTTGTTTCAAGCCAGTCCTTCGTGTGATCGTGAATCTGCAGTTTGGATAGGGCTTCGTGAGAATGGGTGTCTGCTCCGTTGTGGCAGCTGCTGCGGTGGTGTGCTGTGCGTTGTACGCAGTGCAGGCCACCTCACTTGCACGACGTGACAGCTGCTGCTGGCTGTCACCTGGAATCATAGCTGGACACCCACGGGGCCTCTCTGTGTGGCCACTTGAGCTCCTCACAGTGGTATCTGCGTCTCAAGCCTGAGCATCTCAGGCTATGGGAAGTGGAGACGCAGTTTCTCAAGAACCACACTGGCATAGTGTCTCTTCTTCTGTGTTCTACTGGTCCCGCAGTCACTAGTCAAAGGGAGGAATGTCCGAGAAGGTTAGAGCTCATTATGTCTGGCTCCAAGGAAAGGCTTAAAGATACCTGTTGAATGAATGAGTAAATGAATTGTGTGAGGACAGATGCAGAGAGAGGAATATCTGGGCCTGAGGGAGGTAGTTGTTGGAGGAGTTTAGCTGGAGTTGGTGAGGAGGTAGATAGGCTTGGGGACGTCAGTAGGATCTAGATTGGTGAGGACCACGAACTCCAGGTTAAGGGGATGGGACCGGAGTGTGGGATAGACTATCCAACATAGGGGAACCAGCTAAGTTGCCTGAGAGGAACAGGAGCAGGCCCAGATCAAGGGCCTGGTCCACGTGAAGTCCTCTCGGGTCAGTAGGTGAGTGTGCTTCTGACCTTGGGCTTCTTTTGGCTGTGGCCTTGGTCCTTGTTCCAGCCAGCCCTCAGGCCTGCCATTCTGTCCCTGGTACCTGTGGAACACAGAGCACACCCAGCAATAGAATAGCTGGCAGTCAAAGGTGACATCCCAGCCAACTCCCTGGGTTGGGGCAGTCAGCAGGGTATTAGGGTTGGTCTAACCTTTGTAGCAGATGAGAGTGGTAGGGTTGCTTTGGAAGCATGTGGCCCCTTCTGGGCCCTTGAGAGAGAACAGGGCTGCATTTCCTCTGTGAACACAGCTTCTTCATATGGCCATGAGCCTTTGGACTCTGAAATCAAGGTGATTGTAGGACATGGCTTCTTTCTTGGGTACTGGCAGCCCTCTTGACCTTGAGGAATGAACTCCTCAGGGCCCTGTAGGAGTGGGTCCTTTATGCTGAGATTTCTCCAGGCCCTTCTCTGCAGAGAGTAGAAGCAGCCTGGGGTGTGTGTGCAGAGGTGGACAGGATTCTTTGTAGCCCTCACCAAGGCCAGGCCTCATGTGGCTCTGTCTCCCTGAGTGCAGCCCAGGCCAGTGTGGGCTGGATGCTGTCAAGGTCACTGGGAGAGACTGTGAGTCTCCTTACGACAGTCCAGCTGAGGGAGGTCCCAGCTGACGCAGCAGCCTCTCTCTGAGGAGGACCTGATCTGCAGGGAGTGGGCAGACAGCAGGAGCTCACCAAGGCCCCGAATGAGGCTCTGCGTCACACTGGCCTCTGTTCCTTGCTTGCTCTCACCCTTGGCTGAGGGGCAATCAGGGAGCCTTCCAGCAGCTCAGGGCACTGGCAACATTACCCGCGTGGACCTCTTAGGAAACGTATCCTGGTGTGGGCGAGGAGACAGAGGACAGACTTGGACATCTTGCTCCTGCATATGTGGTTGGCAGCCTGACCATGGTGGTCACCCAGCTGAATCTGGAGTTTCGCTTCCAGGGCAAGAAGCTGCGAGGCTTCACCTGTGAGCTCACCAGGTCCCCCCACGGGGTCTTCCCTGAGACTGTCTTCACTATTATTTGCCAGATCGTGGTGCCCATTCTACTCTCGGGCTTGGGCATGTTGACAGCCGGCCTAGTGATGAACACCATCCAAGTGCGTACTGGGCAGAGGGGGAGGGGAGCCAGGCTCCCTGGGCATCACAGATAGGAGAGGGGGACAGCAGAGGCCCTGAGAGGGGCTGCAGCCCTAGCCTGGCCTGATGCCCAGGAGTCCTGGGCTCAGTGGTGCCAGCCGGAGGTTCCTCCAGGGGCTTCAAGGTCTGAGATCCATAGAAGCTCCTGACGACCCTCTCCAAGGTCAGCCCACATGAACCATGTTAGCCTGGGGAGCTCAAACCATTTTCCTTCTGGGAATGCAGGCAGGGCCTGGAGGGGTTCAGATCCTCCGCCATTTGCTCACTACCTCAGGGAATCAGCTTCCCCGTCTACAGACAGGGTTAACAAATGCGCCTACCTCACAGGGTTGTGAGGATGGGTGCCCAAGTATGCCTCATGTTGTGGCCCCGAGGGTGATGGGCACCGTTCCCTCCAGCCCCCAGAATCTCTCTCCAGAGCCCGGGCTGGGGTCCAGGCGAGTGCAGGGATGTGGTGGTCTCTCTTGGGTGTTGGCATTTGCGGGGAGGCCCTGGAGCGAGCACACGCTCTGGCGTCTGCTTCTCCTGGTCTGTTTATGCCCAGTGATTGGCTCAGCTAATGCTGTTTGAATCATTGAGGGTTTGCTTTGTCTGCCTAAACATTTTTATGGAGTTGGTCTGTGATTCTAGACAATATATGTAAGTGAAGAAGAGAGGGTGCCCATAATCTCTGTCAAGATTGTGGTGTGTATCTGTCAAGAACGTATGGGATCATATTATATGATCTGCTTTTTGGTGAAATTAAATTTAAATTTAGTTTTGCAGCCCATGGGGACTTCCCAGCTAGTGTGTGCCTTCCTCAGTCGGACCCAGCATCTCCTTTCTGATGGCTGCTGAGCATTCCCTATGTGCCTGTCTCTGAGTTGGAGAGAGGTGATCGGCACCCACCCTGTGCCCCGGTCTCCTAGGTGGCCTCTGCTTGCGTGGCTCAGTGGGGCTGGGGCAGCCCCATTGTGTACTAGCCAGTACCTTTAGAAAGCATTCATCTGGGGGACCGGCAACATATATACCCATCTCTCCCACCTCAGAGCTCCACCCCTCAAGCTGCTGCAGTAGTCTCTCACACCTTCCCTGAGACCCTCCTGGAGATACTGGGGAGAAAGACTCTGCCCTGGGTCTCTCCTTTTTGACCTTCCATGACCTCCTCACGGAGCATGGGTTTGAGCCCCTCCAGCACATGGTGTGTCCCTTAGTTGCTGCAGCCTGGGAGAATATTGATAAATCTGTTGGGGGATCTTGGCAGAGTCCAGAAGATTTGGTGGCATGTGGGGGGACGATGGGCTTGGGATTGTGCCTGGCCATCAGCAGGGGTGGCACAGAAGGCCAGTCCAGGAGGAAGTCCAGCTGGAGGGCAGAACACCTTTCTGGACCTCTGTGTTAAGGTGCCATCTGGGAGGCTAGCATGCGGACAAAGGGGTATCTTGGGAGGCAGGCCCAGAGCATACCGGGAGAAGGCTGTCTGCAAATCCAGGCCTTGAGCTATCCAGCTCTGGGAGGCCCAGCGGCTGGGAGAAGCAGAAAACAGCCCGGGAAGACACAACTCCTTCCTTCTTCCCACTTTGCAAATGTGCAGTGCCTTCTGGGTATGGTGAAGTTCAAGGACATTCAGGTTTTCGTGGCTCCTGCCCGTGCATCCTCACCTCCCTGCTCACCGCTGCTCAGTGGTGCAGGCGGCAGCCTTGCTAGCGCCGTCCCACAGGGTAGTCCTGCAACACAGGAGGGTGACCTGGCTCCACCTCTTCCCAGGTTGCCGCATGCCAGGGCCTCAGGGCTTATGAGCCTGCAGCCAGGATGACCGCCTTGCGGGTGTGCCTTGTGGCTGTCCCTGGCACAATGGGCTGGCCCCAAGGGCACTGTTCAGGTGCTGGCTTTACCTCCTGTAGACCAGGCGAGGGGTCTGGGTTCTGTCTATCATTGGGCCCAGGGATCGAGGCCCAGTAAGTGGCCAGAGTATCAGTTCATTTTTTTTTTCCAAAGCATTATCTTTCAGTTACACAACGAAGGTATAAATGTTTTTCTTTTTTATAAAATAAATATCACAGCTGAGGTTAAGCCCTCAATCTCAGTTTATTTGTGGAGGAAGCTTCTATTATCAGGTCATGTGTGTCCTTCAGACCTTATCGGGGTTTATGTAGATGCGTGTGCCCCCAGTGCAATGCCGTGGTTTTAACTGTTACAGTGTGTGTGGCCTTTCTGCACTGAATCAGACCTGAATCAGACAGGAGATAGCTACGCACAGTAGGTTAGATGAATTCATTCATTCATCTGGTTCCTCCTTTCTTCCCTCAGCATATTTTTTTTTAAAGATTTTATTTATTTATTTGACAGAGAGAGACACAGCGAGAGAGGGAACACAAGCAGGGGGAGTGGGAGAGGGAGAAGCAGGCTTCCCACTCAGCAGAGAGCCTGATGCGGGACTCGATGCCAGGACCCTGGAATCATGACCTCAGCCGAAGGCAGATGCTTAACGACCGAGCCACCCAGACGCCTCAGAGCCACCCAGGTGCCCCTCCCTCAGCATATTTTGTTGAATTCTGTGCCAGCTGCTCTTGGGCCCTGGGGGTGCAGTGGTGAGCAGAAACAGGCCTCTCCCTGCCTTCCTGGCATTTGTAGCCTAGCAGGTGAGGCTGGCACTCATCTGATCATCCCACGAACAAGTATCAGAGCGGAGGCAGTGAACAGACATTTGCCTGTGGAGAAAGAGAGAACAATTCATTTTTCTGAGAGGGATCAAAGACTCTCGTCAGCAGGACCGCTGGAGTTGGACCTTAACGGATAATATAACAGCTTCTAGAATGATATGAGAGATAGCGAACATTCTAAGCAAAGAGATCAGTGTGTGCAGAGATGCAGAGGAATGAGTGGGCATTTGCAAGGAGTGAGGAATGGCCCATGGCCATGGTCATGGGGGCAGGGTGCTGGGCAGGCAGGGAGGGGACCTGTCTGCTCTGCTCAAGTTGTATGTGGAGTACAGACGAGTCGTTTGGGTGTTGGTGAGCCTTCTGTGGCAGGGGATGCTGAGAGAGGGGGGTTTATTTTTACTCTTGAGTCAGTGGGTGCTCCGACTTGTGTGTCAGCCGAAAAGAAAGTTCTCAGGAGCAGGCCAGCTTGCTGGGGAGGTGGGAGGAGGCTTGGATAGAGGATGCCAGCCTCAGGGGAGGCCAGAGCCCGTGGAGGAGGGCCCTGCCAGGAGCTGAACGGCAGACTGACCTCTGGACGGGATGTGGTGCACTGATAGGACAGCTGCACAGGGGACTGGGGCTGGATGCTTCTGGAAGCCTGGGAGCTGCAGGAGGCTACTGACAGACAGGGGGAGCACCTTCTCTCCTGGTTGTCACCGGGTTTTCTTCTGAACTTTCAGGGGAGGGCAGATACCTTACTCCATCAGAGGTGGAATGGATTCTGAATGCCCCAGCTTTGCAGATAAGGTAAAAGGAGAAAGGGAGCCATCAGTCATGGGTGCTCTTTCTCCATTTTAGAACCTGAGGGATGCCCGACCCCTTTCACTTTAGGCCCTGTAAGATGTTTTGTTGGGCTGCTTTTCATGACTCTTCTGGGCCCCTACAGTAAGTGGATTCATACATCTTCAATCTCAGGGAACAGGGACCAGACCCCAGGCCTCCTGTCTCCTAGCTGACAAAGTAGGAGAGGTTTTTAGGTCTGGAATTCTAAAACCAAGAGGAGCCTATAGTGTAGGGATCACAGGTATCTAGAGGGGCCAGAGAGGTAAATTAAGTCAGTGGGACCAGATGGGGTATTAAAAATTGATGGAGGGGGGCACAGGTAATCTAATTGCATGTAAACAGGTAGGAATCATTTTCACTTCACAAACAAGTTTTTTCTCTTGCAGTTTTCTTAATGTATGTGCCCCTTTCATTCTTTTTTTGTTTTGTTTTGTCTTATTTTTAAAGATTTTATTTATTTGAGATAGACCGAGAGCAAGTGAGAGAGAAGAGGGAGAGCAGGAGCAGGGTGAGGGGCAGCGGGAGAAACAGACTCCCTGACGAGCAGGGAGCCTGAAACAGGGCTCGATCCCAGGACTCCAGGATCATGACCTGAGCCGAAGGCAGACGCTTAACCAACTGCACTACCCAGCGACCCTTTTTTAATTTTTAATTTTTTACATTTGATAGAGACCTGGATAGAGACATATTCTGTTTGTTTTGACAAATCCAGAGTCCACACGTGATGCTCTGGGACTACTTGGCCTTGGTGTCTTGGGGCCACCTGGGAATCACTGTCCCTGGTAGAGCAAGGCCACTCCTAAGTCCCAGCTGGTCTCGCGAGCTCTCCCATTCATGAAAAGTCTTCTAGCTTTGAAATTGATTACTTGTTCCTGTTACTACAAACACATGGGCCACACTGGACACAGCATGTTTGCAGGCTGGACCCAGCCAGTTGGCCTCAGACCCCAACTGGCCCCCCGTTTTCCCAGCTGCTGAAGGCCAGAGAAAGAAAGGGACTCTCCTGGGGCCACTAGTGCTGTTCCCGGAATAGTACTCAGAAAATTCCATGGCTTCCTTATTCTGTGTTTAATTTAAAGCCATTTAAGAAACTCCTTAGTCTTTTTTTTATAATAATATTTTTTATTATATTGTTAGTCACCGTACAGTACATCCCTGGTTTTTGATGTAAAGTTCCAGGATTCATAAGAAACTACTTAGTCTTACTCATGAGAAGTAACTTGCCACAACTTCTTTCAAGAAATTTCGAAGATGTGCCAATACGTGTATTTGGGTTGACCTCCTTATTCTTTCCCCACCAGCACTGGCCTGTGTTTGTGGAGGTGAAAGACCTGTTGACCTTGGTGCCTCCCCTGGTGGGCCTGAAGGGGAACCTGGAAATGACGCTGGCATCACGACTCTCCACAGCCGTAAGTAGATATCTGAGCATCTGGGCCACCTGCCCCCCAGGAACGGATGCGTGGGCACCTCCCATGCTCCCCCATAGCTTGTTAGCTGGTGGGTTGGACTCTGGAAAAATGAGTGTCATGAGATTGGGTCCTATCACGATGCTCCACCTGGTCACTTCCCCAGTCTGCCGTCCTGTTTTCCACGGCCCGACTGGACTGCTGGCAAGGGCCAGGCCCAGCCCTGTGTGCTCTTGGTTTCTCCTCCAACGCGGTGTCAGGTGCTGTCGGTGTCCCTGAGCCCGGCTCCACACGTCCGTGTACTAGCTAATGAGCGACGCAGGCTTACTGGAGGGTTTGGGAGAGGAGACGGGGTTTGGATCACCACGCCACCCCCCTCTGCTGGAGGATTTTGTTCTCTAGAATGGCTGCTTGAATGCTCTGGCAGCAGAGGGGTCTTCTCAGGGCTCTGTAGCTCACACTGTCCTCACCCTGTTACTTGTTCCACCCCTCCCGGCTCTTCTGGGGACGGAAATTCTCCTTCTGTTATGCAGAGTGGTCTCTCCCCTGCCGTGAACCAGTGTGCGAACCAGACCTGTGGCAAGAGGAGGTATGGTATGGTCAAGAGATTGAAAGAAGAGCAGTGCGGCTGGAATAGCGCAGGCGAGGGAAGGGGGCTGCTGGAGAGGTGGGTGAAGGGTGCTCAGCCTGACAGTGGCCCTTGAAGAGCCCCATCCTAATCAGTCGGGCCTGTGCATGGGTCCTTGCGTGGACAGCGTCTTTGCGGGTGTGACTAAGTGAAGGACCTGTGAGATTACTTTGGGTTATCCAGGTGGGCCCCAGGGTCATCACAAGGGACAGGAAGTTAAAGAAGAAAAGGCCACGTGACGGAAGCCAAGGCGGAGAAGATGCTGTGCCACGGGATTTGAAGATGGAGGAAGAGCCAGGAAATGTAGCTCTACCTGCTGGAAAAGGTGAAGAAACAGATTCCTCCCTGAGCTTCCAGAGGGAGTAAGGCCCTGTTGACACCTTGATTTTTGCCCCAGAAGGCTTATTTCAGACTCAGCCTCCGGAACTGTAGGAGAATGCATTTCTGTTGTTTTAAGCCGTGAAATCTGTGATAATTTGTTACAACAGTAATATGGAATTAACAGGCAGGGCTGGATCACTTACAGACCCGTAAGGACACTGAAATGCTTTAAGCAGCAGATAACATGACATAGACACGCACACGTATGATTACATTGGGCACTGTTGGAGACGGGAAAAAAATGTTGCTTGCAGCCTCTGCTGTGGTGCATTTCAAGGTGTTCGCATTTTTATTTCATGATGTTTAACTGCATGTTAAACGTTCTCTGCAGTGATCAAATCTTCGTTGTAATTTGTTAAAAGTACACAGAACATGGAGGGAAAACACAACTAGTAGTATAATTCATTGCAGTCATCTGTCCAAGGAGAGTACCGCCATTATCATCACAGTAGAACCTTTGAGGCACTCAACACCCATTCTGTATTTTTGTTTAAATCACTGCATTAAAGTATAAATTAATACAATAAACACTCACAAATTTTAAGCATACAGGTCAGTGACTTTTTTTACTATTATTATATTTTTTTATTATATTATGTTAGTCACCATACAGTACATCCCCGGTTTCTGATGTAAAGTTCGATGATTCATTAGTTGCATATAACACCGAGTGCACCATGCAATACGTGCCCCCCTTACTACCCATCGCCAGCCTATCCCATTCCCCCACCCCCCTCCCCTCTGAGGCCCTCAGTTTGTTTCTCAGAGTCCATAGTCTCTCATGTTTCATTCCCCCTTCTGATTACCCCCCCCTTTCTTTATCCCTTTCTTCTCCTACCAATCTTCCTAGTTCTTATGTTCCATAGATGAGAGAAATCATATGATAATTGTCTTTCTCTGCTTGACTTATTTCACTTAGTATTATCTCCTCCAGTGCCATCCATGTTGCTGCAAATGTTGGGTAATTGTTCTTTCTGATGGCTGAGTAATATTCCATTGTATATATGGACCACATCTTCTTAATCCATTTGTCTGTTGAAGGGCATCTCGGCTCCTTCCACGATTTAGCTATTGTGAACATTGCTGCTATGAACATTGGGGTGCATATGGCCCTTCTTTTCATTACGTCTGTATCTTTGGGGTAAATACCCAGTAGTGCAATGGCTGGGTCATAGGGTAGCTCAATTTTTAACTTTTTAAGGGACCTCCACACTGTTTTCCAGAGTGGCTGTACCAGCTTGCATTCCCACCAACAATGTAGGAGGGATCCCCTTTCTCCACATCCTCACCAACATTTGTTGTTTCCTTTCTTGTCAATTTTTGCCATTCTAACTGGCGTAAGGTGGTATCTCATGTGGTTTTGATTTTAATTTCCCTGATGGCTAATGATTTTGAACATTTTTTCATGTCTCTGTTAGCCATTTGTATGTCTTCATTGGAAAAGTGTCTGTTCATGTCTTCTATCCATTTTTTTCACATGATTATTTGTTTTTTTGGGTGTTGAGTTTGAGAAGTTTTTTATAGATCTTGGATACCAGTCCTTTATCTGTAGTGTCATTTGCAAATATATTCTCCCATTCCATGGGTTGCCTCTTAGTTTTGTTGACTGTTTCCTTTGCTGTGCAGAAGCTTTTTATCTTGATGAAGTCCCAAAAGTTCATTTTTGCTTTTGTTTCCCTTGCCTTTGGAGACCTGTCTTGAAAGAAGTTGCTGTGGCTGATGTGGAAGAGGTTACTGCCTGTGTTCTCCTCTAGGATTTGGGTGGATTCCTGTCTTCATTGAGTTTATCTTTGTGTATGGTATAAGAGAATGGTCCAGTTTCATTCTTTTGTATATAGCTGTTCAATTTTTCCAGCACCATTTATTAAAGAGACTGTCTTTTTTCCATTGATATTGTCACATGATTTGTCAAAGATAAGTTGACCATAGAGTTGAGGGTCCATATGTGGGCTCTCTATTCTGTTCCATTGATCTATGTGTCTGTTTTTATGCCAGTACCATGTTGCCTTGGTGATCACAGCTTTGTAATATAGCCTGAAGTCAGGCAATGTGATGCCCCCAGTTTTGTTTTCCTTTTTCAGCATTTCCTTGGTGATTCAGGGTCTTTTCTGCTTCCATGCAAATTTTAGGATTGTTTGTTCCAGCTCTTTGGAAAATGCCAGTGGTATTTTCATAGGGATGGTGTTGAAAGTGTAGATTGCTCTGGGCAGCATAGACATTTTAACAATGTTTATTCTTCCAATCCATGAGCATGAAATGTTTTTCCATCTCTTTGTGTCTTCCTCAATTTCCTTCATCAGTGTTCTGTAGTTTCTAGAGTATAGATCCTTTACCTTTTTGGTTAGGTTTATTCCTAGGTATCTTACGGTTTTTGGTGCTATCGTAAGTGGAATCAATTCCCTGATTTCTCTTTCTTCAGTCTCATTGTTCGTGTATAGAAATGCAACTGATTTCTGAGCATTGATTTTTGTGTCCTGCCACATTACTGAATTGTTCTATAAGTTCTAGTAATTTGGGAGTGGAGTCTTTTGGGTTTTCCATATAGAGTATCATGTCATCTGCAAAGAGAGACAATTTGACTTCTTCTTTGCCGATTTGAATACCTTTTATTTCTTTTTGTTGTCTGATTGCTGTTACTAGGACTTCTAGTACTACGTTGAACAATAATGGCGAGAGTGGGCATCCGTGTCGTGTTCCTGATCTTAAGGGAAAAGCTCTCAGCTTTGTCCCATTGAGAATGATATTCACTGTGGGCTTTTCAAAGATGGGTTTTATGAAATTGAGGAATGTACCCTCTATTCCTACATGTCGAAGAGTTTTAATCAGGAAAGGATGCTTTATTTTGTCAAATGTTTTTTCTGCATCAAATGAGAGGATCATATGGTTCTTGTCTCTTCTGTTATTAATGTGCTCTATCACATTGATTGATTTGCTAATGTCGAACCACCCTTGCATCCCGGGAATAAATCCCACCTGGTCCTGATAGATAATCTTTTTATTTTTTTTTTATTTTTATTTTTTAAAGATTTATTTATTTATTTGACAGAGATAGAGACAGCCAGTGAGAGAGGGAACACAAGCAGGGGGAGTGGGAGAGGAAGAGGCAGGCTCACAGCAGAGGAGCCTGATGTGGGGCTCGATCCCATAATGCCGGGATCACGCCCTGAGCCAAAGGCAGACGCTTAACCGCTGTGCCACCCAGGCGCCCCTTGATAGATAATCCTTTTAATGTACTGTTGGATCCTATTGGCTAGGATCTTGTTGAGAATTTTGGCATCCATATTCATCAGAGATATTGGTCTGTAATTCTCCTTTTATATTCTGTAGATATTTTCTTTGTGGTTACTATAAGGGATTACATATAACATCCTGAAATTACAACAATGTACTTTAAACTGATAATAATTTCAATCACATTAAAAAAATCTACTCCTTTACAGCTCTGCCCCCCTAGGACCCCCTGATTTAATGTTACTGATGTCACAAAACATATATTTTTATTTGAGTACCCATTAATATAAATGTATTATTATTTTTGTGATTTTGTCTTTTAAATTCTATAAAAGAATAAAAAATTGAGTTACAAACCAACATTAAAAGAGTATACATTTTTATGTTTGTCCAAGTTTTTACCTGTACTAGATAACTTTATATATTCGTACAGCTTTGAGTTCTTGTCTAGTGTCCTATCATTTTAACTTGAAGGGCTCATTTTAGCTTGTCTAACATCCTCTCGTTTTAACTTGTCTAGCTTGTCTAGCATCCTGTTGCTTTAACTGGAAGGGCTTCTTTTAGGGCAGGTCTAGCAGTGTTGAACTCTCCCTCAGCATTTATTTATCTGGATATGTCCTAGTTTCTCCCCTTTTTGTTGCAGGACAGTTCTGCTGTATATAGAATTTCTGGTTAATTTATTTTTTCTTCCAACACTTTGAATATATTATCCCATTATCTTCTGACCTGTAAGATTTCTGGAAGAAAGATGATAATCTTATTGAAAATTCCTTGTTTGGTCTTTTTAAAGATTTTATTTATTTATTTATGTGTGTGTGAGAGAGAGAGAGCACAGTGGTAAGGGGTGGAGGGAGAGAATCTCCAAGCAAACTCCCTGCTGAGTGTGGAGCCTGAAGGAGGGCTTGATCTCACGACCCTGAGATCATGAAATACTGAGCCAAAATCAAGAGTCGAATGGTTAACTGACTAAGCCATCTAGGTGCCCCAAATATCTCTTGTTTTATAACTGTCTTTTTTCTTGTAGCTTCAAGATTCTCTCTTTTTCTTTGACTTTGGTTTATTATAATGTTTCTTGGTGTGGTCCTTGGGTTTGTCCTGCTCAGGTTTGTTGGCCTTTTTGTATTTGTATATATATGTATTTCATCAAATTTGGGAAGATTGGGCCATTCTTCAAATAAGCTCTCTGCCCCATTTTGTCTCTCTTCCCTTTCTGATATACACATTAAATGGTTGGGTGGATGGATGGATGGATGGATGGATGGATGGATGGATGGATCTGATTGATGGTGCCCCAAAAATCCTGTAGGCTTTGTTCACTTTTCTTCATTCTTTTTTGTTATTGTTTCTCAGACTTGACAAATTTAAATGACATTATTGTGAAATTCATTGACTTTTTCTTCCTCCTGTTTGCATCTGCTATTGAACCCCTCTAGTGAATGTTTTCAGTTCAGTGATTGTATTTTCCAGCTGCAGTATTTCTGTTTGGTTCCTGTGTAATAATTGCTCTTTGTAGATGTTCTCATTTTGTTCATATGTCTTTTCCTGATTCTCTCTAGATCCTATCCATGTCCTCCTTTAGTCCACTGAGATATTTAACACAGTTGTTTTAAAGGCTTTGTCAGGTAAGTCCAAATCTTTTGTTTCTTTAGGGTTTGTTTCTGTAGAGTTATCTTGTTCCTTTGAGTGGACCGTGTTTCCCTGTTTCTTTGTCTGCCTTGTCACCTTTTGTCAAAAAATTGGCATTTGAGAAAATAGCCACCTCTCCCAGTTTTTGCAGACTTGCTCCGTGAAGGGGAAGACCTTCACTAACCAGCTGGCGTGAAGTCTTAAAGTCTTCTCAGGCCTTTTCTGGGCGTGTGTCTTCCCTGGGTCTGTGTATGTGGGGTTTTTTTCACCATAATTCAGCACACAGGGCTGCTATTAAATGTCTTAATTAACCCAAAAAGCCCAGCCCTGCTTCTGCTTGGGGTTTAGATGTTTTATTTTATTCCTCTGACCATATTCTTTGCTCCAGACACACAGGGGCCTGCAATCCCCTGCAGCTGTACTTTACCCTGCACCCACCACTGGTTTTGGTGGCCTGCAAACTGATAGTACAAACTATGCCACCTTCTTGCTTCTGATCTCCAAGTCAGGGAAAACAGAAACCAGTCCCTCAGGTGGCCTCCAGGCAAGTCAGGATGGTGCAGACTATTTCACTGTTTTCCTTCTGTCCTGAGAGAGGAACCAAACACTGCACTACTCAGTACAGAGGTGAGATTGGGCCAAGGATAAGCCAAAAACACTGGAATTTTCTACTGTTTTGAGTTTGGGTTTTTCTTGGTTGAGCGTTTGCTTGGTTTTACAGATCTGTGACTGGTTTCTAGAATTCCCACAAAGCAGTTGTGGTCAGTCTGTTGGTTACTTAGTGTTTTCTTTGGGGAAAGAGGGCAGAGCTTCCCACTCTTCCATCTTGCTGATATCATTCTCCCTAGGTTTTCTTTTAAATTTAGGGTGTTTGTTTGTTTGTTTGTTTGTTTACTTTAGCGTGTCTTGTAGCAATCGTTTCAGATGAGATTTGTTGGAAGTACACTTTTTGGATATTTGCAGTATGACAGGCTTTATTTTATCCTCACATTTGAATGCCGGCCTGGTTGCCTAGAGAATGCATGGCTCACAATTACTTTTCTTCAGTACTGAGCTGTAGTTTCGGTGTCTTCTTGTGCTTAGTGTTACTGATGGAAACCTCGTTACTTTTTTTTTTTTTTAAGATTTTATGTATTTGTTTGAGAGCGAGAAAGAAAAAAAAGTGAGAGAGAATACACAAGCCAGAGGGAGAAGCAAACTCCCCGCTGAGCAGGGGCTTGATGCGGGGCTCGATCCTGGGACCCTGGGATCATGACCTGAGCTGAAGGCAGATGCTTAACTGACTGAGCCACCCAGGTGCCCCCTCTCATTACTTTTTAAAACTTTTTAAATTTTTTAGTATTCTTTACACCCAACCTGGGGCTTGAACTCTGAGATCAAGAGTCACGTGCTCTTCTGACTGAGCCAGCCAGGTGCCTCCTGGAAACCTCACTACTTTTAGAGTCTAATTTCTTTTGGATAATCTGTTTATCTTTCTATATCTTTTTGGGATATTTCTCTTTATCATCTGTGTTCACCATATTGTCTCTGGCACGGACCTTTTCTCGCTTTCTTGCATGTATCTTAGATTTTCCTGTCTAAAGAGATATGTCTGTCTTCAGCTCTATGGAAATCTTTTTGTTGTTGCTGCTGTTATTTGTAATATTTTGATCTTCATTCATTCTGTCTGCCACCCCATATAACTACTTTGGGTACACAGTGCAGCTTCTGAGTCTGCCTTCTGAGTTCCTTAACTTTCTTTTCGTATTTCCCATATCTGTGTCCAGTCTGGGAGAGTACTTCTGCTTGGTGTTTCATTTCACTAGATCACTTTTCATCTCTCTCTCTCTTTGTGCACTATGCCGTTGAGGTCATCTAATGAAGAACTTTTGTTTTAAATTCTCTCTCTTATTTTATTGATTTATTTATTTTTTTAATAATAATTTTTATTTTGTTATGTTAGTCACCATACAGTATATCCTTAGTTTTTGATGTAATGTTCCATGATTCATTATTTGCGTATAACACCCAGTGCTCCATGCAATACGTGCCCTCCTTAATACCCATCACCAGTCTATCCCATTCCCCCACCCCCCTCCCCTCTGAGGCCCTCCGTTTGTTTCCCAGAGTCCACAGTCTCTCATGGTTCATTCCCCCTTCTGATTACCCTCTCTTCATTCTTCCCTTCCTTCTCCTACCGATCTTCCTGCTATTTCTTACGTTCCATAAATGAGTGAAACCATATGATAATTGTCTTTCTCTGCTTGACTTATTTCACTTACCATAATCTCCTCCAGTCCCTTCCATCTTACTGCCAATGTTGAGTAATCGTTCTTTCTGATAACTGAGTGATATTCCATTGTATATATGGACCACATCTTCTTAATCCAGTCATCTGTTGAAGGGCATCTCGGCTCCTTCCACGATTTAGCTATTGTGGACATTGCTGCTATGAACATTGGGGTGCATATGGCCCTTCTCTTCACTACGTCTGTATCTTTGCGGTAAATACCCAGTAGTGCAATGGCTGGGTCATAGGGTAGCTCAATTTTTAACTTTTGAAGGGACCTCCACCCTGTTTTCCAAAGTGGCTGTACCAACTTGCATGCCCACCAACAATGTAAGAGGGATCCCCTTTCTCCACCCCCTACTCCTCCACATCTTTTCCAAGAACTTTCTCTCTTTTAAATTCAGAGATCAAGTTTGTGCTCTCTGGAATTTCAAATTGTCTTTTTACTTATGGAAGCACCATTCTCTCATATCTCTTAATGTACTTACCCTAGAGTCTTATTCAGTTTCCTTTTTTGACTCTCTTTCCTTAGATTTTTGTGCTTCCATTTGTTGATTTTGACGAGTCCCTTCCATGACTCTGGTTTGCCTTTAGGGAACAGTGATTCTTGGTTGGTCAAACGTCATTTTATTTTAGATGTCCTCTTACTCTGCGAATGCTGTCCTTTAAAGCAGACCACCTCTGGTGATTAAGTGGAGAGTCAAAATGGGTTGCCTGGAAGCATGTGCCAGTAACTGGGCTTATGGATCTTGGGACTCTGTGTCCATCTTTTGATAGCCATTCTGGTCACTGCCCTGTGTTTATAACCCAACACACACTCACTACTTCTGCTTACAGCCAGGTGGCCAGGTGTCTCATTGTTGGTAGGCAAGGGAAGAGGCCAGCCCTTCTTGAAGTTCCTGCTTTTCTTTCTTTCTTTTTTTTTTTAAGTGGACTCCACACACAGCATAGCGCCCAATGTGGTGCTTATGACCCTGAGATCAAAACCTGAGTTGAGATCACGAGTTGGATGCTTAACCAACTGAGCCACCCAGGTGAACGGCTGCTCTGCTTTCTGAACCACATGCCCTTTCAGTTGTCCCAGACTCCCTTCTGCTCTCATCACCCTCAGGCCACCTCTGCTTTGTGCAGTAGACCTTTCCTGCTTTCACTTTTGGCTTTGGGTTCTTCTACCAACCTAACTACTCTGCTTTGCATTGCTTAGGGATGCCCTCGTAATCTGTGTTAAACTGTGAATACCTCTTTTTATTTTCCAACACTCTTGTCCATTTTAAAAACTATCTCCTCAATGCTAGAATGAATTCTATGATCCTGGGTTGGACTCAAAGATATCAATATGAACTCCTGTTTATTTTAATGTGTATGCAGATAGATACAACAATAAATATGGGTATGTGTGCATACATGGGTTAGTATACATACATATATTTCCTAGCTTCATCCACTAAGAGGACCTAGAAGCAGTACCACCCCAGCATCACCTAGCACAACTACTGTCCAGATCTTGGTTTCTGATACCATTTTTCAGTAAAAGGAGCCAGTATTCTTGGGGAAATATCTCATTCTAGAGCAGGGACAGAGGAGAGAAAATACAAGATGTGCCTGAAGTATCTGATAATGCCAGAAAGCAAGGAAGTACTGAACGGCATGTGGGTGCATGTCAGAAAGAAGCAGGATCCAACCTGAATGAGCTCCCAGTGCCCATAGGTGGAATAATGTTAGCAACAAAATAAATAAAATAGAATTATGACCTCAAGAATAAAATACATACCTGTGAGTCCAATCATACCATATAAATAAATTATTAAGTCAATAAATAAATGGGGAGAAGGGACAACTCTATCTTAGAGAAACATTTAAGTTAATAAATGTAAATAGAATGAAGGAAGCATTAAATCACCATTAGAATACCATAGTGATCGCTGTCACTGGCGTGGCGTTTTAAGGAGAAATAGGATCTTTGCTTGGCCCCTCAAGCTGTCTCCCCAAACCCTTGTGCATGGCTATGGTAGTTCGTGGATGTCCTCAGTCTTTGATACTCTGTTCTCTAGGGGCTGAAGCTTGATTCCCTCCCCTTGAGTATGGACTGGACCTAATGACTCACTTAGAGTAGGAGACGGGAAACATAGTAGGTTTATAGTGGAGAATCCCAGCAGACACCACCTTAACCAGGTAACACCACCTCTGATCAGCCTTGGTGGTATCACACCCCTCCATGTAAGATACCACACAAGAAGGAGGGCACTACACCTCTGCAGTGTGATTTCCCTCAAAACCCATAACCTCAGTTTAATCGTGAGGAAACACCAGACAAACCCATTTGAAGGACATTCTACAAAATAACTGACCAGTGTGCTCTTCAAGAGTGTCAAGGTCATGAAAGACCGTGAAAGGTGTAGAACTGTCACAGATTGGAAGAAACCAAGGGGACATGATGACTAGCTACATGGGCAGCCTGAATTGATATTCTGGGACAGAAATAGGACACTGGTGGAAAGACCTGGGGAGCCTGAATATGTTCTTTCATTTAGGTAATAGTATTGTAGCAGCGTTAACGTCTCAGTTGATAATTCCTATGGTTGTGTAGGCTGTTAACATCAGGAGAAGCTGGGTGAAGGGTATACAGGAAACTATTAACTTTGGAACTCCTCTGAAGTCTAAAAAGATTTCAAAATAAAAAGTTAGGATTGTCTTTCCCTACCCTCCAGTTTGATTAAGGAGAAGGGTAGTAAAACATTGTACTCCGTCTTAATCCAGTAAGTATTTTCTTCTTATTGGAAAAAAATACACAAAGAAATGACAAATTGTTCTTGTGGATAGGCTAGGTGTCCTTCTGAAGATATAACTCACTGGATAAGTCAGGATTCTGGCAGGGGAGAGGTGGCACATACTGATGGGAGTTGAGCAGTGTTCAGTGAAGAGTTTATTGACCACGTTGTGGGCAAGGTTATGGGAAACCACAAAGGGGCAGTGAAGCGCCCAGGACTGGTAACAACAGGAAGTGATGATCAGTGTAGGCCACAGGGGCAAGAGGAGGGGGTGGGAATGGTTCTCAGAACCCTGGAGAGTTGAACCTACAGCTATAGGAGAGGGCTGTCTGGCTGGCACTGAAGGTCTGTGTGGAAGAACACAGCCACGGGGCAGTGGGAAGTGCACAGAGATACAGATACCCCACCCTCACTCTTGCTGTCCTGCCAGTGCCTTTCTGTGTCTCCCCATAGACCAGGACCAACCAAAAACAATAGGGCAAGGGAGCTTGTATATGCAGCTCTATGGGTCAGCCTTCCAGACACAATCAGACCAGAAGTGCCTGGAGGTTATTTGTCATCATCACTGTCTGAATCAGTGAAAGCAGCCTGTTTGATGCAACCAATAAGGAAAGATTTAGAAAACCTAGAACTTAGATAGGATCCCGTAGGATTTCATGTAGAAACCTATACCAGTAAGACATTAAAAGACATTTTAAAATGTTCAAGTGTATATGATCTAAATTCCCATTTGGGAAGGGCCCCCCTACCAAAGCTCTTCTGCTGAAATGAATCTAAGTTGGTCTCTCTAATAGATGCCTCAACTTCCCACTGATTTTCTTTTTGCATTCTTAGCAAGAAGCCACTGAACCTATGCTTGGACTGGTTTTGTTGCTCCGGCTCTTACCCAACATCTCTGGCACTGCCATTGCAGCGTAAAGCAGTGTCCATCTACCTTGATGGAGACCTGTCCCCTAGGGCCATGGTTTATCCTGCTGGCCTGGTCCTCGCTGTCTTGCTTCCTTCCCTACCTTTTACTGGCTTGGTCAATTCCCCACAGTTCTGGAAAATGGACCATCTAATGATCACACCAAATCCCACCACCATCCTGAACTATCTCAGCATCCACATGGATAACTCATCGCAAACCGAAGCCTCCCAGTTTTTGGACGGCTTCATCTCCAGTGACCTTCTCCTCCATTCCACCTCAGATGCCCAGGCCCCTCATCTGGCTTTGAAATGCTTACACACACTCCAAAATCCTATTTACTTCACATCCCACCTCTTCTCACAGCTTCCTTCCCTCAGGTGCTCTTCTTCCCTCATCTCTATGAGGTCTGCAAGCTCCCCAGCCCTCCACTCCTCCTCCTTTTTTTTTTTTTTCTGTGTTCTTTTTTTTTTTATTTTATTAATAATGATTTTTTATTATATTACAGTACAGTACAGTACAGTACAGTACCATACAGTACATCCCCGGTTTTCGATGTAAGGCTCGATGATTCATTAGTTGTGTATAACACCCAGTGCACCATGCAATACGTGCCCTCCTTACTACCCATCACCGGTCTATCCCATTCCCCCACCCCCCTCCCCTCTGTAGCCCTCAGTTTGTTTCTCATAGTCCATAGTCTCTCATGTTTCATTCCCCCTTCTGATTACCCCCCCTTTCTTTATCTCTTTCTTCCCCGACTGATCATTCTAGTTCTTATGTTCCATAGATGAGAGAAATCATATGATAGTTGTCTTTCTCTGCTTGACTTATTTCACTAAGCATTATCTCCTCCAGTGCCGTCCATGTTGTAGCAAATGTTGAGAACTCATTCTTTCTGATTGCTGAGTAATATTCCATTGTATATATGGACCACAACTTCTTAATCCAGTCATCTGTTGCAGGGCATCTCGGCTCCTTCCACGATTTAGCTATTGTGGACATTGCTGCTATGAACATTGGGGTGCATATGGCCCTTCTCTTCACTACGTCTGTATCTTTGGGGTAAACACCCAGTAGCGCAATGGCTGGATCATAGGGTAGCTCAATTTTTAACTTTTTAAGGGACCACCACACGGTTTTCCAGAGTGGCTGTACCAACTTGCATTCCCACCAACAATGTAGGAGGGATCCCCTTTCTCCACATCCTCTCCAACAATTGTTGTTTCTTGCCTTGTCTATTTTTGCCATTCTAACTGGCGTAAGGTGGTATCTCAGTGTGGTTTTGATTTGAATTTCCTTGATGGCTAATGATTTTGAACATTTTTTCATGTGTCTGTTAGCCATTTGTATGTCTTCATTGGAAAAGTGTCTGTTCATATCTTCTGCCCATTTTTTGATTTGTTTATTTGTTTCTCGTGTATTGAGTTTGAGAAGTTCTTTGTAGATCTTGGATACCAGTCCTTTATCTGTAGTGTCATTTGCAAATATATTCTCCCATTCCGTGGGCTGCCTCTTAGTTTTTCTGACTGTTTCCTTGGATGTGCAGAAACTTTTAATCTTGATGAAGTCCCATAAATTCATTTTATCTTTTGTTTCTCTTGCCTTTGGGGATGTATCATGAAAAAGGTTGCTTTGGCCGATGTCACAGAGGTTGCTGCCTATGTTCTCCTCTAGAATTTTGATGGATTCCTGTCTCACATCGAGGTCTTTCATCCATTTGGAGTTTATTTTTGTGTATGGTGTGAGATAGTGGTCAAGTTTCATTCTTTTGCATGTAGCTGTCCAATTTTCCCAGCACCATTTATTGAAGAGACTGTCTTTTTCCCACCGGATGTTTTTTCCTGCTTTATCAAATATTAGTTGCCCAAAGAGCTGAGGGTCCATTTCTGGGCTCTCTATTCTGTTCCATTGGTCTATGTGTCTGTTTTTGTGCCAGTACCATGCTGTCTTTGTGATCACAGCTTTGTAGTACAGCTCGAAATCCGGCATTGTGATGCCCCCAGCTTTGTTTTTCCTTTTCAACAGTTCCTTGGAGATTCGGGGTCTTTTCTGGTTCCATACAAATTTAAGGACTGTTTGTTCCAGTTCTTTGAAAAACGTTCTCGGTATTTTGATCGGGATAGCATTGAAAGTGTAGATTGCTCTGGGTAGCATGGACATTTTAACTATGTTAATTCTTCCGATCCATGAGCATGGAATATCTTTCCATCTTTTTATGTCTTCCTCAATGTCTTTTAAGAGTGATTTATAGTTTCTAGAATAAAGGTCCTTTACGTCTCTGGTTAAGTTAATTCCAAGGTAACGTATGGTTTTTGGTGCTATTGTAAATGGGATGGATTCCCTGATTTCTCTTTCTTCGTTCTCGTTATTCGTGTACAGAAATGCAACTGATTTCTGAGCATTGATTTTGTATCCCGCCACGTTACTGAATTGCTCTATAACTTCTAATAGTTTGGGAGTGGCTTCTTTTGGGTTTTCCATATAGAGTATCATGTCGTCTGCGAAGAGAGACATTTTGACTTCTTCTTTGCCGATTTGAATACCTTTGATCCCTTTTTGTTGTCTGATTGCTGTTGCAAGGACTTCTAGTACTATGTTGAATAATAGTGGCGAGAGTGGGCATCCTTGTCGTGTTCCTGATCTTAAGGGAAAGGCTTCCAGCTTTTCCCCATTGAGAATAATAATTGCAGTAGGCTTTTCATAGATGGCTTTTATGAGATTGAGAAATGTACCTTCTATTCCTACACTCTGAAGGGTTTTAATCAGGAAAGGATGCTGTATTTTGTCAAATGCTTTTTCGGCATCGATTGAGAGGATCATATGGTTCCTGAGTCTTTTCTTGTTGATATGATGTATCACGCTGATTGATTTGCGAATATTGAACCACGCTTGCATCCCAGGTATGAATCCCACTTGATCGTGGTGGATAATCCTTTTAATGAACTGTTGGATTCTATTAGCAAGTATCTTGTTGAGGATTTTGGCGTCCATATTCATTAGGGAAATCGGTCTGTAATTCTCCTTTTTGAGGGGGTCTTTGCCTGGTTTGGGGATCAAGGTAATATTGGCCTCATAGAATGAGTTTGGTAGCTTTCCTTCTGTTTCTATTTTTTGAAATAGCTTTAGGAGAATAGGTATTATTTCTTCTTTGAATGTTTGGTAGAATTCCCCAGGAAAACCGTCCGGGCCTGGAGTTTTGTTATTTGGAAGGTTGTTTATCACTGACTCAATTTCTTCATAATTAATTGGCCTGTTTAAGAAATCAATTTCTTCCTTTTTCAATCTTGGTAGTTTATAGGTTTCCAGGAAGGATTCCATCTCTTCCAGATTGCTTAGTTTATTGGCATATAGCTGTTGATAAAAATTTCTAATAATCCTTCCAATTTCAATGGTGTTCGTCGTGACCTCTCCTTTTTCATTCATAATTTTAATAATCTGGGTCCTTTCTCTTTTCTTTTGGATAAGTCTTGCCAGTGGTCTGTCAATTTTATTGATTCTCTCCAAGAACCAGCTTCTAGTCCTGTTGATCTGCTCTACTGTACTTCTGGTTTCTGCTTGATTGATTTCAGCTTTAATTTTGGTCAACTGCTTCCTTGTGCGTGGATTAGGCCTGTCCCTCTGTTGCTGTTCCAGCTTCTTGAGGTGAGAATATAAAAACTGCATATTAGATTTTTCTATTCTTTTGAGTGAGGCTTGGATGGCTATGTATTTCCCCCTTAGGACTGCCTTTGCAGTATCCCATAGGTTTTGGACCGTTGTATTTTCATTCTCATTGGTCTCCATAAATTGTTTAATTTGATTTTTGATTTCCTGGTTTATCGAGTCATTCCTGAGCAGGATGGTTCTTAGTCTCCAAGTGTTTGAGTTTCTTCCAAATTTTTCCTTGTGGTTGAGTTCCAATTTCAGAGCGTTGTGGTCTGAGAATATGCAGGGGATAATTTCAATCTTTTGGTATCGGCTGAGACCTGTTTTGTGTCCCAGAACATGGTCTATTCTTGAAAATGTTCCATGGGCATTAGAATAGAATGAGTATTCTTTGGTTCTGGGGTGTAGTGTTCTGTATATATCTAAGAGGTCCAACTCGTCGAGTATGGCATTCAAAGCCTTTGATTCTTTGCTTAGTTTTTGCCAGGGTGTTCTGTCTATTTCTGAGAGTGGAGTGTTGAGGTCCCCTACTATTAATGTATTTTTATCTATATGTCTCTTTATTCTGGTTAAGAGTTGGCTTGTGTATCTTGCTGCTCCCCTGTTGGGGGCATATATATTTATAATTGTCATATCCACTTGTTGAATACTTCCTTTAAGAATAATATAGTGCCCTTCTGCATCTCTAACTATAGTCTGTAGTTTAAAATCCAATTTATCTGATATGAGAATTGCTACCCCAGCTTTCTTTTGAGGTCCATTTGCGTGAAAGATGGTACTCCATCCCCTTACTCTCAGTCTGAATGCATCTTTGGGTTCGAAATGAGTCTCTTATAGACAGCAAATGGATGGGTCATTTCTTTTTATCCAATCTGCAACCCTGTGGCGTTTGAAACCAGAATTTAAACCATTAGTGTTCAGGCTGAGTACTGAGAGATATGCTTTTAATTCTGCCATGTTGTCAGTAAAGTCTTTGTTTGTATTGGCTGTGACTTTCTGTTCTGTATCACTCTTGGGGCCTTTTTACTTTTATAGAACCCCCCGTAATACCTCCTGTAGGGCTGGTTTCGTGGTTACGAAATTGGCTAGTGACTGTCGATTCTGAAATGTCTTTATTTCTCCATCAATTCTGAATGACAGCCTTGCTGGATAAAGGATCCTTGGCTGCATGTTTTTCTCTGAAAGAGCTTTAAAAATGCTCCCCCAACCCTTTCTCTCATTCCAGGTCTGTGTAGACAGGTCTGACGTAATTCTGATGCCTTTGCCTTGGTACGTGAGAAATTTCTTTGCCCTGGCCGCTTTCAATACTGTATCCTTGCATCTAATATTTGCGAATTGCACTATGACGTGACGTGGTGTAGGTCTGTCATGGTTGAGCTTGGGAGGGGTCCTCTCTGCCTCTTGGACACGAAAGTTTGTTTCCCTTGCTAGATTAGGGAAGTTTTCAGCTACAATTTGTTCAAATATCTCTTCTAGACCTCTGTTTTTCTCCACCCCCTCGGGGATGCCGATGATTCTAACATTGGATCATTTCGTTGAGTCAGTAATCTCCCGTAGCCAACATTCGTGGGCGTGGATTTTTTTTAAGACCATCTTCTATTTTTATTTTTTCCTCTATTTACCCATCCTCCAGTTCACTAACCCTTTCCTCCGCTTCCGTGACCCTGGCCGTCAGAGCCTCTAGTTTTGCCTGCATTTGGCTCATAGAATTTTTAATTTCTGTCAGATTCGCTCTCATTTTCGCCCTTAGGGATTGTATATTCTCAGTAATATTTTCCTGAATACTTTTTTCAAGTCTACTCATTATCTTGACCATTGTTACTCTGAATTCCATTTCTGATAATTTGGTTACATCCATATCCGTTACTTCTGTGGCAGAGGCCACAGACTCACTGTCTTTTCTTTGCTGGGGGGGGCTTCTCCTTCTTGTCATTCTAATGAGGAGAGGTTGCGGGGTTTCCAGAGCCCAAAATTATTGACTGGGTCCCAGGCCGTGCCCCTTGTTTTATAGGGATCTTAGAGATGTGGGCTTCTTCTTTAAAGATTTTATTTATTTACTTATCTGAGAGAGGGAGACAGTCAGCAAGAACGGAACAGAAGCAGGGGAGTGAGAGAGGAAGAAGCAGGCTCCCAGCGGAGGAGCCCGGTGAGGGACTCCTTTCCGGAACGCCGGGATCACGCCCTAAGCCGAAGACAGGCGCTCAATGATGGCGCCACCCAGGCGCCTCCGGTTGTGGGCTTCTTGATTTTTCAGCCTGCCTTCTGTGTTCTGGGGGAGGGGCCTGCCGCGCCGATACTCAGGCAACCCTGTTTGGTTAGAGTCTCCGTGTCCTCTGCGAGGGAGGATGGGGATGGGCACTCTCTGAGCCGGTATTTCCAGGCTTTTGTTCTCTGGTGGCTTTCCCTGGCGGCCGGCTATGCCTCTTCTGAGGGTCAGAGCAGCAGAGGCTGCATTGTCGCAGAACAGAGGGATTGCGGCCCGTTCTCCACTGATGTTCTGGCCACTTTAACTCTGTTACTGTTGGTGCTGCTCAACCCTGCAGCTTCCCGGGATGTGCGCACCAACTCGGCGACCCTGCCCTCCCTTCCAGGGCCGGCGTGTCTCTGTCCTTTGTGTTTCTAATGCCGCCAGCCACCGGCCGCCCCGCGCGCTCCCGGGTCTCCCGGTCTCAGTCTATGCCCGGTGAGCACACCTCGATTCCGGAGTTTCGTGAGAAGCCTGGTGGCGCGCGCACCCGGTTCAGGGTCTCAGTCTGCTGTTTCGCGGGTGCCGACCGCGAGTCCGCCCGCTCCCCCGTGCAGGTGGCCCGCCAGCCGCCAGCCGCCCCGTGCGCGCTCCGGGAGCTCCCGGTCTCAGTCTGGATCCCGTGAGCACACCGGGATTCCGGTGTTCCGGGAGATGCCTGGTGGCGCGCGCGTTCACGGCTCACCGGCTCACCGGTCTCAGTCCGCTCTCTCGCGGGTGCCCTCTGTGTGTCCGCCCGCTCCCCCGTGCAGGTGGCTGCCGCTTCCCGGCGCCCAAACGCGGCGGCTCCCTCCCCCTTCCGTTTATCTTCCGATATCCGTGCACGGTTTACAGCTCCCCTCTTGGTACCTCAATACTCAGCGCTGGAGATGTTCATTTGTAGAGATCCAGATGCATCATCCTGCGTCTCAGGCTGATTCCGTGGTTATTTAGGCTGGTCTGGTACCTATCCAGCTCGACTCAGGGGACCGGCTGAAAAAGGGGTCCCCTACTCCTCCGCCATCTTAACTCCCTCCACTCCTCCTCCTGCACCTCTTGGCATCATTCGCTTTTCTGTTCAGCCTCGGCTTGGAAATATAACATCTTGAGGAAGGAATGCCTTTCTGATTCATAGTCAGGGGTCATGGGCCAATAGCACCCTTTATCTGATGAGTACCAGGGTTTGAGTTGGCTGATCGACAGGAAACAGCAAATGGGCACATTGAGTCCAGTGAGCACCTAGGCCAGTGGGGAGCAGAGAGGGGAAACGAGCTTGTTGGCCTCATGTGTTTGGTGTGTGGCCAGCTCTGTGGCTGTGTTCTGCTTCACCTTAGTCCCTTGTCCCTGTGAACACCCCTAGGGTGGGTATTAGTCTACCCTTGTGAAGGGTCACCTGGGGCTCCATGATTGTTCCATGCTGTGTCCAAGGTGTCCATCATGCTGAGAATAAAAGCATCCCTTTATTTGTTCATGAAAAGTAATTCCATTTTTCCCTTGGAGTTCAGGAACTTAATGAACTCAGTACAAAGGAGCTAGGAAAATACATTTATCTACATCTTGAATTTTGCTGGCAAGTGCTATGAAGTTAGGAGCTGATTACCATTTTTAAAGGAGAAAATCATATTTCTGATCTTGTTTTTTTTATCCTCAGAGAAGGACTTAAGCATTTCTTAAACAGGATGATTTGCAGAGGTCATGTTGGGGTGGCTAGTGGTCATCTGAGATGTGAGTTGCTAGAGGGGGGAGAAGGGAATTGTAGGTGTTGGGGAGAATGTGGCTGAAGACCTGCCTGAGGGCCAAGCTGGCTTCCCAGCAGGAGTCCTTCCCATGCTGCCTGTGGATGAGCTTGAGAGTCAGGTGGCTCTGAAATTGTTGGTGACACTTAACCTCTGTGTGCTTACATACTTGAGCATGGGAGAGATGGTCTTTGACACTATCTTATTCTCAAAGGGACTTATGTCCTTACCTTCCCCACCCCCAGTCAGTTGTGAAAGCTGGGCAGAATAATTTGTTCTAACGTCAATGAAATGATATTTGCTGATTTCTCTCCTGAGAGACTGCCTTTTCCAGGAAGGCTTGGCCTGGCTTTATGACCACCCAGACTTACCCTTTGTCCTTTTTTCCTTTATCCTAGGCCAACACTGGACAAATTGATGACCCCCAGGAGCAGCACAGAGTTATCAGCAGTAACCTCGCCCTCATTCAGGTGACTCTCCCCTCTGTCTGATTGATGAATCTCCTCCCTGCTTTTGAATCTGCAGCCAGGGCTGCTCCAGGTAGGAAGGGTGAAGACTAAGTGAGCCCTTGTCCCTGCGCTCTGGTCTGAACTTGGGGAATGGGCCACCCGTCCACCCCACACCCACCAGACTACACTCATATGGCAGCTGGGGCTCATGCCAACTATAGGGTACCAGCATGTCCACCTGAAAGTAGATACCTCTTGCGGGAACCCAAGGTCCCTCCAGTGTCCCCAGTCCCTTCTTTTCAAGACAGGCTTATTGAAAGATTCACCTATACTTGCTCGGTCCTCTTTCTCATAGCCTAGACAGAGCTAACAGCTTTCTCTTCCCATTATCTTGACTCAAGCTGTGCTTGCCAAGGTCACTGACATCCTAATTGGTCTACCCTCTGATTGCCTCATACAGGTGATCCTACTTGTTCTCTCTAGAGCATCTGCAATTCTTCCCGCCTGGAGGTCCCTCCATGGCTGCACTCCTGCCTCTCAGCCTATTCTTTCTCAGCCTTTGTAGGACACCCCGCCCCCCATGCCTTTGTCCCTTAAATGCTTCATGCTCGTTCAAATTTGTACCTCCTTCTAGCAGACCTTAGTTGGGCTAAGTTCTCATCCAAGGAGTTTCAAAGTATTACAGAGTCAGGAAGCCCAGGGCAGAGGGAGACTGGGAAGAAATTGGCTCAAGGTAAGAGAGGAAGTGGCTTCATCCAGAACCTTCTGGGCTTTTCTGGCTGGGGGCAGCCTGTGGCCACACAAAGAACCTGGACTCAGATCAGACAGGCCTGGAGTTAAGGCTATCATTTATCAACTGGGTGGCCTTGGACAGAACACACAAGATTTGCTTAGCTGTATCTCCCTGTCCATCAAATTAGGAGGATACCCACTTTACCTCTCACCTGGGTTCCAGAGCCCCTGTTCCTAGCTCTCCACTGGGTATCTTCATCTACCTGTCCCAGAAACATCCCCGAAACAGCTTAGCCGGATCTGGCCTCATCACCTCATCTCCTCATACTCACCTCTTGTGAAGTCCCCAACCCTGAAGAGTCTGATGGTTGAAAGCTCATTCTGGGGGTCGACCAGCTGGAGGCCCTAGGGCAAGTCACCTCACCTTATCTATAAGATGGACCGTTATGAGGTTTCAATCATGGAAGGCTGTGACACCTGGCCAGCATGTGGTAATCTCCCAATCATGGTTGCTGTGCCCATTAATCAAGCTAGAGACCAAGTCACCCTCAGCATCTCTCTGCTCCGTATCCTTAGGTCCAGTCCTGAGGAGTCTGCCTCTGAGCTGTGCTCGAATCAGCCCTACTTCTCCTCTTCCTTGCCTTGGCCTCTTGGTCTCTGACCTCACTGACTGCAAACCTCTTCACTGTTCTAACTGCCCCAGGCTTCTTCCTCTCTAGCTCTCCTCTGCATGGCCACCTGAGTGACCTTTTCTAAATCCTAAAGCTGATCACGCATCCTCCTCCTGAAGCTCCTTGGTTGGTTCTTCTTGTCCAAGTGTGGCCCAGCCCAGAGGCACTCCTGGTCTGGTTCTGTCCTCCTGCAGTCTCTTGTCCCCCATCCCTGCTGCTTTTGCATGTGTGGTTGTCTCTCCTTGGAATGTCCTTTCTCTTCTTATTCTCCTGGCAGTGAAGCTCCAGTCAATTCCAGCCTGACACTGGGTACTCTCTGGGCCCTTGTTCAAGCTGCTGGGGCTCCCCTGGTTGCAGTTCTGTGTTTAGATGTGTGCCTTCTCCATTTGAGCTGAGTCACATGGGCCAGGACCCCGGCCTGTGGCTGAAGAGCTTTGGAGATTAAATGAGATGCTCGTGATGCCCTTAACAGAGGGTCGGACAAGGGGCAAGTAATAAATGCCTCAGCTACAAGTCACCAAACCCTTGTCCGTATGCATGTACATTTCCACATGATTGATTTTCAGCAAACATTGATAAAGTCCCACTCAGCCAGGCACTGGTCTGGCACATTGTCCTGATCATAGCACGGATATAATTTTGTCTCCTCCATTTTTTAAAAAGCTTAACATTGAATCATAAGTGGTACAATAAATTTCATAATTGAACTTTTAATAACTTTATCAAAAATACACCCAAATGATGTTTAACAACTGGTAGGGCCCAAGCCATGAAGAGCTGGTCCGGCAGGGCTAATACCAACTGTCCAGACTCAGCCCTGTTGCACTTTATTCGACTGTCACCACGAGGGTACACCTGCAATTGTTTGTAGGTGTCAACTCGATACATTATACTGCAATGAAAGTATTCTCTTTTGCATGAATTCCTTTTTTTTAATGTTTTTTTATTATATTATGTTAGTCACCATACAGTACATCCCTGGTTTTTTTATGTAAAGTTCCATGATTCATTAGTTGCGTATAACACCCAGTGCACCATTGCATGAATTTCTTAAGAGAAGTTCCCACAAGTTCATAAGGTATGAACAATTTGAAGTTCTAGATTTTTTTCCAAAAGCATTATAGAATATTTGAATTCTTAGTATCAAATAATAGCACCAGTATTAATATTTCAATTATTAGTTTCTCTATAACCTCACCAGCATTGAAAGTATTCTTCTGAATGACTTTATGTTTTTGCCATATATATGTAAGTGTCCATAGACAATATATGATACAACTTCCTGTGTTAAGAGTTAGAAGTCTTGGGGTGCCTGGGTAGCGCAGTCGTTGGGCGTCTGCCTTTGGCTCATGGCGTGATCCCGGCAGTCCGGGATCGAGTCCCACATCGGGCTCCTCTGCTGGGAGCCTGCTTCTTCCTCTCCCACTGTCCTGCTGTGTTCCCTCTCTCGCTGGCTGTCTCTCTGTCACATAAATAAATAAAATCTTTTAAAAAAAAAAAAAAGAGAAGTCTTGTACTGTATATATAATTCTGTAACTTGTACTCTTAAGAGTGACTTAATGAATGGAAATCACTGAGAATAGAAGATAGTAAGCACTAGGTAAATATCAGCTCCAGTCATCATTATTATGTGGTTCTTTCTACACATGTGCGAATGTTTTCCTGGGAAAATGTTACATCATAAAGTATGTGGATAAATTTGAACCACATCCCCTTCCCCCAAATTCCTATACCAATTTTACCACATCTGTGTGTAAGAGAACCATTTCCCCATATATTTGTCAAGGTGTATTTTATGTTATCAACCTTTTAAATTTTAATTTTACCTAGTCTGATGGATAAAAATAGTGTATCCCATCCATGCATTGACTCATTCATTGATTGGATGAGCACAGATGAGGGACCCTAGCAGAAACTGAGATGGCATTGACCTTTTAGTAGAGGAAGACCAACATCAGTTACAAAGAAATAAGATACCTACCATCAAACTGGAATTTTATTTTAAATTTTCCTGATTATTCAGGAAGTTGGTCACGTTTTTGTGTGTTTCTTAGCCATTTGTATTTCCTTTTCTGTGAATTGTCTATCCATACCCCTTGTACATTTTTCTATCAGGTTGTCTTTTTTTTATAATAATTTTTTATTATATTATGTTAGTCACCATACAGCACATCCCTGGTTTCTGATGTAAAGTTCGATGATTCATTACTTGCGTATAACACCCAGTGCACCATGCAATACGTGCCCTCCTTACTACCCATCACCAGCCTATCCCATTCCCCCACCCCCCTCCCCTCTGAGGCCCTCAGTTTGTTTCCCAGAGTCCATATCAGGTTGTCTTGTTTAAAAAGTTGCCATTGATTCTTAAAATGGACTTTGTTATTTTGATCGCTAATGCTTTATTAGTTATAAATGCTGCAGATATTTTCTCCAGCTCTCTCTCCATCTTTGAATTTCTGGTATCACATAGTAGTCATACTTGGGTTTGTATACATTTATGTCTGTTTTTCTGTATAGATTTTACCTGTTACATCTTCAGGAGTCCCTCTCTAATCCAAAATCTGAAACCGATTGTTCTATATTTTCTTCTATTTCACACTTGAGATCTTATGTTTAGTGGTGTGTGTGTGTGTGTAGAATGAAGTAGGAATATATTTTTCCCCCAGACAGATATCCACTTTCCCTTTCCCTATTTTTTCAGTATCCACCCATTCCATACTGACTTGAAATGCCACCTTTATCATTATTAAATTTTTATATATTAAATTTTCATATATTCATGATACTATTCCTGGACACCAGTCTGTCCTGCTGATCTGTTTTTCTGTTTCTCTGCCAATACCATCATGTTTTAATTACTGTAGCCTTAAAACTATGTATTGATAATGAATGTCCCAAAACTCCCTCTTGATCTTTTTTTCTCAAATTGTCTTGGCTATTCTTGCACATCTCCTCATTTTTGTGAAACTTAAGATGAGCTGTCAAATGCCATGAAAAAGCTTGTTGGGACCTTGGAATTATATAAGTTAACTTGGGGAGCATTTTTCATCCATGTTTATGGTAGAGTTCTCTGTTTCTTCAGCCTTCTTTAACAGTATGTTTCCGTTTCCACTAAGACATTTGAATTACATTTGACCCTTGTGACAACACAGGTTTGACCTGTGCAGGTCTGCTTCTATGCAGATTTGTTTCAATAAATACAGTACCATAAATGTATGACTCCTTATGATTTTCTTAATTTTCTTTTCTCTAGCTTACTTTATCACAAGAATACAGAATATAGTACATGTAACATACAAATTATGTGTTAATCAACTTTGTGTTATGGGTAAGGCTTCTGGTCAACAGTAGGCTCTTAGTAGTTAAGTTTTGGGGGAGTTGCAAGTTATACACAGGTTTTCACCTGCACAGGATATCGGTGCCCCAATGCCTGTGTTGTTCAAGGGTTAACTGTACTGATAACAGGTGCCAATATTGATACTCAGACCTGGAACACCTCATGGTACTGGCCTGAGTGAGCAGCAGAGATGTCCCTACTTAGATGAAATGAGAACTGCAGCTGGGATGGGGGAGAATGTAGAGAAAGGGGGCACCAGCATGCAGAGCAAGTGCCAAGGAAAGAAGGCAGGGAGAGAGATGGAACGTGTGCACAGAGGCTTCCAAGGTGTAGCTGTGGATCATGGAGCGTTTCCACGTTGCAGGGGAGACTGGTTGTCTGTGTAGCTGGAGACTAAAGAGCACTTTTGCCTAGAGCAGTGAGAGGAGCCACAAGCAAGAGACTGGTGGCCATTGGCCAAGGGCTGAGTAGAAGATGAAGATTTCGTGAAGTAAGATGGCGTTGAACTATTTGCAGAACAGGAAAATGGTAGTTTTCAAGGGAGTTGTATTGAAGCAAGGTGTTAGTCTTTGTTTTTCTCAGGTTAGAGGGGCCATTGGGAGATTTTAGGGTAAGGGAAGAGAGGTAGTGGTGAGTGGCATACTGACCTCTCAAGGTCAAAGAGGAGGCGTAGTGAAAGGCAGGGAGGAGTGTGGGTGGCCAGAGGCACCTTCCTCATGTTTCTGATTTCTGCCCCAACAGGTGCAGGCCACCGTTGTGGGGCTCCTGGCTGCTGTGGCTGCCCTGCTGCTGGGCGCTGTGTCTAGGGAGGAGTTAGACTTTGCAAAGGCGGAGTTGCTGTGTGCCAGCAGTGTCATCACTGCCTTCCTCGCTGCATTTGCCCTAGGTGAGCTGTGCCCCAACCCCAGTGACCACCGCCTCCTGGCTCTCTCCGCTCCCATTCGTCAGTGCTCTGCTCTCAGCTCTTTGTGTTTCAATTCCTTGAGATGTGAAAGATGGGAGCACTAATGATGGAGCCTCACATATCCTTCCAGGGGATGGGGGACAGCCTGTTGGGTTACCAAGACCCACCTTAAAGGTGAGCAGGGAGGATGATGAGTCCCCTGTAGGCAGGGGGTGTGTGCCAGAGAGAGCTGCCCACTCCACTTCTCTTCCCTCTGCTTGTTTAAAGAACAATGTGTCTACTGACTCAGTAGACACATTCATCTCTTCTTCCATCATCCAACCATCCATTCATTCATTCACGTACTCATTCAGTCTTTAAACATTTCTTGAGCATGGCTTGCATATGGGCTTTGGTGGGCTCTGGAGTCTGCAGTCATGGTGGGGAGCAAGGCTCAGGTTTTAACTTCAATTTCATCTCTGGAGAGAAGTCTTTTTGGACAGCCCTTGCACAGGTTCCATCCTCTGCCCTTCTTCCCAGCTGCCACCACGCTCTTCTGCACCGTGCACCTGTTTTCCTTATAGAGCACTTGTGAAAATCTGTGATTATCCACTTTCTTCATTAAATGCCAGGTCCTCAGAGAGAGGCCCTGCTTCTCCAATTCTGTTCCTATCACACTGCCTGCCACACATCAGATGCCTCCTACATGTCTGCAGAAGGCGGGAAGACAAGCATTGATAGATATAACCCTGTTTTCAGGGAGCTCACGCATGTCAGTGGCCACCACAGTGATTGGGCAATTACTGTAGAATGTCAGCCATTCGCTCATTACTCAGTACCTACTGGGTGTCTGCTGCGTGCCAGGCGCTGTTGTAGTGCTGGGGCTGCTCTGGTGAGTGCCCTATTCTATGATGTTGATATTCTGGTGCAGAGTGAGACGTCCATTCACAAGCACATGGAGAATTTCGGCAAAGTGCCAAGTGTCTCCTTTCTGAGCCCTCTCTGATCAGCTCTCAAGGGTAGCCCCCATTCAGTCATGCTTTCTTTTCATGTCCTGTTTGCTTACTTCAAATGCTTGTTCACTTACTTGCGCACTGTCTGTTCCTCCACTGGACAAGCATTTACTGTGTGAGTACAGAGCCTGATGGTTATTTTAATTACCTAAAATAGGCATATTACCAGCTCCTAAATGTTTGCTGGATGAATGGGCTTTATTCTGGTTCTCTTCTGGACTGCGTGTCTGTCTCTTGCAAACATGTGCAAGCACAAGAAGGAATAAGTGAAAACGATGAATCGGATTCGCATTTACATTCCTGTCCCCCACCTGACTGCTCACGACACCCCTCTGAGCTTAGCGTTCTGTAGACGATGTAGCGGGCGATTTGCTGGTCTCTGTTCCTCCCGGTGCTAGCGTGTATAATCAGGAGCGAGGGGAAGAGCGCAGAAGCCCAGGAGCACATTCACAAACTGTGCTTCCCTGGGTAGGATGTGTGCTCCTGGCCAGGCGCCTGTACCAATCTGGCCAAGGAAGGAGCAGGATGGGTACGCCACACCTTCTGGAGAATTAGAGCCCAGGGATACTTGACATGAAGTCTCCTCTGAAACAACACAATCAGATGATTCAGGAGGCCAGTCCTGTTCCTGTGGGGCCCTGTAGAGAATGCTGTTGATAGCTCCCCATTTTACTGATGAGGAAACTGAGGCTCAGAGAGGGGGCAGAGCTCAGCCGCATGGACATAGCCGGGTTGTCCAGAGATGTGTAGAAGTTCGGAATCATTGCTGGTGGCTCATCGTGTGACCTCCACGTGACTCTGCTGTAAAGCCAGGTGGTAGTTGTGGTGGATTTTAGTAAGTGCTCTCAAACCAGTGATGTCTGTGTAGTCCCTGTGGGGCTGTTACCACATCGCCAGCCGTGCAGACTCAACTTCACTTAGAATTGACATTTCAAAAGGGAGAAAGTAGCTACGACCTGGTCATGAAACAGGGAACAAACTGTGGCCAGTTATGGCAGTGTCAGTATGGCATTGAGGTGATAATAATAATTTTATTTAGAGTTACAGAATACTGGGTAAAGTGTTAAAACACTTCTTTTTTTAAAATTTTTTATTATATTATGTTAGTCACCATACAGCACATCCCTGGTTTCCGATGTAAAGCTCGATGATTCATTAGCTGTGTATAACACCCAGTGCACCATGCAATACATGCCCTCCTTACTACCCATCACCAGTCTATCCCATTCCCCCACCCCCCTCCCCTCTGAAGCCCTCAGTTTGTTTCCCAGAGTCCATAGTCTCTCATGCTTCACTCCCCCCTCTGATTGCCCCCCCTTAAAACACTTCTTAAAAGACCCACATGAGATGCTGTTGGATTAAGTCCTAGACAGTGGCTGAGGGCTAGAAGACAACACATGACCGTCGCCTCAGAACACAGGGTCAGGACCGAAATTAGGTCTCCGGTGCGACACCTGAAAATCCACCCACAGCCCCACTGGTGGAGGCCACCTGCCGTCTCCCGAGATGGGCCTGTTCCCCAGATATGTGGCCCCACTGCCAGTACTGTAGTGCAGTCTGCACCGGCTTCCTTCCCTCCCTCTCTCCCACCCTGGGTGACCTGCACACCATCCTGCAGCTCTCCCGGCATCCCTGTCTTCCCCCATCACCCCTCACAGGCTTTGCCCCTAACAAACCTCTCATGTGGCTCATCCCACCGAGGCACCTGTTTCCCCAGGGACTCCAGTGGACACCAGAGGCTGTGCTCTGCCCCTGGTGCTCCATCATTCAGAGCAGTTTTGGAGTCATCTTACCTGCATGAGGGGCTGTGAGCTTCGTGTCTATAGTTCCAAGTGGTTTGGGAGCCCAGGATTCATCTCCTTCCTATCTCCCCCATGGGTTTGAGTGTATCATCAAAGCTTTCAGGCTGCTTCTTGGTATCACACCCGCAAGTCACTGGGTCCACCCCACCCCACTTCCCACCACCGCACTTTTCTCAGGCTCCAGCATAGCAGTGAAACTGAGTGTCAGGGCGGCCTGGCTCCAGGCTAGGTCTGTGTGGATAGAGGCGAGTTACTGAGCAGCCTCCTGACCACCTTCTCATCTTGTGCTTTGAGTCTCCTCTGTCTCTTCTCCACAGGAATGCTCATGGTCTGTATAGTGATTGGTGCTCGGAAGCTCGGACTCAACCCAGACAACATTGCCACGCCTATTGCTGCCAGCCTGGGAGATCTCATCACGTTGTCCATTCTGGCTTTTGTCAGCAGCTTCTTCTATAAACACAAAGGTAGGGGGTGTCCCAGGGAGGAGGGGCCCACAAGCAAGGCTGGGTCTGACATCCGCACCCAGCTTGCAGCATTCAGTTCAAGCACCCTTCAAACAGAAAGGAACCCGTGGGCTCTGTCGTGGGATCAAAAATCCTGCTTTTCCAGAGGCAAAGCCTGAGGTCATTCAACAAATGTGAGGTGTTCTCCAGAAGCTCTCCCAACCACTCAGGTCAACAGATACGTTGTCAGTCTCTCCTTTAGGATGGGTGCAGAAGGAGACCAGGGAGGGCTGGAGTCTAACAGAGTTCCATGGGAAGGCAGTTCACATTGGACACATACAAACCACCCGGGAAGGGACTCCCAAGGAGGAATGTCACAGCCATGGGCAGCAGCAGCAGCATATGCTGTCCCTACAGGTGTGAGGCAGGAGAAGCCCAGGGCTCCTCAGCAGGTGGCCCGGTGCCCTGGTCCGCAGCCGAGGGAGGCATTCACACATCTTGTATGACAGGCCCTCATGGCCAGAGGCCCTGCCTCCACCACGGGTCTCCCCTGGTCTGCCCTGGGAGCATCGAGGTTTGCTCCTGCCCTGGGCAAGTGGACAGGCAGCATCCCCCTTGCCAGATGGTTCTCACCTGCCGGGTTTCCACAGCTGACCACTCCCCTCTGAGCATCACAGTTGTTACTTTCCACCTAAGCTGGCCACATGCCATTGTTTGGCTCTAGTAAGTGTGGATTCTGAGCATGGTCACAACCCTGAGTGCAGGGGGCAGGTGGCATCAGTGAGTGGAGCAGATGGTGAAGAGGACAGTGGGGAGCAGTGGGGTATGTGGTGACACTCAGTTGGAGGAAATGCCCAAAGGCACAGCTGCAGCGAAGCTTTGGCTTAGCATTGCCCTGTGGGAACACGGACCCAGCACCTGAGAGATCACCTGGCATCTCCATGCTGGCATCTGAAGCGTACTGACAGAGTACCTGCCACTCAGAGTGTTCAGGCGCTGGGAACCTTTCCCTTTCAGCTCTGGGCCTGGCTCCTTGCCACCCTGGGATATGCTTGGCACCAATATTTAATGGTTAGCAGATTCTCACAGTTCCTGCAAGTGGCAATACAGACCTAATAATAAGAGGACCTAATTTTCTTTTAATTTTTTTAAATTTTTTTTTATTTTAATGTTTTTTTATTATATTATGTTAGTCACCATACAGTACATCCCTGGTTTCTGATGTAAAGCTCGATGATTCATTAGTTGCGTATAACACCCAGTGCACCGTGCAATACGTGCCCTCCCTACTACCCATCGCCAGTCTATCCCATTCCCCGACCCCCTCCCCTCTGAAGCCCTCAGTTTGTTTCCCAGAGTCCATAGTTTCTCATGTTTCATTCCCCCTTCTGATTACCCCCCCTTTCTTTATCCCTTTCTTCCCCTACTGATCTTCCTAGTTCTTATGTTCCATAGATGAGAGAAACCGTATGATAATTGTCTTTCTCTGCTTGACTTATTTCACTTAGCATTATCTCCTCCAGTGCCGTCCATGTTGCAGCAAATGTTGAGAACTTGTTCTTTCTGATAGCTGAGTAATACTCCATTGTATACATGGACCACAACTTCTTAATCCAGTCATCTGTTGAAGGGCATCTCGGTTCCTTCCACAATTTAGCTATTGTGGACAATGCTGCTATGAACATTGGGGTGCATATGGCCCTTCTCTTCACTACGTCTGTATCTTTGGGGTTAATACCCAGTAGTGCAATGGCTGGGTCATAGGGTAGCTCAATTCTAATTTTCTTTTTAAACCAAACTGAATTTAAAACAAGATTTCTGTACAGGTTGGTTAATCAAGTTTTATTTGTAAAACAAATACGAGTCACAGGTGTCCCTGGACCCTTCCTGTCTGCCCTGCTGTACCCCTACTAAAATACTGCATGTTCCACACATGAATTAGTAGCCATTGAATAGTGATGGGCTCTCCATCTCTTGAATTAGACTGTGTATATACCTTGGGTGTATATACCTTGGGTGGGCCTGGCATGTGTCAGATAAATCTTCACTGATGAAGAGTGAGCTGTTGTCCGTGTTACCTGTCGGTGTATTTGGGAAGACAAGCCATATGCAGACAATGTATTCATCATGGTGGTGGGAAAATATGAGGTGGAACCTCTGCGGGGCTTCTGAGTCATTCTAGAAAAACTGGACTGCAGAAATGTCCTGCAAGTAGTGCTCCTGTAGGCTGCCGCCTCCCAGAGCCTTTGAGACTTGCTTAGAACTTGCTGGGCCTGTCTCTCATCTCCTGGGATGGTGAAGAGGCCGGCCACTTCTGCCATGAAGCAGTTTGTCCATAGCCCACCTTGGGCACCTGCGGCCCGCCTTTCCTTGTAGTCGCCCAAGGAAAGGAACGGGCCATAACTGCTTAGTGCAGAGAAGGACAAGAGGGAGGTGCTCCTAATGATGCTGCTCCGAGAAAGGGTGTGTGGGGTGCAGACCCACCTGCGCACCTGTCAGTGTTGGAGCCCACTCTGCAGAGGGCCATGCACCACCCTGAGCCTGAGCCTGCCCCTTGGAGGTAGGGCTGGGGATGAGAGGACAGTTCTAGAGAAAGCTGGTGTCTTGTTCTGTCTGCATTTGGAAGGTGAGACACAGAGTATAAGCAGGAAGAGAGTGAGTGGGAATTGGGCTGGTGTGTTTTGGGCCCTGGCCTGGCCCCAGGTACAGTCAGGTGTCCCAGACCCAGGTCTGTTTTCGTGGCTCATGCCAGCTCAAGAAAATGACACAGGGGCATGAGTAGCTGCAAAGCTGGCCATGTTCTGCGTCCTGAGACCCATGGATGCCAAGGAGGTCGCCTTGGGCTGGCCTCAGCCAGGAGCAGGACTGACATCATTAATTAACTGTGGCTTTAGCCCTGGTTTCTGAGTGCTGGCTCGAGTCCTGGTGGGCCACCTCTTCACACTGTAGTCTCTCATATGCCTGTCTGAGGAGTAGTTGAGAACATGAAATGAGTTTGTGCTTGGGAAGTGCTGAGCACGGTGCTGGCCATGGTCACAATCCTATAAATGCCAGCATTAATAATAATAATTAGGTTGGAATGGGAGGAGATGCCAGGAAAATACCAAAGAAGAAAAGTGAAGGGGACTGTGACAGGAATTGAGGATAAAGAGGAGCTTTTCCAGTTGCTTCATAAGACGGTACGAATTCTTTGAGAGGTACGTTAGCTTGGTCCACCCTAAGCTGCTGGGGACAGAGGTGTCTCCTCAGACCTCCAGTGCCCTTAGTTCTCAGCCCACCTGTCATCTTTGCAACCCAGGCTATGGCCCACCAGGCCATGCTCATGTACCCTGGCGCACACCCCCTCTCTCCCCACAGACAATCGATACCTGACACCGCTCGTGTGTGTTGGCTTCACGGCCCTGATCCCCGTGTGGGTCCTCATTGCTAAGCAGAACCCGCCCATCGTGAAGATCCTGAAGTTCGGGTGGCTCCCCATCATCCTGGCGATGGTCATTAGCAGGTGAGCATGAGGGCTGCCGCCAACTTCTCCCTTCACAGGCCACCCCCGGCCTCTGTGGAAACGGAGAGTGGCCTGAGAGCCGCAGAGCCTCTGGAGTGAGGGCAGCACTCGTGGTTGGTGTGTGCTCCTCCACTAAGTCCTGGTGCTACTTGAGTCATATCTCTTCATTCTTCATCTCTTTCCCTCTCACCAGGAACTGTAGGCCTGATTTATTCTGAGAGGCAGCCCTATTTACAATTGCAGGAGCACCAGAGAGCCAGGAAGAGCCGAACCTGGGAACATCAGATGAGCACACTAGTGCCTCAGCTCCCTGCCCCCTCGTGGAGCTGCAGGACACCAGGTCTCCCTGTCCTGTGCTGCCGGACCTCTCACTGGCCGGGACCCCTGCTTAGGCTGCAGGGAGCCCCTTACCTGGCCCCAAGGCAGTGGCTCTGTGAACACCATTTCTATAGCATGGCTGCTGGTGGGACCTGGGGGGCTGAGGGATTAGTGGTCCTGGGCCCTTCAGCTCATCTCAGGTCTTCCACCCTTGAAACCCAATCCTCCAGAGCCCTTTCTGTTAGTAGACCTGGGTGGGGGCCACCCTAGTCTTTTCTGAGGTGCTTTCCTAACTTTGAATATCAGGGAGAAGCGGTTATGGTCTAGGTGTGTTTGCTTCCAGAAAGCTCCTGGGCTCCATATACAAACCGATCTAACGTTTCCAGGGCTGTAGGGGCAGGGCAGCCTTTGCTAAACTACAGGGTCTGGTGGGAGTGAGGTCTTGTTGTGGCATCTCTGAGAACAAGCAGCATGGGATGATACTCATGCAGGTTCCATTTTCTGCTCAGGAAAATAGCATTTTAGTGACAGTTCAGGAATGGTCATGTGGCAGAGCCCAGCCAGCTAAGTGGTCTTGGAGGGGAGTTTGTTGTTTGTTTTTAATGGGCTGACATTATCTGATGGCTCTTCTGGAACAGCTGAGGCTCAGAGTAGATGTGGAGAAGCAAGCGTGCATAGTGCAGAGGACACCGGGGAGACCAGCTTGACGAGACAGGTGTTTTGTGTAGGGGTCAGGGAAGTGTTTGCTGAGCTGGGAAGGCAGGCTGAGGAAACATTTTATAGAGAGGTGTACCAGGTCACCTACAAGGGTAAACTAACCATTTTCCCTCTGCTCTCTCCCCAGTCTCGGAGGGCTCATCTTGAACAAAACTATTTCTAAACATGAGTACCAAGGCATGGCTGTATTTACTCCCATCATATGTGGTAGGTAACGGCAGTGCTGTCACCTGGGGCCCCTGGACTGTGCTGGCCCCCAGGGCTGGGGCGGTGGGATCTGGACAGCAGCGACTTTGGAGATCGGGCCCTGGGCCCTGAGAGTCATGGCCGTGCTTCTGCTGGGCAGCAGCTGCTGGTCTGGTTTGTCGCAGGTGGAAGGAGACTCTTGGGAAGAAAGCCCTGCCCACTGCTCCACCAGCTCCCACCCTTTTCCTCAGAGTCACCGCGGAGATTTGAGCCTTCCCACAGAGCTAAATCCTACCCGTCAAAGGCACACAGGGTCTAAGCCAGGATTCGCTGGTGCCTACAGACGGGAATGTGGCCTTCCGAACTGGGGTGTGCGCTTCTCATGGTTTTGTTTTGTTTTTAAACTTAGATTCATTGATGACATTTAAAACTCAGACATTTGCACATAAAAATCTGGATTTCTGTCTTCTCCTTAAAAAGCAAGGCTGTGACAGTATTGAATTTACATTCTTGGTGAAGTGAGAATCAGTTGCCACTGACATAGGACTCGTGCTGTTCCGTTTGCCTGAATCCCCTCCGTTCCCCCTTGTCTTCACGTGACCCTTCACTGATTCACCTTTTAGGCTTAGACCCCATGGGCATTTGTGGTGAGGACCCCTCTTTTAACCAAAGCTTGGTTCATGTCCAGCTTCTGATAAGGATCTGTAAATGGGACCAACCAGTCAGGAAAGGAACTAAACGTGGTAACTTCTGCACCCTTCGCTTGGTCCCAGGCCCTGGTGTTCTGGGGCTGTAGAAACAGGCTTCAGAGGCCCTTGGGCGCCCCCTCCGCCTACTTCTGTGGGAACCCAGGTGGTTGTTCCTTGCATGTCAGTGGACCACCCAGCAGGTCTGCTCTCTCCAGAGGCTGGCCCCTCACACAAAGGGCCGATCACCTAGCGTCAGGTCCCGATGTTTAACACTTGGAGTGATTTCCTTGGATGCCACGAACTCAGATCCTCTGGGGCCACGAAAGCAGTTGGAATGAGTTCAGCAGGTGTGACGGTAAGTGGGTGGTAAAGAGTGACGGGGAACAGTCACTCTGCCGAGCGTGTTCCTGGTGTGGAGGGAGTGGGGCCTGCTCAGCTCCGGCCAGTTGCTGCCTGGCAAGACTGGAGGTCTGGAGTTGCCTCAACTGACTTTGTAGGACAAGCCAGCAATTAATTTTAGTTACTTTTTTACAGTTTTTTCCTTTTTTGAAAATCATGTGTATAACACCAGTGCTAAGCAACTATTGAAGCATTGAACACTACATTAAATACTAATGGTAGCTAATTGAACATAAATCAATCAATCAATCAATCAAAATAGATCTGCCACTGTCCTCTGGGTATCCAGGGTAGTTGGTTTCTCCCTCTGGAGATCACTGGGGGCACATCTGACCCAGTGAGGGTTAATCCCCAGGGGGCTGAGGAAATAGAATGGGGGCAGCCCAGCCACCCTCTAAAAGAGATGGCCATGGGTAGGCCCTTGTTCTCTGCCAGCCCCAGATCCTGGCCCTGCAGAGGGAGCTCGGTGTGGCCTTTGTCACCTGGGCCCTGAGGTCCTGGCAGGGCTGGGCACTGTCGCACTCCCTGTGGAAGCTGGGGCCTCAGCAGTAAGCCCCAGGCCTGTTGCATATGATAGCTCCTCTTCCCTCACTGCTGTCCCCCACTTTCTCTTCTGTCTCCTTCCCACCTTGGGGGAAAAGAACGCTTTCATTTTCTCAGATGTTCCAGTCTGTAATCTGATTCCTGTCGCATCCAATGACCTTGAGTGGCTTATTAAGATACCCTCCCACAGACCTGTCACTGTCTTCCCTCCCTCCCTCCCTATTCCCCACCCCCTCCCTCTACCCAACAAATACATAACTCGCTCACAAGGTCCAGTTTACCCTTGCTTGGGGCCAAACAAGATCTGTGGTAAAGTGGGAAGGAAAGAAGAGAGGTCCAGCGCTGGATCGTTAAGGAAGGCTTCCTGGAGATGTAAGAGAGAGAACTAGCATAAAAAAGGGGAAACCACTTCCTTTTTCTCCTCCCAGGTGTTGGTGGCAATCTGGTGGCCATTCAGACCAGCCGGATCTCCACCTACCTGCACATGTGGGGCACGCCTGGTGTTCTCCCCCTCTGGATGAAACAGTTCTGGCCTAACCCATGCTCTACTTTCTGCACCTCAGGTGGGTGTCTTCCAGAGGCCACGTGCCCATTTCTTTTTTTTGCTTTTAATAATAATTTTTCATTATGTTATGTTAGTCACCATACAGTACATCCCTTGTTTTTGATGTAATGTTCCATGATTCATTAGTTGCGTATAACACCCAGTGCACCATGCAATACGTGTCCTCCTTACTACCCATCACCACCCTGTCCCAATCCCCTACCCCCCTCGCCTCTGAAGCCCTCAGTTTGTTTCCCAGAGTCCATAGTCTCTCATGGTTCATTCCCCCTTCTGTTTACCCCCCTTCATTCTTCCCTTACTTCTCCTACTGATCTTCCTGCTATTTCTTATGTTCCATAAATGAGTGAAATCATATGATAATTGTCTTCTCTGCTTGACTTATTTCACTTAGCATATCTCCTCCAGTCCTGTCCATGTTGCTGCAAATGTTGGGTAATCGTTCTTTCTGATGGCTGAGTAATATTCCATTGTATATATGGACCACATCTTCTTAATCCAGTCATCTGTTGAAGGGCATCTCGGCTCCTTCCACAATTTAGCTATTGTGGACAATGCTGCTATGAACATTGGGGTGCATATGGCATGTGGCCATTTCTTTACACAAGTAAAAAGACCAGTGCTGACCTCAGCCCAGATCATCTTCAAGGACACAGGTCCTCCTCCCAGAGACCTGACTTCCCACCCCTGCCTCTAGTTGATTCATCCATTCATTCAGATACTTATTGAAGGTCTGCCAGGTCCTAGGTGTCAGGTTTCAGTGATGAGTCAGAGAAAGCTGATTCTTGCCCACATGGATTTACAGGATCCAGAAGAGAAGATAAACACACCAAAAGAGGAGCATTTAACTACAAATTGTGGCATGTTTTAAAATAAAAAAGCACAGGGTGCAGTGGAAGGAATTTCAGGAGATATTGAGATTTGGGTTTGGAAAGTTCCTCTCTGAGGATGATGGGGGGAGCAATAAGAGGGGTACGGGGGAGGAGGCATGCTGGAGTAAGAGGAGCGTTTGAGGCAGAGGGAACAGCCTGAGCAAAGGGTCAGAAGCAGGAGCTTGGTAATTCTGAAGAACGGAAAGGCCAGGGAGGCCTGAGCATAATGAGCAAGGGAGAGGGTGGAGGAAGCTGAGACCAGAGAGGGAGGGGTTGATCATTTATAGGGCCTTGAAGCTTGAGGAAGGAGACTGGATTCTATTCTGAGAACCACTGGAAACCATTGGAGGTCTTTTTTCTTTTTGTTACTTTTAAAACTTGGATCTTTTCTCCCACTGCATTTTCCTTTAATCATTTCCTTTCTGTTTCAAGAACTATCTTTAGCCATTCTTTTAGGGTAGGTTTGCTGGCACATTCCTGAAGCATATTTTTGCCAGATATAAAATTTGGGGTTGATGGTTCTTTTCAGCACTTGAAAAATGGGCCACTTCCTTCTGAATTCCCCAGTTTCTGATAAGAAATTACTGTCATTTGAATTATTTTTATTGTATACATAAGGTGACATTTGTTTTCTGTTTGTTTCAATACTTTTTCTTTACTTTTTAGTCTGTGCTGTACATTGGTTGTTTTTTGGGGGGTTTTCCATGTTTGAGGTTTACTCAGCTCCGTGAATACATGGATTTATCTTTTGCCAAATTTGGGAAATTTTAAGCCATGATTTCTTCGAATACACCTTCAGCCCTACTGTCTTCTTCCTTTCCTTCTGGTATTCTGATGACATGAATGGTGGCTCTTCTGTTACAGTCCCACAAGCCCTGGAGGCTCTGTTCAATTTTTCCCCTAGCCTATTTTACTCTCTCTTATTCAGATCGGCTAATTTCCATAATTTTTCTTCAAGTTCACAGGTTCTTTCCTCTGCCCTCTCCACTCTGCTATTTATCCCTTTCATTGAGTTGTTTGGGATTTTTTGGCTATTGTATTTTTTCAGTTCTAAAATTTCTACAGGGGTCGTCTTTGTATCTTCTCTTTCTTTTCTGAGACTTTCTATTTTTTTTTTACCAAAACTTTCTGTTTTTATCATTTGTTTCAAGTATATTTGTAATTGCTCATTGAAGAACTTCTGTAGTGGGTTCATTAAAATTGTTTTCAGATACTTATACCATCTGTGTCATCTCATTCTTAGTGTCTGTTGGTTGTCTTACCAAGTTGAAATTTTTTTTCTTTTATAAAAAGTGATTTCAGATTGAATCCCAGGCATTCGGGGTATATGCTATGAAATTCTGGAACTCTGGATCTCATTTAAGTCTTTTTCAGCTACCTTTTCTGACACTGCACTACTGAAGGAAAGGGAATGCATTGCTTCCTTACTGCCAGGCGAGGATAGAAACCTAGGTTTCCCCCCACCCCCACTATCCCCATCTCCGTTCATATACTGGGGGAAGAGGAGCACTTCATTGTTGGTGGGCTGGGGAGGAGTGCACGTTCCTCTGGCACCACCCTGGCTGAGGAGAGGGATGCTTTGTTATTGTTGCCCACATGGACTTCACAGACATGGTTGGGTGGGGGGCTCATTACCACCAGGCAGAGTACCACTTACTCTTCACTCAGCCTTCTCTATCCTACCTCAACCACAAGGGGTGAGCGCCACATTCCACCTAGATTTGGTCAGAAGTCCAAGCTCCCCACTTGGCCTTTGCGATGGAAGTGAGTCTATAGTTTTTCCTGTGATGTTTGGCTGGAATAGAGAAGCTGTTATCTAAAAGTTCTGTGTTTTGCTAGGCTGTCCCTCTTTTGGACCTTTGGCTAGAGCAGGCTTTTGTTGAGTTTTTGGGTTTTGGGTTTTTTTTTGTTTTTTGTTTTTTGGTCTGTGCCCATTGACATTTCTGGGTTGCTGACTTCTCTAGCATCTGGTCTGGGATATATGAGGCAAAACTCCCCCAAAACACCAAAACAACAACTCAGGGAACTCAATTCTGTGTTTTTTGTTGGGTCCCCAGGTACCTGGCCAGCCCACCTTTTCTCTCCACCTTTTCAAATCTTCTTATGTTTGTTTTATATATGATGTCCAGGGTTTTTAGTTGTATTAAGTGAGAGGAATAGGAAGAAATACGTCTAGCCATCTTGGCTTGAAGTGGAAATTCCCATTATATTTTCTGATTTGTCATTTATATATAGAAAATCTATTTCTATTTCTCTATTATTTCTGTACCTGTCTTAGTTTAGGCTGCTATAATGAAAGTATAGAATGGGTGTCTCATAAGCATAAAAACTTATTTTTTATAGTTGTGGTTTGTGGAAATTCCAGGTCAAGGCACTACCAAATTTTGTCTAGTGATGACCTGCTTCCTAGACAGCTGTCTTCTCACTGTGTCCTCACATGGTGGAAGGGGTGAAGAAGCTTTCTGAGATGGCTTTTATAAGGTTATAAGCACTAATGGCATTCATGAGTGCTGTACCCTTATGACCAAATACCGTCACATTGAGGGTTAAGGTTACAACATATGGATCTGGGTGGTGGGGGGAACCCAGATGCTATAGCAGCATCTAAATATTTTACCAAATTCTTATTTATGTAGTGTTTCTGTAGATTTTCTTGAGTTTTAGTGCCAGCTACCAATAGCAATTATTTCTTTTGCTTCTACTTTTTTTTTTCAAAGAATCTTTTCATACCTGTCTAATGTTTCATCATGAATAGATTTTGGAGCTCTTGAGTGTTCTCACCCTCTCTCTACATTTTATTGTATGGTAGTGTTTTTAGCTTCTAAGCTGTATGATTGTTCCTCCTCTTTCTTGTTATTCTGATGAAGTATATTAACTCAGAGGCAAATGGAGACTTTTTATTGAAACTCTATTTCTTTTTGAGAAGTCAGTTGCATTCACATGTTACGGTTTTTAAAAGCGTGTGTGGTTGGGGAAGGGAAGTCACACTTCTTGCGGAGTCTCAAATTCTTAGAGTACTAAAGCCAAAAGACAATATGCTGAATGGGTCCCTCATGCTTAGCATGAGGAAGGGGCTGCTTTAGGGCCCCCATGAGTATGCCATCCTTCCCTGGATTACTAATTCCACATGCTGAGCCTTCCTTCGTCCACATTCCAGAGCTCTCGTCTTCCTGAAGCCCCTTGCATGTTCTCTTTCCTCTGCCCAGAGTCCTCTCCTTCAGATTCATACTTCAGCCTAGATGTCATCTTCTCTCGAGGGCTTCTAGTCTCCAGTATTCATCCTACTAATGTACACTTTGTTCTCTACCACATTATCCTGGTTTATTTTTATCCTAGTGCTGGTCAGTTTGAAATGACTTTTTTTGTTTGTTTGTTTTTTCTGCTAGTTGATTCTGGTTTTGTTTTGTTGTTTTTTTTTTTTCTCTTCCCTGAAATGTCAGTTCCATGAGGGAAGGGGCAGGAGTATATCCGCATGTGTGAGAACATGCCTGCCACATCATTGGTGCTCAGTAAACACTCGTGTAGTGGGTAAATGAATGTGGATGCCTCACTGGAGACGGTCACATGCCAAGGTGGCCTCTGCTGCCCAGCAGGTCACACAATCTCCTTGGTTTTGTTTTTTCCAGAAATTAATTCCATATCAGCCCGAGTCCTACTCTCTCTGGTGGTTCCAGGCCATCTGATTTTCTTCCACATCATCTACTTGGTGGAAGGCCATCTGGTCCCAAACAGTAAGATCTTTGTGGTGTTCTATCTGCTAGCAAGTCTGATCCAGGTAAGCATGACTCTAGCAGTATCAAAGCAGCATTCAGTGGTTCGTCAGCCAGTAAGATTTGTCTCTCTGTCCTGGGAACGGTGCTGGGAGGTAAAGTTGCAGGGGGAGGTTCCTGGACATGGCAGGGTACAGCCGCATCTTCCAAGAGTCCACTTGTTCAAGCCCAAGGGCATGATCCAGACAGAGAGGCCGTTCCACACTCCGTATTGCACACTTCACACCGCACATTCCCCATAACGCATGCTACACTGCACACTTCATAGGGTACAGTCCCCACAAGGCACACTCCATACTATGTATAGCACACTGCACGCTCCTCAGCAGAGGATCAGAGGATAGCCTGACGTTGCAGCAAGTTGGCATGAAGCAAGTTGATGAGTGGGTCCAGTGGGCCATGCACATCACCCATCACAGACAGGGTGGACAGAGACCAGCCCCCTGCTGGAGTGTTGCTAAAAAGCATGCATGGACTTAGTCAGAGCTGGATGGTGATAAGGACATGATGAAAGAGATTAAGCTGGTGTCTGCCTCAGGGTAGTACTCAGCAGACTCTCTGCCCAGACTAGCTGACTGATGCCCCTCCTGGGCCCAGGTTGTCCACAGAGATAACTGTGGGCACTGATGGGCGATTCTCAGAGGGCAGGGCTAGAACTAGGGACTGACATGCTCAAATCTTCTTGAGTTAGGGCATTTGCAATCACAGCATGTCCCTGACCCTGAAGGGTGGGCTGGAGCACTCTGAGAAACTGTCTTGAGCAGGAGCAGGGAAGGGGCTGGAGTCAGGCTGGGACAGGGAACCAAGGAGCCTTGAAGTGACGCCAGGACTGTGCTCACTACCAGCACTTTCAGGAAAGGCTCACTGTCCAAAGCTGCCCATACAAGGGCCTCCAGCAAACCCAGATTAAGTCCCAATAAGGTCTATGTCTTGAATTTCCAAGGGCAGTGAGAGGAGCTGGTGTAGCAGACGTGGTCTGTCTCATGCCTCAGTTTGCCACGATCAGGGCCTCATCACAGGGAGGGAGGCTAGGCAAGTATGAATAAGGGTGGACTCCTGCCTCTGCATGAGCTCAGAGCTGGGCATTGACCCCAAGAAAAGCTGGAGGAAGGGGACTCCTTGGAGTGGACATGTCCACCTTGGTATCTGCCTTTGAAATTTGCTTGTGTTTCTTAGTGACACTTGGCTTTCTGCCTTAGTTGTCATTTTTGTGTCTGCTTCCTCTTATGCCAGGTGACGATTCTGCTGTACCTGGCAGAAGTGATGGTTCGGCTGACATGGCACCAGGCCCTGGATCCAGACAACCACTGTATCCCCTATCTCACAGGGTTGGGGGACCTCCTAGGGACTGGCCTTCTAACACTCTGCTTTCTTATGAACTGGTTATTGAGGAATGAAGCAGGGCTGGATGGCTTCTCAGAACCAGCATCTGGACCTCCCTAATGAGCCCAGGCAACCCCAGTTGCTTGGTAGAATTTTCCTTCACACCAGCAGGGTACAGAATATAGTTTCTCCCTGGCTGCGTCCTCAGGAAGGATGGTTGGCACCCTGCCTCTGCAGTGGCCCTTTGTCAGTCTGCTAAGGACACTAACACACATCTTAACTCTGGGGTTGGAACCTGGGCCTATGAGGGTGTGGGAGGACTGAAATCAGACGCATTGCTTGTGTGTGAATGTGACTGCATATTCCTGGACATAAGTGAGAACCCATGTGCTTGGTGAGTGCAAATGAGTGCGCATGTGTGTGTGGAGAGCAGGGGACTCTGGCCTGAAGACACTGAAGGAAGAGACATGTCCAGTGCACTTGGGAGATATGCTGGCACTGTTCTGTGCCCATGCAGCCTGGATTAGGGAGGAGCAGGAATGCGATGCCTCTGTGCCCAAGCCCCAGGACTGAGCTGTAGCTTAAGCACAGTCTTCACCAGGTGCGAGCTTCATGGGGTGTTCTGCCAGTGTGCCTGCAAATGTGCAGCCCTTCCCAGGACAGCCCTTCCTTGCACACCCTTCTTCTGCTCCCAGTATTTAATCCTGTTGATTTTTTTCTCTTTTTCTTATATGTTTAAGCAAAACTCCTGTTTAGATCTTGATGATCAGAGAAGTATAAAATAAAACATAGGTTATATTATACTTGGCCTTTGTGTCCTTAAAGATGGTTAATGCCACCGTGAGACTTGAGGTCTATAAGTAACAAAAACCTCTGGTGTTTCCCCACTGTCTGTTTCTCAAACTGTGGTCTCCAGCATGGAAGCATCAACATCACGGGGAAACTTGTTAGAAATGCAAGTCATTAACCCTCCCTCCCCTAGGCCTGCCAAATCGGCCTGTCTTGGGGTGGAGCTCAGCAATGTAGGTTTAATAAGTCCTCCATGTTGTTCTGATACACTCTCACATTTGAGAACCACTGCTCCAGAACGCCCTCACTTTTTAAAATATATTTTTACTTCCTATTTTTTTTCTTTTTTAAAATTTATTTTATTTTTTTATTTAGAGAGAGAGCACATGACTGGGGGGAGGGGCAGAGGGAGAGAGAATCTCAGGCAGACTCCACGCTGAGCATGGAGCCCAACACGGGGCTCAATCCCATGAACCCAAGACCATGACTGGAGCCGAAATCAAGAGTCAGATGCTCAACCCACTGAACCACGCCTTCTACTTCTTGTTTCTTATTAACTCATCATAACAACTTTAGCCATGGTTTAGACGGAGGATTATTATCTTCATCTGGTAAAACAGGTATTTACTAATTCATTTAACACATATGGCTATGGAACATCTTGTATCAGTGCCCCAGAAGGAAACAGGTGGCACCCTAACTTGTGTAATTAGGCATGGCTTGAAGAAGGGACAGTTTACAGATACATGGGGAGCAATGGTGAAACACCCTATGGCGGGGCACAGTTCAGGAGCTGTTACCACCAGAAACTCCCCTGAACTGGGGAGTAAATAGGAGTGGGATTATCTGAGGTTGGGTGGAGGAGCATCTCTATTAAAAAATCAGCTACCATCAGCTGTGGCCTGGCAGAGAGAGGTCCATGGGAATAAATACTCCAACCTTATTCTCTGCCTACCCTTTCAACTGCTAGTATCTCCCATTAGCCAAACCCAACCAGAAGTTAAATGACTGAAGGTGTCATTTATGGATGGTTCCATAAACATATAGAGGTCTCAGCCTCCTGGGGCTCAGAGCCAGCTGAGGGTGGAGAGTGGTCCTGGAGGGGCAAGTGGAGAATATCCAGCACACCTAGTACCAAGTCCTAGGCTAGGTACTTGGGATGCACTAATGGGCAAAGCATTCATCATCCCTCTTTCAAGGGTCTATAGGGGAGATGGTCAATAATCAACATCATGGGTTTGTGACAACATGGATGGACCTAGAGGGTATTATGCAAAGTGAAATAAGCAGACAGAGAAAGAAAAATACCATGTGGTTTCACTCATGTGAAATCTTAAAAAAACAAAACAAAACAAAAAAATGATAAACAAAAAGCAGAGTCAGACCTATAAATACACTGATGTTGCCAGAAGGAAGTGAAATGTGGAGATGGGTAAAATGGGTAAAGTGGAGTGGGAGGTAAAGGCTTCCAATTATGGAATGAGTCACAGGGACAAAAGGCACGGCATAGAGACTATAGTCAATGATATTATGATAGTGTTGTATAGGGGCAAATAGCAGCTATATTGGTGAGCAGAACATAATGGGTAGAGATGTTGAATCACTATGTTTATGCCTGAAACTAAGACTGTGTCAACTATACTCAAATAAAAAATTGTTTAAATAAATAACACTGTACCAACAAGTGTTAAAATTCTAGCTAAGTCCTGCAAAAGAGAAGCATATGGTGCTGTAGAAGTATATAATGAGAACTAAGACTTATTGAGCACTTACTGCCATGTTCTGAGCATTTTACATGTGTGAACTCATTATAATAGCCTCACAACAACCTGATATTTTAGGTATGGTAGATAGATCATCCCCATTTATAGATGAGGAGACTGAGCCATTTTGAGGTCTCTTCACTTTCCCAAGGTCCTTTGGTGAGTGGTGGTAATCTGGCTGAGACCCAAGCTATGCAAATTTGACCAACACAGGAGCTCAGGAAAGATTTTTCACCAGGAAGTGCCATGTAAGCTGAGATCCAAGAATAAGTAGGAGTTAATCAGCAAAGAGTGAAGAGGTTTGGGTGGAAGGTAGAGCATTCAGGAAGGTGGATCTTATCATAGGTAAAGGGAGAGCAGAGTAGAGGGGCCACTACTGAAGCTTGAGTTGCTGAAACATTTAGTGACCAGGAGAGTATGATCCTGCAATGCAGAGGCAAAGAGATATGAAAGAGGTAAGGAGAAAAAAAACAAAACAAAAAACAGGAGAGCATCATGTTTGGAGACCAGAGAAGGGTATTATAGAAAGAGAAAGTGGTCATTAGTGTCTAATTTTATTCAGATCCAAGAAATTCAAGGACTTAAAAATGCCTGTTGGATTTAGAGACAAGATGGTCCTTGGTGCAAACTGTTGTGGAAGACTTAGGGGGATAAGGGGCAAACTGGTACAGGGATGAGAGTGGGCACGACTTTAATGGAAATATTAGGTATTTCAGAAAGTTTGATTCTCAAAGTAGAGACATGGGTGGTATGGGATTGGGCCAGATCCAAACCTAGAAAGTCCAGTCTGCCTGCCAGACCAGAGATCTTTCCACTTCTATGAGGGTTCATTTTGACCAGGCCATTAAGTTTCATTCAGTGGCCTCCTCACCAAAGGTTTTGAGACAGGGAAACCAAAGGGACCCAATGAAAGAAAACACTATTTTTTCCTTTGCTGATTTTCCTACTTCTATTCTTGCTAGGACTTGCACCCCCACCTTACACATGCCTTAATGAATGTCCACCTTATAAACGTCAAGGAGTTAATTTCTTTGGAGTCTTCCAGCACAATAGATAACATATAAGGAGTGGCCAGATGAGGTCTCCACTAACGTTTCTCAGGACTACTGACTCCAAACACCTTGACACCAAGACCCCTGGCTCCAGGGCATAAATGACTTACAGAGGACACCTGAGCACTCATCCTTGTTTGACTAGTTCCTGGATATCTGAGAGAACAGTACACAAAACCACCGTCCTCAATAAAAACTCCAGACTCTAAGCAAAGAGAGACTTATGCTCCTTCTCCTTTCTGAGTCTCCCAGACATTTTTTTTTGTACGTGCTCTATGTCTTCAATAAACTCTGCTCTTACTTCCTCTCAGCACATTTGATTTCCTTCCTGCGTGAAGCCAAGAACCCTCTTGGCTGGTCCTCTGGGACCCCCTCTGGGTCCTTGAACCTGGTATGCCTGTATCAGTTTCATTAGAAAAGTTTCCTTGATTTTCTTTATTATTATTTTAATTTTTTATTATATTATGTGAGTCACCGTACAGTACATCCTTAGTTTTTGATGTAGTGTTCCATGATTCATTGTTTGCATATAACACCCAGTGCTCCATGCAATACGTGCCCTCCTTAATACCCATCACCAGCCTATCCCAATCCCCCAACCCCCTCCCCTCTGAAGCCCTCAGTTTGTTTCCCAGAGTCCATAGTCTCTCGTGGTTCATTCCCCCTTCTGTTTACCACCCCCCCTTCATTCTTCCCTTCCTTCTCCTACCAATCTTCCTGCTATTTCTTACGTTCCATAAATGAGTGAAACCATATGATAATTGTCTTTCTCTGCTTGACTTATTTCACTTAGCATAATCTCCTCCAGTCCCCTCCATGTTGCTGCAAATGTTGTCGTTCTTTCTGATGGCTGAGTAATATTCCATTGTATGTATGGACCACATCTTCGTAATCCATTCGTCTGTTGAAAGGCATCTCGGCTCCTTCCACAATTTAGCTATTGTGGACAATGCTACTATGAACATTGGGGTGCATATGGCTCTTCTCTTCACTACGTCTGTATCTTTGGGGTAAATACCCAGTAGTGCAATGGCTGGGTCATAGAGTAGCTCAATTTTTAACTTTTTAAGGGACCTCCACACTTTTCCAGAGTGGCTGTACCAACTTGCATTCCCACCAACAGTGTAAGAGGGTTCCCCTTTCTCCACATCCTCTCCAACATTTGTTGTTTCTTGCCTTGTCAATTTTTGCCATTGTAGTGGCAAATATATATATTATTTGCATCTTACATTCCTGATGTTTGGAAGCTCTGTTACTCCTGAAGGAACCAACAAAGTCGCTGCCAACCAAATCCCTCCTCTGAAACCAAAGGCAAATTGCACCAGGAAAAGCCTCTGTTGACACAAATTTACCAGAAAGATAACTCTAATATAAAAAGAAAATAGTTGTGGGGCAACTGGGTGGCTCAGTCAGTTGTGTATAACTTCTCCTTAGGTCATGATCCCAGGATCCAGGGATCAAGCCCCGTGGTGGACTTCCTGCTCAGTGGGGAGCCTGCTTCTCCCTCTCCTTCTGCCCCTCCCCCTACCCGTGTGCTCTCTCTCAAATAAAATGTTTTAAAGAACAGGGGGAGGCAAGATGGCAGAGGAGTAGGGGACCCTATTTCAACCGGTCCCCTGAATTTAGCCGGATATCTACCAAACCAGTCTGAACACCCACAAAATCAGCCTGATACATAAGAATATATATCTGAATCTCTACAAGCAGAAAAATTCTGTCACCAGGTATGAAGGGCGGAGTCATGATTCCATGGAGAGATAGCGGGAGATAAACAGAAGGGAGAGGGAACCGCCATAAGCAGGCCCCGGGAAGGAGATATAACACCGGAGCACAAAAGCATCCCACTCTGGGGTCTGGGCACAGACTAGCAGAGCGGTAGCAGCAGGGAAAGGACTTTAGAGCAGCCCCCAGACAGGATCCAGGAGCTGTGGGTACCATGCACGAACCAGGGCAGCTGGTGGTTTTAGAAGCACAAAGGACAGAAACACGCCCCAGCCCTGGGATCGACTTCTGGGAGAGATGCTGTGGGTACAATGCACGAACCAGGGCAGCTGGTGGTTTTAGAAGCACAAAGGGCGAGACACGCCCCAGCCCTGGGATCGACTTCTGGGAGAGATGCTGTGAGTGTGCACCACAGGAGGCTGTGGCTTTTAGCAGCTCAGACAGAAACAGAGGCTGTGTGTCCTGGAGGGCTCAGTGAAGAGCAGACTACAATTTCTTTTCTTTTCTTTTTTTTTTAAGGATTGAAATATTTTAATTCAACAAATGAAATACAAAAGAACAGTAGCTATAACCATGGAGATGCTCATTTAAACAATAATAGGAAAATGCTTTAAATTATACTATTTAAACTTCCCTTATCACTATTCAAATTTCATTCATTATATCAGTATAATACCTCATCTCAGTATCTGCAATTCCAAATGCTTGGAAAGTTTTTTGTTCAGAAACAGATGCTGGTCTAACAGAAACACATTTGAAAATATTCTTTTTCTGGTCATAGTTTCCAACACACCTATGAACTCGGCCTCTAATCAGTCTTGGAAGTTCATGATCCTGTTTTTGAAATTCATCTGAATTTCAGTTTTTTAAAACTAATCCTATGCCCAACTAAATATGAATCACCCCAAAAAGCTGTAATTCCCTCACCTGATTTAGGGCCCCACTGCTTGTAAGACCATGAGAGCTAGGCATATATGGGTGCAGACTACAATTTCTCTGCTCTGGGACAGAGGTTTGGATGTGGCCGTTTCTGCTCTGACTCTCAGAAGAGATGCGGAAAGCTGCCAGAAAACAAAAGCTCAAAAAACCGGCTTCCACAGAGTCCACCCCACCCCCCCGCAACAGAGGCAGGGCAACTCTACCCAAGCAGGGCTGCCCAAGTAACAGCACAGCAGGCCCCCTCTGTGGAGGCTGGAAGAACAAGAGGATGACAACCCTAGGGTCCCCATGAAATGGGTGCATCTTGCTTGGGTCAATGTGAGTACTTTGGAATCTGTACATTCCCTCAACCACCCTTCAACAGAATGACTAAGAGAAGGAGCCCCCAACAAAGAAAAGAACCAGAGACCATGGCCTCTGCCACAGACCTCATTGATATGGTTATAAGCAAGATGTCAGAGACAGACTTCAGGGTAGCAATTACAAAGTCAATAGCTAGGCTTGAGAAAACTATTAGTGGCAATACAGAATCTCTAAGGGCAGAAATGAGATCTAATCAGGCCAAACTTTAAAATGCTATGAATGAGATGCAGTCTAAACTGGATACCCTGATGGCCAGGGTAAATGAGGCATAAGAACGAATTAGTGAACTAGAAGATAAGATGATAAGAAGGAAGCCGAGGAGGCCTGGAATAAACAGCTAAAAGCCTATGAGAACAGACTTAGGTCAATGACTCCATGAAATGTTCCAATGTCAATTATTGGGATCCATGAGGGGGTGGAGAGAGAGAGGACTAGAAGGTATATTTGAGCAAATTATAGCTGAGAACTCCCATAATCTGGGGAAGGAAACAAGCATTTGTGTCCAAGGTCCAGAGAGGACCCCTCCCAAGATCAATGATAACAGACTAACGCCCTGGCATATAATAGTAAAACTTGCAAATCTTAGAGCCAAGGAAACTATACTGAGAGAAGCTAGGGGGAAAAGATTTCTTACGTATGGAGGGAGGAACATCAGAATAACGTCAGACCTGTCCACAGAGACTTGGCAAGCCAGAAAGGGCTGGTAAGATATATTCAGGTGTGAAATGAGAAGAACATGCAGCCAAGAATACTTTATCCAGAAAGGCTCTCATTCAGAATGGATGGAGAGACAAGGAGCTTCCAGGACCAGCAGAAACTGAAAGAATATGTGACCACCACGCCAGCCCTGCAAGAAATATTAAAGGGGATTCTATAAAAGAAGAAAGACCCCAAGAGTAATATAGACCGGAAATTAACAGAGACAATCTATAGAAACAGGGAATACAATGGCACTTACAGGCAATACAATGGCACTAAATTCGTATCTTTCAGTAGTTACTCTCAACATGAACAGGATGACTATTCCCATCAAGTGACACAGGGTTTCAGATTGGATAAAAAAGCAGGACGCATCCATATGCTGTCTACAAGAAACTCATATTGAACCTAAAGACACCTCCAGATTGAAGGTAAGGGGATGAAGAACCATTCACCATGCCAATGGGCCTCAAAAGAAAGCTGGGGTAGCAATTCTAATATCAGACAAATTAGATTTTAAATGAAAGCCTGTAGATGTAGATGGTCATACTTAAAGGGTCTATCCAACAAGAAGAGCTAACAATTGTAAATATCTATGCCTCCAACATAGGAACAGCCAATTATATAAACCAATTAATAAACAAAGTAAGGAAACATATAGATGGTAAAACATTAATAGTAGAGCTAAACACTAAACTTACAGCAATGGACAGATCATCTAAGCAGAAAATCAACAAAGAAACAAGAGCTTTGAAGGACTCATTGGACCAGACGGACTTCGTAGATATATATACAGAACATTCCATGCTAAAACAACAGAATACACATTCTTCTCGAGTGCATATGGAACTTCCTCCAGAATAGACCACCTACTGGGTCACAAATCAGGTCTCAACCAATACCAAAACATTGAGATTATCCCCTACATATTTTCAGACTACAATGCTTTGAAACTAGAACTCAACCACAGGAAGAAATTTGGAAGGAACTCAAACACTTGGAAGTTAAAGAGCATCTTTTATTTATTATTATTATTATTATTGTTATTGTTATGTTCATCGCCATACAGTATTTCATTAGTTTTTGATGTAGTGTTCCATGATTCATTGTTTGCACATAACACCCAGTGCTCCTTGCAATACATGCCCTCCGTAATACCCATCACTGAGCTAACCTATCACCCCACCTCCATCCCCCCTGAAAAGCATCTTGCTAAAGAATGAATGGGTCAACCAGGAAATTAAAGAACTTAACAATTCATGGAAACTAATGAGAATGAAAACACATCAGTCCAAAACCTATGGGATACTGCAAAGATGGTCTTAAGAGGGAAATACATAGTCATCCAAGCCTCTCTCAAAAAAATTAGAAAAATCCCAAATGCACAAGCTAACTTTACACCTAATGGACCTGGAGAAAGAACAGCAAATAAGACTTAAAACTAGCAGGAGAAGAGAAATAATAAAAATTAGAGCAGAAATCAATGAAATAGAAACCAGAAAAACAGTACAGCAGATCAACAAAACTAGAAACATCTTTATAATCATTGTTTTAAATTCTAGTTCAGACATCTTACTTATATCCATATTGATTAAATCCCTGGCTATGAGTAGTACCTCCTGTTCTTTCTTTTGGGGTTAATTTCTCCATCTTGTCCTTTTGTCCAGAAAGGAAAAGAAGAAAGAAAACAACAACAACAAAAACAATAACAACAACAAAACAAAAACAAAAAATATACTAGATCCTGTGTTTTGGTCTGCTTGTTAAAAGAAACTAAATCCCAAAATAAGAAAGAAAGACAAAATATATGTATATATAAAAATAAAATAAAATTGAAGGAAACAAAAAATTTTAAAAATATGGAAAGTACATATAAAAATAGAAATTTAAAAAGAATTTTAAAAGATTGAAAAAATAAAATAGCTGAAAAAATAATACTAGAAGACTAAATAATGAAAATACAAGTAATAGTATATATTGTTTTCCCCAAGAGCTGAAGCTTTGCAGCTCTCTATGATCAGTAAACTTGGTGCAAGAGAATTGTTTCGCTGGTCTACTGGGGGAGGGACCTGTTGTGCAGATTCTCAGGTGGACTTGCTGTAGTGGAAATGTACCTCCAGGGCCCAGCGAGGTGTAAGTGTCTATGGACTACACTAGGTGGCGCTGTTTTGCTCCTTGCCGGCTTTCATCCCTGATGGGCAGTACAGAAAATAACTGTGCCTATCTCTCTAGCCCTGGAGCTGAAAGTTTGCACCCCCCACTCTTCAGTGAGCCCTCACACAAGAGCAATCAATCATTCTTGTCTCCCCAGTTTCTGTCAGAACTCTGTGTTCACCCTGCCTGTGTCCAAGCATTTTTATCTCATGGACACAACTAAGTTTCAAAACTCCAAATTTTAGGGATTCCCATGGCACAGACCCACACTGTTCCTTTTGGGGAGGGTCCCTACATGCTTCTGTCTTTTGCTGGACTCATCCTTTGAAAGTGGTTGCACGACAGTGCAGTGGTTCCCAGCTTATGGCAACACAGCAAAAAGCTGGCACCTAGACTCCCTGTTCTCAGGTGGCTTCAGTGCTTCTATGCCTGGGAACTCCACCACACTCAGGAACCACCCATTCTTCTTGTGACCTCAGGGATCCTGAAATCATGCTGTCATACCTGGGATTTCACCACCTGAGCACTTTTAAGCCAGGGACTTTCCCCACTATAGCAGACATGTAAACATTCTGATTTTGCACACTGTTGCTTACAATGCTTAGCAGAAGCCTCCTTAAGCAGGCACTCCCTGATGCCATATCCTCAACTAGATCACACTGGATTCAAGACTCTGCACCCCCTATCATCCAGGTGGTGGTCACTTTTCTACTTGTAGACTTGAAGCATTTGTTTTCTCTGACCTCTGATTGATTTCTCTGGTGTTCGGAGTGATTTGATAACCATCTAGTTGTATTTGAGGGACAAGACAAATTTAGGGTTCCCTTACTCTTTTGTCATCTTAACTCCTCCTCCTATTTATTTTTTTAAGTTTTTATTTACATTCCGGTTAACACAATTCAAAAGGATATATGCACCCTGATGTTTATAGCAGCATTATGTGCAACAGACAAATTATAGAAACAACCCCAGTGTCCATTGACTGATGAATGATAAAGAAGATGTGGTATGGGGCACCTGGGTGGCTCAGTCTGTTGGGTATCTTCCTTCAGCTCAGGTCATGACTCCAGGGTCCTGGGATCAAGCCCTGCATCAGGTTCCCTGCTCAGCAGGTAGCCTGCTTCTCATTCTGCCTGTCCCACCCACTTGTGCCCTCTCTCTCTCTCTCTCTCAGATGAGAAAATAAGATTTAAAAAAGAGAGAGAGAGAGAAATGGAATATTACTCAGCCATAAAAAGAAATGGAATCTTTGCAACAGCATGGATGGAGCTAGGGAGTATTAATGTAAGTTAAGTAAGTCAGTCAGAGAAAGATAAATACCATATGATTTCACTCATGTGGAATTTAAGAAACAAAACAGACAAAGGGTGTTTTTTTAAATTGCTCAGAATATGTAAATAGAGGTTGTTACTGGCAAATAGTGAGTTCACGAGGAGTGATTGTTGAATGGCACATTATTGGAATATAAGAATAGAAATTGGATGGGGCAGAATAAATGTATGAAGAATGTTTTTTTTAATTACACAAAGTGAGTGTCTAAAAAGATGTCTTTTAATTGTACACAATTAGTGGAGAAAGAGTGGCTGTTGACTTGCTTACAGTGTATTTGTATAAAGTGGTTGTTGAATAGGATTCAGTGAGTGTGCAAAGACAGAATGTTAAATGACAAGTAGTAGATGTGCAAGAATTGGGTGTTGGATGATACATAATGGGTATATGAAGAATACTTGTTGAATACCAAAAAGTGATCGAAGAGTGTTTTGTTTTGTCTTTCAGCTTTATTGAAGTATAACTGACAAATAAAATATGATATTTTAAGTGTACAATGTGATGATTTGATATATGTATACATTGTAAAAAGATTCCTCCTCCTAGTTAAATAACATATCCATCACTTTACCTTATTTGTGAGAATATTTAAGTTCTACTTTCTTAGAATTCTCAATTATACAATACAGTGTTATCAACTATAGTCATGATGTTATACATTAAATCCACAAACCTTATTCATCTTATAGCTGAAAACTTGTACCCTCTTATCAATTTCTCCCTATTTTCCTCACCCCTCTGACCCCAGCAACCAGTATTCTATTGTCTGCTTCTATGAGCTCAATTTTTGTAGATACCATGTACGAGTGAACTCGTACAGTATTTGTCTTTTTATGCCTGGCTTATTTCACTTAACATAATGTCCTCCAGATTCATTCATGTTCTTTTAAATGGTAGGATTTCCTTGTCATTGTTGTTGTTGTTGTTGTTTATGGCTGACATTCAGTTGTGTATATGTACACACCATGTGTCTTCATTATTCATCCATTGACAGACACTTGGGTTGTTTCTATATCTTGGCTATTGTGCGTAATACCGCAGTGAACATGGGATTACAGATTATCTCTTTAAGATAATGATTTTCTTTCCTTTGGATAGATGCCTGGCAGTGGAATTGCTGGATCATATGGTAATTCTGTTTTTAATTTCTTTTTTTTTATTATGTTCAGTTACCCAACATATAGTGCATCATTAGTTTTTGATGTAGTGTTCAGTGATTCATTAGCTGCATATAACACCCAGTGCTCATCACAACATGTGCCCTCCTTAATACCTATCACCCTGTTACCCCATCCCTCCACCCCCTCCCTTCTGTAACCCTCAGTTTGTTTCCCAGAGTTCAGAGTCTCTCGTGGTTTGTCTCCCTCTCTGATTTCTTCCCATTCAGTTTTCCCTCCCTTCCCCTGTGGTCCTCCATGTTACTCCTTATGTTCCACACATGAGTGATGGAACTTTCATAATGTCTCCATAGTGGTTGCACCAGTTTACATTCCCAGCAACAGTGTACAAGTGTTCCCTGTCCTGCATGTCCTTGCCAGCATTTGTTACCTCTTGTCTTTTTTAGTGTAGTTGTTGATTAGCACACAGAAATTCTGCGAGGAGTGACTGGAATAGCACAGTATGTGCAAAAGGGGAAATTGGAGGAAAATTACTATACAATGAGCAATTGATGTACTCAAAGAATAGCTGTTGGGTGGGAGATGAGTGTGCAGAGTGGATGCTGGATGGTCAGACTAGTGTTCAAAAAAATGGTTGCTAACTTTCAACTGTGCGTTTACAGAGAATAGCTGTTAAATGCACAAACCATGTGCAAATTGTGACTTTTATGTCTCAGATTGTGTGTGCAAAGAGCTGAAGTTGCTAGTACAGAATAAGGGTGCAAAGAGTGGTAATAGAATCACTGTATACAAAGGATGATTGTTGAATAACACAAAACGGATCTGCAAAGAAGGAATTTAGATGGTGCAAAATTGTGGTGATAGGTCGCACAATAGCATATGATGAGTACTGACATGGAAAAAATTACATCTGTTAAGAATGTTAAGGATGATTTTATTCAAGGGAGGAATATGGCAATAGTTATCGGAACCCCTGCAATGGGGTCTTGAATGGGGGAGAGAGATTAGGATCAACTCTGAATACAAAGGAGAAGTGGACTATAAGCCAAGGAGCAGGGTGGGGGTCAGCAGATGGAAAAGTACTAAATTACTCAGAGGAGGCTGAGTAGAGTTCCTTCAAGGAGAGACCCTTTCAAGGAGAATCTCCATCCCTCACAAAAGGGGTTTTTAACTTAAACGGTTCTCGAGTTAAGAAGTAAACGCAGCATTTTATGTGAGTAAAATTTCATGTAAGCTCTCACGTCTCCAAGATTTTCTTCTACATTGGTTGACACATTCAACTTGGGTATGATGGAGGCAGTCCCGCCCCCCTAAAACTAAACCATCCAAATGGATCTGAACACCGAGACTGGAATTCCATTGGGAGGAAGGAAGGACAGAACAGGAGGAGGCCCCAGCAGTGTTAGAGGCTCAGGCCCCGCCCAAACTGGCCCCGCCCCCTGGGGAGTCCCCACCCCCTTGAGAGGAGGCCCAGCCACACTCTCTCACAGTTTCTTTCCTGCTGAGAAGCAGTTGCAGAAAGACTCACTTTCTGGTAAATGGATTTCTTTCTTCCCACTTCAGACCTGACTTTCAGAGTACCTCTTCCACATCTTACACACCTCAGATGTGTGTGTGGGGGTGGGAGGAGGGGGTGGGGTTCGCCATAAACATTAGAGTTCCAGCACCCGCCCATCCTGCAGGCCTGGAGCCAGGCCTTCCCCTGAGATGCTTCCTCCAGGAAGTCACTCCCCTGCGGGTCCCAGGTTCCAGTACATTTCACTGAAAATCGCAACCCCTGCTTTCTAACTTTGGCCCACATGAACGCTGTGTGCCACCTGACGATGCTGATTGAAACCCTTCAACATGTTCCCTTCCCATTCTACTCTCAAGTCCCCAACCTGGAGGCAGATCCCCTCCGTACCCGCCCCCCCCCCCCACACCTCTGCCCTGCTGACCCCTGGTGTTCCCCTTCACCATCATCTGTTAGAGACGCCTCTGAATCCTGACTGGTTCCCGTCCTGTGACACCGTGTTCTGTCCCAAATCCCATCCAACTAGCTGTACCTACCAGGATGTGTTTATATTCCCATTGGCCTTCCTGGGTAAGGGGTATCTTTTTTCCATCCCTGTGAATGCCCAGAAGGGGTGGGAGATGAAGAAAAAAGAAAGAAGGACAAGGGAAATGGAGTGAGTAAGGGAGAGTTGGGGAGAAACAGATGGTAAAATAGAGGATGGGGGCTAGGTTGGGTGCAGATGACTTAGAAAGGCCTAGTAAAAGTGAAAGAGAATGACTGGGAAAGAAGCAGTGGGAGAAATGAAAATAGACAAATAGGTCAGCAGAGAGAAGGAAGGAGGGGGAATAGAAAGGGGAGCCTGGACCATCAGTAGTAATGTGGGAATAGAAGGGTAGGTCCAAATTCATTAGGTGCTGTGATGGTTAATTTTATGTGTCAACTTACTTGGGTTAAGGGATACCCAGATAGCTGATAAAACTTTATTTCTGGGTGTATCTGTGAGAATGTTTCCAGAAGAAATTAGTATTTGAATCAGTGGACCAAGAAAGAAGATCACCATTCCCAGTAAGGCTGGGCATCATGCTATCTACTGAAGGCCTAAGTAGAACAAAAAAGCAGAGGAAGGGCAAATTTCTCCTGTACTTGAGCTGGGATATCCATCCATTCCTGCTGTTAGACATGAATGCTCCTGGTTTGTAGGCCTTTGGACTTAGACAGAGACTTACTCCATCAGTTCCCCCTGGTTCTCAGGCATTAAAGTTTGGGTTGGAATGGTGCCACTGGCGTTTCTGTGCCTCCAGCTTGCAGATTGGGCAGATCATGGGACTTCTCAGCTTCCATAATTGCATAAACCAATCCCACCTAATAAATATTTCTCTAGATATCTGTATATATCCTATTGATCTCATTCTCTGGAGAACAATGACTAGTACAGATGCTTTTAACATTTCCAAATTACTTTCCCTTTTACATTTATTTTGTCAAACTCAGATTGAGGTCTCAATGCTTCTTTTTCATGTATTGAAAATGCAGGCATCAGGAGATATTGCAGGCTTTGTTCCCTACCGCTGCAATAAAGCTAATATCACAGTAAAGCAAATCAAATGATATTTTTTGTTCTCCTAATGAATATAAAAGTTATGTCTAAAAAATGTACATACCTTAATTAAAAGAACTTTGTTACTAAAAATGCTAACCCTCATCTGAACTTTCAGTGATCATGGATCACTATAACAAATATAATAATGGAAGAAGTTTGAAATATTGTGAGAATTACCAAAGTGTGATGCAGGGGCATGAAGTAAGCAAATGATGTTGGGAAAGATGGTGTCGATAGGCTTGACACAGAGTTGCCACAATCTTCAATCTGTAAGAAACGCAGTATCTGCAAAGTGCAATAAAGTAAAGTGCAATGAAACAAGGTTTGCTTGTATTCTTTGGTACTTAGTGAATAATTTTACACTACTTTAGTATGTACTTGATAAGGACATTGATGTATCTTATATTAACAAACAAAACGTAGTTTGACCAGTTAGTCTAGTATTCAACAGATTTTCTTCCTGTGTGATCTGTTAAATTGGTGGGCTATGACCTAAAGTCTCCAACTTAGTATGTGTTCCTTTCAAGTTCCCTTTGTCCTTCCTCAGCAGATATTAATGGTTGAACTAATTCCATTAATGGAATTTTATTTTTTTATAATAATTTTTTATTATATTATGTTAGTCACCATACAGTACATCCCTAGTTTTTGATGTAAAGTTCCATGATTCATTACTTGCGTATAACACCCAGTGCACCATGCAATACGTGCCCTCCTTAATACCCATCACCAGCCTATCCCATTCCCCCACCCCCCACGTCCATTAATGGAATTTTAATCTAACAGAGATCATCTGCTTGTGGTGAGTAAATTGCTCAGAGTTCTTTCCATAGATAAATTCTTTCACATTTTGCAGTGCCAATAACTAGGTACTCAATATCATATTTTTTATAGTTTACTTTGATTTTCTGGAAAAGTGGAATGAAATGATTGAGATCAATGTGATTAAAAGCAGGAAAGAGAATTCTGTCTTGCCCAAGAGTATGAAATATGACCTGGAATTTTTAGCCAGTGCTGGTTACTCTCTACTGGCTTCTCTTGCTTGCCTGCCTGAATACACACACACAAAATCACAAGACAGCTGGTGAGAGAGACAGAATCCCCCCGCAATTTTTCTTATTGCAGTAAAATACACATAACAGAATTTGCCATTTTGTTTACTGTCTTAATAATTTTTAAGTATACAGTTCAGTGATGTTAAATACATTCATAATGTTGTGCAACCATCACCACCATCCAACTCCAGAACTCTTCTCATCTTATAGAACTGAAACACTAACCATTAAACAAAAACTACCTGTTCCTCCCAGTCTCAGCCCCTAACAACCAGCATTCTGCTTTCTGTCTCCATGATTTTGACTACTCTAAATATTTCATAGATGTGGAATAATAATACAGTATTTGTCTTTTTGTGACTGGTTTATTTCACTTAGAATAATTTTCTCAAGGTTCATCTATGTTGTAGCATACCTTCTTTCTTTTTCAAGGCAGGAAATATTCTTTTGTATATACACACTACATTCTGCTTATCCATTCATCCATTGATGGACATTTGGGTTGCTTCCACATTTTACCTATTGTAAACAATGCTACTATGAGCATGGGTGTATTTGATTTAAAATCTATTTTGTCTGATAGTATAACCACCCCTGCTTTTTTGGGGGGTGCTATTTGTATAGAATATCTTTTCCGTATTTTCCTTTTAAATTTATTTGTCTTTAAATCTAAAGTGAGTCTCTTGTAGACAGCAAAATACTGTCTACAACAAATCATATTTTTAATCCATTCTGCCAATCTCTGCTTTTGATGGGAGAGTTAAATTCACTTAAATTTGAAGTAATTACTGATAAGGAGGGACTTGTTTCTATCACTTTGCTGTTTGCTTTCTATATGCTTTATAGCTTTTTTTGTCCGTTATTTCCTGCATTACTGTCTTCTTGTATTTAGTGGATATTTTTTAGTGAAATGTTTAAATTCTTTTCTTGTTTCCCTTGTGTATATTCTATAGCTGCTTTCTTTGTGGTTATCATGGGGAGTACATTCAACATTCTAAAGTAATAATTTACACTAATATGTATTTATACCAGCTTAACTTCAATAACACAGAAAACTCTGCTCCTTTATAGTTCTGACCCTATTTCCTTTCAGTTATTGGTGTCAGAAAATTACGTATGTTTGGATTGTGAGTCCAAAACATAGAATAATACTTGTTTTTAAAAACACATCAGTCTTTTAATGTAGAAAACAAAAAGTGGAGCTATAAACCCTAGTTATGACAGTACTAGCTCTTATAATCATCCATGTATTTCCTTTTACCAGAGATCTTTATTTCTTCATAAGACTTAGTACTAGAAGTCCTAGGAACAACAATTATACAACAAAAAAAGAAAAGGTATTCAAATTGGCAAAGAAGAAGTCAAACTGTCTCTCTTCACAGATGACATGATACTTTATATGGAAAACCCAAAAGACTCCACCCCCCAAATTACTAGAATTCATACAACAACACAGTAATGCGGCAGGATACAAAATCAATCGTCAGAAATCAGTCGCATTTCTATACACTAATAATGAGACTGAAGGAAGAGAAATCAGGGAATTGATTCCATTTACAATAGCACCAAAAACCATAAGATATCTCGGAATAAACTTAACTAGAGAGGCAAAGGATCTGTACTCTAGAAACTACAGAACACTGATGAAAGACATTGAGGAAGGCACAAAAAGATGGAAAAACATTCCACGCTCATAGATCAGAAGAATAAACATAGTTAAAATGTCTATGCTACCCAGAGAAATCTACACTTTCAACGCCATCCCAATCATAATACCAACAACATTTTTCAAAGTACTGGAACAAACAATCGTAAAATTTGTGTGGAACCAGAAAAGACCCTGAGTCGCCAAGAAAGTGTTGAAAAGGAAAAACAAACCTGGGGGCATCATGTTGCCTGATTTCAAGCTATATTACAAAGCTGTGATCACCAAAACAGCATGGTACTGGCACAAAAACAGCCAATGGAACAGAATAGAGACTCCAGAAATGGACCCTTGACTCTATCATCAACTAATCTTTGACAAAGCAGGAAAAAACATCCAGTGGAAAAAAGACAGTCTCTTCAATAAGTGATACTGGGAAAATTGGACAGCCACATGCAAAAGAATGAAGCTTTACCACTCTCTCACACCATACACAAAGATAAACTCCAAATGGATGAAAGACCTCAATGTGAGACAGGAATCCAACAAAATCATAGAGGAGAACATAGGCTGTAACCTCTTCGACATTGGCCACAGCAACTTCTTTCATGACACATCTCCAATGGCAAGAGAAACAAGAGAAAAAATGAACTTGTGGGACTTCATCAAGGTAAAATCTTCTTCACAGCAAAGGAAACAGTCAACAAAACAAAGAGACAACCCACGGAATGGGAGAAGATATTTGCAAATGACGCTACAGATAAAAGGCTGGTATCCAAGATCTACAATGAACTTCTCAAACTCAATACACGGGAAACAAATAATCAAATCAAAAAATGGGTGGAAGATATGAACAGACATTTTTCCAATGAAGACATGAATGGCTAACAGACACATGAAAAAATGGTCAACATAGCCATCAGGGAAATTCAAATCAAAACCACACTGAGATACCACCTTACGCCAGTTAGAATGGCAAAAATTGACAAGGCAAGAAACAACAAATGTTGGAGAGGATGTGGAAAGGGGACCCGTCTTACACTGTTGGTGGGAATGGAAGTTGGTGCAGCCACTTTGGAAAATAGTGTGGAGGTTCCTCAAAAAGTAAAAAATAGAGCTACCCTATGACCCAGCAATTGCACTACTAGGAATTTACAGCAAAGACACAGATATAATGAAGAGAAGGGCTGTACGCACCCCAATGTTCATAGTAGTATTGTCCACAATAGCCGAACTGTGGAAGGAGCCGAGATGCCCTTCACCAGATGAATGGATAAAGAAGATGTGGTCCGTATATACAATGGAATATTACTCAGCCATCAGAAAGAGTGATTACCCAACATTTGCATCAACATGGATGGAACTGGAGGAGATTATGCTAAGTGAAATAAGTCAAGCAGAGAAAGACAATTATCATATGGTTTCACTCATTTGTGGAACATAAGGAATAGCAGGGATATCGGTAGGAGAAGGAAGGGGAAAATGAGTGGGGGGTAAACGGGGGGGAATGAACCACGAGAGACTGTGGACTCCAGGAAACAGAGGGTTTTGGGGGGGGCTAGCCTGGTGATGGGTATTAAGGAGGGCACGTATTGCATGGAGCACTGGGTATTATACACGAACAATCAATCATGGAACACTGCATCAAGAACTAATGATGTACTGTATGGTGAATAACATATCATAATTTTAAAAAAGGGAGAATTACAGACCAATTTTCAATTTCCCTGATGAACATGGATGCAAGAATTCTCAATAAGGTAATAGCAAATTGAATGCAACAGTACATTAAAAGAGTTATTCACCATGATCAAGTGGCATTTATTCCTGAGCCGCAAGTGTACTTCAATGTTTGCAAATCAATCAGTGTGATACACTACATTAATAAAAGAAAGGATAAGAACCATATGATCCTCTCAATAGATGCAGAAAAGGCATTTGACAAAATACAGCATCCTTTCTTGATAAAAGCCCTCAAGATAGTAGGGATAGATGGAACTTACCTCAGCATCAAAAAGGCCATATATAAATGACCCACAGCTAATATCATCCTTAATGGGCAATAATTGAGAGCCTTTCCCCCTACAGTCAGGAACAAGACAAGGATGTCCGCTCTCACCATTAGCATTTAATATAGCACTGGAAGTCTTAGCCTCAGCAATCAGACAACAAAAAATCAGACAATAAAATCTGCAAGGAAGAAGTCAAAGTTTCATTATTTGCAGACAACATGGTTCTCTATGTATAAAACCCGAAAGATTCCACCAAAAAAAATGCTAGAACTAATACATGAGTTCAGCAAAGTTGCAGGATATAAAATCAATGTGCAGAAATCTGTTGCATTTCTATACACCAATAATGAAGCAGCAGAAAAAGAAATCCAAGGATTGATCCTATTTACAATTATACCAAAAACAGTAAGACACCTAAGAAAAAATCTAACTAAAGAGGTAAAAGATCTGTACCCTGAAAACTATAAAACAGCTATGAAAGAAATCGAAGAGGACACAAAGAAATGGAAATGCACTCCAATGGTCATGGACTGGAAGAACAAACGTTGTTAAAATGACTATGCTACCCAAAGCAATCTACATATTTAATGCAATCAAAATACCACCAGTGTTTTTCACAGAGCTGGAACAAACAATCCAAAAATTTGTATGAAACCACAAAAGATCCCCAATAGCCAAAGCAGTCCTGAAAAAGAAAAACAAAACTGGAGGCATCATGATTCCAGATTTCAAGCTATATTACACACAGTTGATCAATCACTGAACACTACCTCTGAAACTAATGCTGTACTATAAGTTGGTTAATTGAATTTACATATTTAAAAAACAAAGCTCTAAGGATCAAAGCAATATGGTACTGGCACATAGTACCATGGCAGATGCATAGATCATGGAACAGAATAGAGAACCAAGAATTGGACCCTCGACTCTGTGGTCAACTAATCTTTGACAAGGCAGGAAAGAGTATACAATGGGGAAAAAGAGTCACTTCAACAAACAGTGTTGGGAAAACTGGACAGTCACATGTAGAAAAATGAAACTGGAACACTTTCTTACACCATACATTAAAAAAAATTCAAAATGGATGAAGGACCTGAATGTGAGAAACGAAACCATCAAAATCTTAGAGAAGGCAGGCTGCAACCTCTTTGACCTCAGCTGTAGCAATTTCTTACTAGATATGTTGGCAAGGGAAGACCCAGAGGCAAGGAAAATAAAAGGAAAAACAAACTGTTGGGACTTCATCAAGATAAAAGGCTCCTGCACAGGAAATAATCAACAAAACTAAAAGGCAGCCTATGGAATGGGAGGACATATTTGCAAAGGACATGTCTGTTAGTATATAAATTCTATAAAGAACATATCAAACTCAATAACCCAAAACAAATAATCCAGTTATGAAATGGGCAAAAGACATGAATAGGCACTTCTCTGAAGAAGATCCAGATGTCTAATAGAAACAGGAAAAGATGCTCAATGTCATTCATCCGGGAAATACTACCTCACAGGTGTCAGAATGGCTACAATTAACAATACAAGAAACTATGGGGGCTGGTAAGGATGCAGAAGAAAGGAGAACCCTCTTCCATTGTTGGTGGGAATGCAAACTGATGCAGCCATTCTGGAGAACTTATGGAGGTTCCTCAAAAACCAAAAATACCCTGGGTGTTATACACAACTAATGAATCATTGAACATTGTATCAAAACTAATGATGTACTATATGTTGGCTAATTGAATTTAAATTTTAAAAAAGTTAAAAATAGAACTACCCTAGAATCCAGCAGTTGCAGTACTAAGTATTTAACCAAAGGATGCAAAAATAGATTCAAAGAGGCACATGCACCCCAATGTTTAAGCAACATTATCAACAATAGCCGAACTCTGGAGAGAGCCCAAATGCCCATCAACTGATGAACACACACACACACACACACACACACACACACACTGGAAAACTACTCAGCCATCAAAAAGAATAAAATCTTGCCATTTGCAAGGACATGAATGGAGCTAGAGTATATTATACTAAGTGAAATAAGGGAGAGAAAGACAAATACCATATGATTTCACTCATATGTGGAATTTTTTCATTGCTGCACTTTTTTAAAATTTAAATTCTATTAGCCAACATATAGTACACCATTAGTTTTTCACACAGTGTTAAATGATTCGATTCATTAGTTGCATATAACACCCGGTGCTCCTCACATCATGTGCCCTCCTTATGCCCATCACCCAGTTACCCCATCCCCCCACCCACCTCCCCTTCTGCAACCCTCAGTTTGTTTCCCGGAGTCAAGAGTCTGTCACAGTTTGTCTCCCTCTCTGATTTCTTCCCATTCAACTTTCCCTCCCTCCCCCCATGATCCTCCCTCCCCCCGTGATCGTATTTCTTATGTTCCATATATAAGTGAAACCATCATATGTGGAATTTAAAAAGGAAAACAGATGAACATGTGGGGGGGGGGAAGGAAGAGAGGGAAACAAACCATAGGAGACTTTTAATGCTAGAGAAAAAACTGAAGGTTGATGGAGGGAGGTGGGTGGGTGATGGGCTAGATGGGTGATAGGCATTAATGAGAGAATTCTTTTTATTTATTGTTATTAAGTTAGAGTGCAATAGTGGTTTCTGGAGTAGAATTCAGTGAATCCATCACTTACATAAAACATCCAGTGCTCATCACAAGTGCCCTCACGGGGGTGACCTCATGGTGTCCCACATTGGCTATCCCATGCTGGCCTGCCCTCCAAAACCTGCTCCTTGTGGGGGAGTCCCGTGGGGCCACTCAGGGGAGACCCAGGACAGGCACGCCCTGGCGATCCTGGGGAAGCCACAAGGGGGAGCTCACACCCAGGGAGTGAGAGCGCCTCAACTGCACTGAGTCCATCCACCCTGTCCTCTATCTGCCTCCTTTCCCGCCAAAGCCCTGCCCACCTGGCTCATGCCCTGCCTCTTGGGTGCTGCCCCACCCCAACGTCCTTCCCCACCTGTTCTGTTGTCTGGCACCAAAGTGTTCCATGGGGCCACGGCAGAGAATGACAGGACAGGCATGCCTGGTGTATTGCAGGGCAGAGTGGTGAGGAGGTGCTTGCACCAGGAGGAGTGTAAGGACCCCAGGAGTGCTTCCCCCGTCCCCTCCTTTCTGCTGCTTCCTGCCCACCTGCCTTCCCTCACCTGTTCAGTGGCCAGGCAGCAAAACGTTCCACAGGTCAGTCAGGTAAAGGCATGGGAGGGGCATGAAGGGCGGTCCCAGTGAGGTGGGGATGGGGGAACTGGGACCTTCCCTGCCTCACTCACCTCCCTGTTGCCCATCCCACCCCTCCCACGTGACCTCGCCAAAGCCAGGTGGCCAGACTCCAGAAGGTTCCATGAGGCCTCTCAAGTGAAGTGAAGAGCTGGCACCTGAGGGTGGTCCCCGGAAATCCTGGAGAGGGGCGCTTGCACCAGCAGGGCATGGGGACCTGGACAGCACTGAGCCTGCCAGCCCAGAATGCCTCAGCAGTTGCCCAGGCGCCCTGGGGCTGGGAGTCCCTCTCCCTCCCTTCCTCACCCCTGGCTCCCTTTTTGGGCTCTCATGAGTCTCTGGTGTCCCATCCAGTTCCTCTGGGCACCATCACTCAGGAGCCACAGGGTGGGAGCACAGCTGCACCCTGTTGGGGCCTGCTTGTGCCAGGGTGGCAGGGAAGATCAGATAGAGTCATCTCTTCCCAGCGGTGTTGGTGCCCCACCTTTGACCAGCAGTCATTTCGGGTTGAAGACCTCACTTTTGACTCCAGTAGTGTTTGCTGATCTGGGAGACTCCATCAGAATGGAGCCCAAAATGGTCATTGAATCCTCCAGAAGCTGGTCGTAAGCATGCTTACCTTTTGGGTCAGTACCATAATTGAAGCCTGGCCAGGATTTAAATTCTTTGAATCTCCTTGGTAAACTTAATATTTGCATTTTGCAGTGTTTAGTTCTTTGACTTCAGCCCATTGTGAGTAGGTAATTTTTAGCAAGGAAGGACCAGAGCCACATTTCAGCCACACATAGATTTTTGAGACGGCAAAGGCCAAGGGCTTCCTGTCAAGATGTGTTAGTGTGATTTTACTGGTGGATGTAACAGAATCCCGTTTAAGAATTAAATAAAGCTAACATCCTATTAAGAATACAACTGTGAAAGAAGATTCAAAAAGAAGTCACCATTGCTAAGATAGTCACTTGATATAGAATTGAAATGGCACCTACTGTCTCCTGTTTCACTTCTGGAAACAGCATGAATTTAGGACTTTTGTCAATTGAAGATTATCCTTCTCTTCTGGAACACACCCTCCTGCTTTGGACTAAACAACAAATAATGTGACACCTGGTAGCCAAATAGCCAATCATGTATTACACTCTGCTGCCACCCATCATAATGCTTTCAAGACAACTTCTTGCATCCTTGGGGGTTTTGCCTAGAGTTAGGCCTGCACTCCCCCTAGCAATGTGGAGCACCCTTTGAATTTGGGTTGAGAGTGTGTCTCCCAGCTTGCAATCCCTAAGACCTCAAATAAACATTGTGCTTGCTCTACAGCCTCTTCTTTAAGGTCAACGTAACTTGGTCTAGTTGGTGGAATTCATAGCCCCTGACCTTTGTCCTGGGCACCACTGTAGCTTCAAGCAAGGTACTTGTCAGGGTGTAGTACACACTGTCATCTGCCCGGTGGTCAGTCCTCTTGGTTCCAAACCTCCTGCCATGGTGGAGGTTCAAGCTTTTATTCAGGTGTCCTCTTTTGCTCGTTCCTGTCCTTTTTAAAAAATTTTTTATTATATTATGTTAGTCACCATACAGTACATCCCTGGTTTTTGATGTAAAGTTCCATGATTCATTAGTTGCGTATAACACGCAGTGCACCATGCAATACGTGCCCTCCTTAATACCCATAACCAGCCTATCCCATTCCCCCACCCTCCTCCCCTCTAAAGCCCTCAGTTTGTTTCTCAGGGTCCATAGACTCTCATGCTTCATTCCCCCTTCTGATTACCCCGCCCATTCTTTATCCCTTTCTTCTCCTACCGATCTTCCTAGTTCTTATGTTCCATAGATGAGAGAAAGCATATGATAATTGTCTTTCTCTGCTTGACTTATTTCACTTAGCATTATCTCCTCCAGTGCCGTCCATGTTGCAGCAAATGTTGAGAAATTGTTCTTTTTGATAGCTGAGTAATATTGCATGTATATATGGACCACATCTTCTTAATCCAGTCATCTGTTGAAGGGCATCTCGGCTCCTTCCACAATTTAGCTATTGTGGACAGTGCTGCTATGAACATTGGGATGCATATGGCCCTTCTCTTCACTACATCTGTATCTTTGGGGTAAATACCCAGTAGTGCAACGGCTGGGTCATAGGGCAGCTCAATTTTTAACTTTTTAAGGGACAGCCACACTGTTTTCCAGAGTGGCTATACCAACTTGCATTCCCACCAACAATGTAGGAGGGATCCCCTTTCTCCACATCCTCTCCAGCAATTGTTGTTTCTTGCCTTGTCAATTGTTGCCATTCTAACTGGCATAAGGTGGAATCTTAGTGTGGTTTTGATTTGAATTTCCCTGATAACTAATGATTTTGAACATTTTTTTCATGTGTCTGTTAGCCATTTGTATGTCTTCATTGGAAAAGTGTCTGTTCATATCTTCTGCCCATTTTATGATTTGTTTATTTGTTTCTCACATATTGAGTTTGAGAAGTTCTTTGTAGATCTTGGATACCGGTCTTTTATCTGTACTATCATTTGCAAATATCTTCTCCCATTCCGTGGGCTGCCTCTTAGTTTTTTTTTACTGTTTCCTTGGCTGTCCAGAAGCTTTTGATCTTGATGAAGTCCCACAAGTTCATTTTATCTTTTGTTTCTCTTGCCTTTGGAGATGTGTCATGAAAAAGGTTGCTGTGGCTGATGTTGTAGAGGTTGCTGCCTATGCTCTCCTCTAGGATTTTGATGGATTCCTGTCTCACATCGAGGTCTTTCATCCATTTGGAGTTTATCTTTGTGTATAGTGTGAGAGAGTGGTCAAGTTTCATTCTTTTGCATGTAGCTGTCCATTTTCCCATCACCATTTATTGAAGACACTGTCTTTTTTCCACTGGATGTTTTCTCCTGCTTTATCAAAGATTAGTTGATCAAAGATCTGAGGGTCCATTTCTGGGTTCTCTCTTCTATTCCATTTGTCTATGTGTCTATTTTTGTGCCAGTACCATGCTGTCTTTGTGATCACAGCTTTGTAGTACAGCTCGAAATCCAGCATTGTGAAGCCCCCAGCTTTGTTTTTCTTTTTCAACAATTCCGTGGCGATTCGGGGCCTTTTCTGGTTCCACACAAATTTAAGGGCTGTTTCTTCCAGTTCTCTGAAAAATGTCATTGGTATTTTGATTGGGATAGCATTGAAAGTGTAGATTGCTCTGGGTAGCATGGACATTTTAACTATGTTAATTCTTCCGATCCATGAGCATGGAATATTTTTCCATCTTTTTGTGTCTTCTTCAATGTCTTTTAAGAGTGATTTATACTTTCTAGAATATAGATCATTTACATCTTTGTTTATGTTAATTCCAAGGTAACATATGGTTTTTGGTGCTATTGTAAATGGGATGGATTCCCCAATTTCTCTTTCTTCAGTCTCATTATTCATGTATAGAAATGCAACTGATTTCTGAGCATTGATTTTGTATCCCGCCACATTACTGAATTGCTCTATAACTTCTACTAGTTTGGGAGTGGATTCTTTTGGGTTTTCCATATAGAGTATCATGTCATCTGCGAAGAGAGACATTTTGACTTCTTCTTGGCCGATTTGGATACCTTTGATCCCTTTTTGTTGTCTGATTGCTGTTGCAAGGACTTCTAGTACTATGTTGAATAATAATGGCGAGAGTGGGCATCCTTGTCGTGTTCCTGATCTTAAGGGAAAGGCTTCCAGCTTTTCCGCATTGAGAATGGTATTTGCTGTAGGCTTTTCATAGATGGTTTTTATGAGATTGAGGAATGTACCCTCTATCCCTACACTCTGAAGCGTTTTCATCAGGAAAGAATGCTGTATTTTGTCAAATGCTTTTTCTGCATCTATTGAGAGGATCATATGATTTTTGGCTTTTTCTTGTTGATAAAATCTATGACACTGATAGATTTGTGAAATTTGAACCACCCTTGCATCCCAGGGATGAATCCCACTTGGTCATGATGGATAATCCTTTTAAAATACTGTTGGATTCTATTAGCCAAGATCTTGTTGAGAATTTTGGCATCCATATTCATCAGGGATATCGGTCTGTAATTCTCCTTTTTGATTGGGGTCTTTGCCTGGATTGGGGATCAAGATAATATTGGCCTCATAGACTGAGTATGGTAGCTTTCCTTCTGTTTCTATTTTTTGAAATAGCTTTAAGAGAATAGGTATTATTCCTTCTTTGAATGTTTGGTAGAATTCCCCGGTAAAACCATCAGGTCCTAGAGTTTTGTATTTTGGAAGGTTGTTTCTCACTGTTTCAATCTCTTCATAATTAATTGGCCTGTTTAAAAAATCAATTTCTTCCTGTTTCAGTCTTGGTAGTTTATAGGTTTCCAGGAAGTCCTCCATCTCTTCCAGATTGCTTAATTTATTGCATAAAGCTGTTGATAAAATTTTCTAATAATCTTTCCAATTTCATTGGTGTTGGTTGTGACCTCTCCCTTTTAGTTCTTAATTTTATTAACTTGTTCCTTTCTCTATTCTTTTGGATAAGTTTTGCCAGTGGTTTGTCAATTTTATTTATTCTTTCAAAGAACCAGCTTCTAGTTCTGTTGATCTGCTCTACTGTACTCCTGGTTTCTAATTCATTGATCTCTGCTCTAATCTTGATCAACTGCTTCCTCGTGCGTGGATTAGGCCTGTTCTTCTGTTGCTGTTCCAGCTTCCTGAGGTGAGAATATAAAAACTGCATTTTAGATTTTTCTATTCTTTTGAGTGAGGCTTGGATGGCTATGTATTTTCCCCTTAGGACTGCCTTTGCAGTGTCCCATAGGTTTTGGACCATTGTGTTTTCATTCTCATTGGTCTCGATAAATTAAATTGATTTTTGATTTCCTGGTTTATCGAATCATTCTTGAGCAGGATGGTTCTTAGTCTCCAAGTGTTTGAGTTTCTTCCAAATTTTTCCTTGTGGTTGAGTTTCAATTTCAGAGCGTTGTGGTCTGAGAATATGCAGGGAATAATTTCAGTCTTTTGGTATCGGTTGAGACCTGTTTTGTGACCCAGAACATGGTCTATTCTTGAGAATGTTCCATGGGCATTAGAATAGAATGAGTATTCTTTGGTTCTGGGGTGTAGTGTTCTATATATCTCTGTGAGGTACAACTCATCGAGTATGGCATTCAAAGCTCTTGTTTCTTGTTGATTTTCTGCTTAGGTGCTCTGTCTATTGCTGATAGTGGAGTGTTGCGGTCCCCTACTATTAATGTATTTTTATCTATATGTCTCTTGATTCTGGTTAAGAGTTGGCTTGGGTATCTAGCTGCTCCCCTGTTGGGGCATAGATATTTATAATTGTCATATCCACTTGTTGGATACATCCCTTAAGAATAATGTAGTGCCCTTCTGTATCTCTAACTATAGTCTTTAGTTTAAAATCTAATCTGTCTGATATGAGAATTGCTACCTCAACTTTCTTTTGAGGTCCATTGGCATGAAAAATGGTTTTCCATCCCTTTACTTTCAGTCTGGATGTATCTTTAGGTCAAAATGAGTCTCTTGTAGACAGCAAATGGATGAGTCATGTCTTTTTATCCAAGCTGCAACCCTGTGGCATTATGGGAGCATTTAGCCCATTTACATTGAGACTGATTATTGAGAGATATGATTTTAATGATGCCATGTTGCCTGTAAAGTCTTTGTTTCTATAGATTGTGACTTTCTGTTCTGTATCACTCTTGGGGCCTTTTTACTTTTATAGAACTCCCCTTAATATCTTCTGTAGGGCTGGTTTTGTGGTTAGAAAATTGGTCAATGACTGGCGATTCTGGAAGGTCTTTATTTCTCCATCAATTCTGAATGACAGCCTTGCTGGATAAAGGATCCTTGGCTGCATGTTTTTCTCTGAACGAGCTTTAGAAATGCCCCCCCAACCCTTTCTCTCATTCCAGGTCTGTGTCGACAGGTCTGATGTAATTCTCATACCTTTGCCTTGGTACATGAGAAATTTCTTTGCCCTGGCTGCTTTCAATACTGTATCCTTGGATCTAATATTTGCGAATTGCACTATGACGTGATGTGGTGTAGGTTTGTCATGGTTGAGCTTGGGAGGGGTCCTCTCTGCCTCTTGGACACGAATGTTTTTTTCCCTCGCTAGATTAGGCAAGTTTTCAGCTACAATTTGTTCAAATATCTCTTCTAGAGCTCTGTTTTTCTCCACCCCCTTGGGGATGCCGATGATTCTGCCATTGGAATGTTTCATTGAGTTGGTAATCTCCTGTAACCTACATTCTCGAGATTGGATTTTTTTTGCCATGTTTCTATTTTAGCTTTCTCTTCTACTAACCCATCCTCCAATTCACTGATACATTCTTCTGCCTCATTCACCCTGGCCATCAGAGCCTCTAGTTTTGACTACATTTGATTCATAGAATTTTTAATTTCTGCCAGATTCGCTCTCATTTCTGCCCTTAGAAATTCTATACTTTCATTAACATTTTCGTTAATACTTTTTTCAAGCCTACACATCATCTTGACCATTGTTACTCTGAATTCCATTTCTGATAATTTGGTTATACCCATATCCATTAGTTCTGTGCCAGACGCCACAGACTCATTGTCTTTTCTTTGCTGGGGGGGACTTCTCCTTCCATCATTCTGATGAGGAGAGGTTGTGGGGTTGTCAGAGCCCAAATTATTGACCACGACCCAGGCAGTGTGCACTTGTTTTAAAAGGACCTTAGGGATGTGGGCTTCTTGATTTTTCAGCCTGCCTTCTGCAGAAGGGGCCTGCCGCACTGATACTCAGGCAACCCTGTTTGGGTAGAGTCTCTGTGTCCCCTGTGAGGGGGGATGGGGATGGGCACACTATGAGCCGGTATTTCCAGGCCTTTGTTCCCTGGCAGCTTTCCCTGGCAGTTTGCTGTGTCTCTTCTGAGAGTCAGAGCAGCAGTAGTGGAATCTCAGCCTCTGTCTCGGAACAGAGGGGTCGCAGACCGTTCTCCACTGGTGTTCTGGCCACTCTGTTTCTGTTGGTGCTGTTCAACCCTGCAGCGTCCCAGGATGTGCGCCCAACACCTGGCGTCCCAGCCCTCACTTCCAGGGCCGGCAGGTCTCTGTCCTTTGTGTTTCTAACAGCGCCCACCACCAGCCGCCCCCGCGCATTCCAGAGCTCCGTTTCAGTGTGGTTCGCGCACTCCGGAGGTCTGGTTTTCAGACTGGTTGCATGCATTCCCCGGCTCACGGTTTCAGTCTGCTCTCTCGCGGGTGCCGGTCCACGAATCAGTCTGCTCCCCAGTGCAGGTGGCTACCTCTTCCTGGTGCCCAAGCATGGAGGCCCCTCCCCCTTCCATTTATCTTCCGATATCTGTGCACGGATTCACAGCTCCCCACTTCATACCTCACTACTCAGCACTGGAGATGTTCATTTGTAGCAATCCAGATGTATCTTCCTGCATCTCAGGCTGATTCTGTGGATGTTCAGGATGGTCTGGTACCTATCCAGCTCGACTCAGGGGACCAGCTGAAAAAGGGGACCCCTACTCCTCCACCATCTTAACTGCTACTCCCTGTTTCTGTCCTTATTTCTGGAGGAAGGACGCCATCTGCTTGGTTATTAAATTGTAGATAAATACTTCACAATAAAATACACAGTTTGTTCATTGAGGAAAATAACTTAATACACAAATAGAAAGGTTTGCCATTCCCTGCCCCTCACAAAAAAAATCTGTGTAGAGATTGCTTCTCTTATCAGAGTGCTGAATTGTTCTGGAGTTTTCTGTTTACACAAAGTCATTACAAATACATTTATGTATTGGTGCCAAGATTCCAGAAATACTGTTAAAAACAGTTAAATACTGTTAAAATACTGTTTTTGGCGTTTTTGGAGTTTTTGGAGTTACATTACAAATACATTTATGTATTGGTGCCAAGATTCCAGAAATACTGTTAAAAACATAAAAACTGGCATGCTCATGGATTGGAAGAATTAGTATTGTTAAAATATTCATAGTACCCAAAGCAGTCAAAATTCTAATGGTGACCACTGGGTGTTATATGCAACTGATGAATTATTGAACACTACATCTGAAACTAATGATGTACTAAACATTGGCTAATTGAAGTTAAATTTTAAAAATTCCAATGGCTTTCCTGATTTAAAACTAGTGTACTTCCAAATTACTTTTGATAAAGGGGAAAGGCAATTAAGGGATGAAAGAGAGCCTTCTCAAGAAATACTGGAGCAACTGGCATGCACAGACAGAAACATGAACATCCACCTGTCGCATCTGTTACATTTTTTTCCTACATTTCTTACTGGTTTTGATGCTATTCTACACATAATTGCTTTCATAATTTTCCATTCAGATTATTCATTGTCTATTAATTCAAATAGTTTTATGTGGTGATTATTTAGGATTTTCTATGTACAAAATCATGTCATCTATCAATATGCATGTTTACTTCTTTGTTTTCCGTATGGATGCATTTTTTAAAAAATCTTTCTTATTCAATTCTTTTGGCTAAGACTTTTGGTACAATATTGAATAGGAGTGGGTAAAGAGGACATTTTTGTCTCATTCTTGATCTTACCGGAAAGTTTTCAGTCTTTCATCACTAAGTATGATGGTAGCTGTGGATTTTTCATAAATATCATGTGGAGGAAATTGCTTTCTATTCCAAGGTTACTGAGTGTTTTTTAAAGGTTTTTTGTATTTATTGGTGGAGGCAGGAGCAGAGAGAGAAAGACAAGCAGACTCTGTGCTGAGTGTAAGCCAATGCAGGGCTGGATCCCAGGACCCTGAGATCATAACCTGAGCCAAAATAAGAGTCAAAAGCTTAGCGAAATAAGTCAAGCAGAGAAAGACAATTATCATATGGTTTCACTCATTTATGGAACATAAGAAATAGGAAGATCGGTAGGAGAAGAAGGGGAAGAAGAAAGGGGGGGTAAACAGAAGGAGAAATGAACCATGAGAGACTATGGACTCTGGGAAACATACTGAGGGCTTCAGAGGGGATGGGGTTGGAGGAATGGGATAGGCTGGTGATGGGTATTAAGGAGGGCAGTATTGCATGGTGCACTGGGTGTTATATGCAAGTAATGAATCATGGAACTTTACGTCGAAAACTAGGGATGTACTGTATGGTGACTAACATAATATAATTTTAAAAAATAAAATAAAATAAAATAAAATAAAATAAAATAAAATGAAGGAGCCTGACTTGGTGAAAAACAAAAAAACAAAAACAAAAACAAACAAACAAAGAGTCAAAAGCTTAACCAACTGAGCCACCCCTACACCCCTATTTTTTTAAACCAGGAAAAGGTTATATGTATGGTGACTAACATAATATAATTTTAAAAAATAAAATAAAATAAAATAAAATAAAATAAAATAAAATGAAGGAGCCTGACTTGGTGAAAAACAAAAAAAACAAAAACAAAAACAAACAAACAAAGAGTCAAAAGCTTAACCAACTGAGCCACCCCTACACCCCTATTTTTTTTAAACCAGGAAAAGGTTATTTGCAAAATTTTGCAAAATACTTTTTCTGCATCAATTGAGATTTTTCCCCCTTTAGTCTATTCATGTGGTATTTTACATTAATTTATTTTATGTTGACCTACCCTTGTATTCCTTGGATGAGACCTAGTTGCCCATGGAGCATAATCTCTTCAATATGCTGCTAGATTCATTTTGTTATCATTTTATTAAGGACATTTTAATCTATATTCATAAGGGATATTGGTGTCTAGTTTCTTCTCTTGTGATGTCTTTATGGAATGATATTTCTCTGCTAAGTAGAATACCCTATTATTTGTCCTAACTGCTAATGGTGTATCTAATGGATCTAATTGAAATGAAACCCATAAAATTTCCAATAAATATTTTACAGATCAAGAATTGTATCCTTTCCCCATTCATCGTTGAAGGCCATCTTGGCTCCTTCCACAGTTCAGTTATTGTAGATATTCCATGTGTGTTGGGTGTTATGCACAACTAAATTGTATGTATTTAAAACGACAGAAATAAAGCATTTCACAAAATACAGCATCCTTTCCTGATTAAAACTCTTCAGAGTGTAGGGATTGAGGGAACATTCCTCAGTATTATAAAATCCATCTATGAAAAGCCCACAGCAAATATCATTCTCAATGGAGAAAAACTGAGAGCTTTTCCCTTAGGGTCAGGAACATGACAGGGATGCCCACTCTCACCATTACTGTTCAACATAGTACTAGAAGTCCTAGCAACAGCAATCAGACAACAAAAAGAAATAAAGGGTATTCAAATTGGCAAAGAAGAAGTCAAACTCTCTCTCTTTGCAGATGACATGATACTTGATGTGGAAAACCCAAAATACTCCACTCTCAAATTACTAGAACTCATACAGCAATTCAGTAACGTGGCAGGATACAAAATCAATGCACAGAAATCAGATGCTTTTCTATACACTAAAAATATAACTGTAGAAAGAGAAATTAGGAAATCAATTCCATTTATAATAGCACCCAAAATCATAAAGATACCTAGGAATAAACCTAACCAAAGAGGTAAAGGATCTATACTCTAGAAACTACAGAATACTTATGAAAGAAATTGAGGAAGACACAAAAAGATGGAAAAACTTTCCATGCTCATGGATTGGAAGAATAAACATTGTGAAAATGTCTATAATGCCCAGAGCAATCTATACTTTCAATGCCATCATTAATAAAATACCATTAGCATTTTTCAAAGAGCTGGAACAAATAATCCTAAAATTTGTTTGGAACCAGAAAAGACCCTGAATCACCAAGGGAATGTTCAAAAAGAAAAATAAAGCTGGGGGCATCATGTTGCCTGAATTCAAACTATATTACAAAGCTGTGATCACCAAGACAGCATGGTATTGGCACAAAAACAGACACATAGACCAATGGAACAGAACAGAGCTTCCAGAAATGCACCTTCAACTCTATGGCCAAATAGTCTTTGACAAAGCAGGAAAAAATATCCAATGGAAAAAAGACAGTATCTTCAATAAATGGTGCTGGGAAAATTGGATAGCTATATACAGAAGAATGAAACTCAATCATTCCCTTACACCATGCACAAAGATAATCTCTAAATGGGTGAAACACCTCAATGTGAGACAGGAATCCATCCAAACCCTAGAGGAGAACACGGTCAGTAAGCTCTTTGACATCGGCCACAGCAACTTCTTTCAAGACACATCTCCAAAGGCAAGGGAAACAAAAGCGAAGATGAACTTTTGGGACTTCATCAAGTTAAAAAGTTTTTACACAGCAAAGGAAACAGTCCACAAAACAAACAGGAACCCACGGAATGGGAGAAGATATTTGCAATGACATTACAGATAAAGACATATAGATTTATAGATAAAGATATATAGATTTATAGATAAAATCTATAAAGAACTTCTCAAACTCAACACCCAAAAAACAAATAATCATCAAAAAATGATCGAAGACATGAACAAACACTTCTCCAAAGAAGACATATGAATGGCTAACAGACACATGAAAAAAATGTTTAACATCACTAGCCATTGGGGAAATTCAAATCAAAACCACATTGAGATACCACCTTACACCAGTTAGAATGGCAAAAATTAACAAGGCAGGAAACAACAAATGGTGGAGAGGATGTGGAGAAAGAGGAACCCTCTTAAACTGTTGGTGGGAATGTATGCTGGTCAGCCACTTTGGAAAATGGTATGGAGGTTCCTCAAAAAGTAAAAAAATAGAACTACCCTATGACCCAGCAATTGGACTACTGGGTACTTACCCCAAAGATACAGATGTAGAGAAAAGCAGGGTACAGGCATCACAATGTTCATAGCAGCAATGTCCACAATAGCCAAACTGTGGAAGGAGCTCAGATGTCCTTCAACAGATGAATGGATAAAGAAGATATGGTCCATGTATGCAATGGAATATTACTCAGCCATCAGAAAGGATGAATACCCCCCATTTGCATTGACATGGATGGAACTGGAGGGGGTTATGCTAAGTGAAATAAGTCAAGCAGAGAAAGACAATTATCATATGGTCACTCATACATGGAACATAAGGAATATCACAGAAGACCATAGGGGAAGGGAGGGAAAACTGAAGGAGGAGGAATCAGAGAGGGAGATGAACCATGAGAGACTATGGACTCTGGGAAACTGAGGGTTTCAGAGGGGAGGAGGGGGGGGGATACGGTAGCCAGGTGGTGGGTATTAGGGAGGGCATGTGTTGTGATGAGCACTGGGTGTTATATGCAACTAATGAATCATCGAACACTATATCAAAAGCCAGGTGTACTATACATTGGCTAGCTGAAAATAAATAAATAAATAAATAAATAAATAAATAAATAAATAAAATCTTTAAAAATAAAAGAAAAGTGACCACTTTTTGGAATGCAGGGGTGCAGAGACTTCAATCTGGGGTGATATATCTGTGGATAGTGCAGAGGGTAGGAAGCCTGCTTAAGGAGGGAATTGCAAAGTATTATAACAAGTGGAGGGCAAAATCAGAGCTAGAAGTCTGCTAGGGTGGGACATGTCTCTTGCTTAAACGTGCTTAAAGGTGGGGAAGCAGGACAGAATCCCAGGAAGGATAGTTGGTCTCAGGATCCCCAGGGTCACAAGAAGAACAGGTGTGGCTGAGTGCAGCAGAATTCCCAGGTGCAAGGGTGGGGAAGCTGGCTGAAAACTGAGGCTAGATGCAGATTTTCTCCTCTGTGTTGTCATAAACTGTGAACAGCTGCCTGGTCGTTTGACCATTTTCCTAGCAAGGCTCCAACAGACGGCAGAAGCATGGCAAGACCCCCCTCCCCACCCCAGAAAGAACACTGCAGGTCCGCACTGCAGGAGTCCAGAAAATTCAGAGTTTTGAAACTCAGTTATGTGCCTGAGAGAAAAAACACTTGATCACAGGCCATGATAACACAGAATTCTGATGGTCACCAGGGAGACAAGAGTGAGTGACCACTTTTCTGTGAGTGTTCACTGAAGAGTGGGGGGGGGCAGGAAATTTAAGCTCTGGGACCAGAGAACACGGTGCCACCATATTCATCCCACCAATCAGTTCTGAAAGTCTGCAGGGAGCAAAACAGCACCACATAGTAGAATCCAGAGCTGCTTACACCAAACCCTGTCTCCCTGTGCACTGAAGGCACATTTCCACTAGGGCAAGTGCCCCTGGGAATCAACGCAACAGCCCACTCCTTCTGAAGACCAGCATGAACAACTGGCTCGCACCAAGTTTTCTGATCACAGAGGAATGCAAACCTTCAGCTCTTGGGGAAAAGAGTATATAGCATACATTCTATTTTTATTCTATAGTCTTTCAGTATTATTCTTCAGTTATTTTATTTTTTCACTTATTTTATATTCTTTTGTAATTTATATATATTATATATTATATATTATATATACACATATTTGTTTCCTCTTATTGTATTTCCTTTTATTTTTGTGTGTATACATATTTTTCTCTTTCTTTCTTTTCTTTCCTTTCTTTCTTTCTTTCTTTCTTTCTTTCTTTCTTTCTTTCTTTTTGGGATCTAGATTCTTTTAACAAGCAGACCAAAACACACCCAAGCTCTAGTTTTTACGTTTGTTTTGTTTCTTATTTAGTTTTGTATTTTTTCCTGTTCTTTTTTTCTGTTTTTGTTGTTGTTATTGTTATTTTTCTCTTTCTTTCTTCTATTCATTTCTGCACAAAATGAGAAGGAGCAATTCACCCCAAAAAAGAACAGGAGGTAGTAATCACCTCAAAAGAAAGAACGAGGTACTAACACTGCCATCTTAATCAATCCGGGTATAAGTAACATGCCTGAACTAGAATTTAAAACAATGATTATAAAAATACTAGCTGGACTTGAAAAGTGTTAAAGGAACTAGAGCATTGTTTACTGTAGAAATAAAAGAACTAAAATCTAGTCATGTTGAAATGAAAAATGCTATTATGGAAAGGAAGTCCCAATGGAGGCTATAAAACAAAGATGAATGAGGCAGAAGAGTGAGTCAGTGATATAGAAGACAAAATGATGGAAAATACGGAAGCTGAAAAGCAGAGAGAAAAGAAAACTACAAGACCATGAAGGAAGACATAGAGAACTCAGTGATTCCATAAAGCAAAATGATATCCAGATAAAAGGGGTCACAGAAGATGAGGAATGGGAGACAGGGACAGAAGCTGTCCAATTTTCCCAGCACCATTTATTGAACAAACTGTCTTTTTTCCACTGGATGGTTTTTCCTGCTTTATCAAAGATTAGTTGCCCAAAGAGCCAAGGGTCCATTTCTGGGTTCTCTATGCTGTTCCATTGGTCTATGTGTCTGTTTTTGTGCCAGTACCATGCTGTCTTTGTGATCACAGCTTTGTAGTACAGCTCAAAATCCGACATTGTGATGCCCCCAGCTTTGTTTTTCCTTTCCAACAATTCCTTGGTGATTCGTGGCCTTTTCTGGTTCCACACAAATTTAGGGCTGTTTGTTCCAGTTCTTTAAAAAATGTCATTGGTGTTTTGATCAGGATGGCATTGAAAGTGTAGATTGCTCTGGATAGCATAGACATTTTAACTATGTTTATTCTTCTGATCCGTGAGCATGGAATATTTTTCCATCTTTTTGTGTCTTCTTCAATGTCTTTCAAGAGTGATTTGTAGTTTCTAGAATATAGATCCTTTTCGTCTCTGGTTAAGTTAATTCTGAAATAATGCATGATGTTTGGTGCTACTGTAAATGGAATGGATTCCCTAATTTCTCTTTCTTCAGTCTCATTGTTCGTGTATAGAAATACAACTGATTTCTGAGCATTGATTTTGTATCCTGCCACATTACTGAATTGCTCTATAACTTCTAGTAGTTTGAGGTGGAGTCTTTTGAGTTTTCCATATAGAGCATCATGTCATCTGCGAAAAGAGACAGTTTGACTTCTTCTTTGCCAATTTGAATACCTTTTATCCCTTTTTGTTGTCTGATTGCTGTTGCAAGGACTTCCAGTACTGTGTTGAATAACAATGGCGAGAGTGGGCATCCTTGTCATGTTCCTTAGGGAAAGGCTTCCAGCTTTTCCCCATTGAGAATGATATTTGCTGTAGGCTTTTCATGGATGGTTTTTATGAAATTGAGGAATGTACCCTCTAACTCTACACTCCAAAGCGTTTTCATCAGGAAAGGATGCTGTATTTTGTCAAATGCTTTTTCTGCATCAATGGAGAGGATCATATGGTTCTTGACTCTTCTTTTTGATATGATCTATCACACTGATCAATTGCGAATGTTGAACCACCCTTGCATCCCATTTGGTCTTGATGGATAATCCTTTTAATGTACTGTTGGATCCTATTAGCTAGGATCTTGTTGAGAATTTTGGCGTCCATGTTCATCAGGAATATAAGTCTGTAATTCTCCTTTTTGATGGGGTCTTTGCCTTGTTTGGGGATCAAGGTAATACTGGCCTCACAGAATGAGCTTGGTAGTTTTCCTTCTGTTTCCATTTTTTGAAACAGCTTCAGAAGAATAGGAATTATTTCTTCTTTGAATGTTTGGTAGAAATCCCTGGGGAATCCGTCAGGCCCTGGACACTTGTTTTTGGGGAGGTTTTTGATCACTGCTTCAATCTCTTCATAACTAATTGGTCTGTTTAAATAATCAGTTTCATCCTGTTTCAGTCTTGGTAGTTTATAGGTTTCCAGGAAGGCATCCATTTCTTCCAGGTTGTTTAATTTATTGGCATAAAGCTGTTGATAAAAGTTTCTAATGATCCTTTCTATTTCATTGGTGTTGGTTGTGACCTCTCCCCTTTCATTCATAATTTTATTAATTTGGGTCCTTTCTCTACTCTTTTGAATAAGGCTGGGCAGTGGCTTATCAATCTTATTTATTCTTTCAAAGAACCAGCTTCTGGTTCTGTTGATCTGCTCTACTGTGCTCCTGGTTTCTAATTCATTGACCTCTGCACTAATCTTGATCAACTGCTTTCTCGTGCGTGGGTTAGGCCTGTTCTTCTGTTCCAGCTCCATCTTCTGGAGGTGAGAATATAAAAACTGCATTTTAGATCATTCTATTCTTTTGAGTGAGGCTTGGATGGCTATGTATTTTCCCCTTAGGACCGCCTTTGCAGTGTCCCATAAGTTTTGGACCGATGTGCTTTCATTCTTCTTACACTCCAAAAATTGTTTAAACAGGGGCTCCTGGGTGGTGCAGGTGTTAAGCGTCTGCCTTCAGCTCAGGGCGTGATCCCAGCGTTCTGGGATCGAGCCCCACATCAGGCTCTTCCACTGGGAGCCTGCTTCTTCCTCTCCCACTCCCCCTGCTTGTGTTCCCTCTCTCACTGGCTGTCTCTCTCTGTCAAATAAATAAATAAAATCTTTAAAAAAATTGTTTAAACATATTTTTAATTTCTTGGTTTACAGAATCAATCTTTTTTTTCTTTGAATATCCTTGCATTATTTATTTGACTCTAAAGCTAGGAAAATATTTGATGTTATTATGAAACAAGATTAAGATTAAAAATCATAAAGAACTTTAGCCTTTTATTTTATTTTATTTTTTTAATGTTTTTTTAATTATATTATGTTAGTCACCATACAGTACATCCTGGTTTTTTATGTAAAGTTCGATGATTCATTAGTTGCATATAACACCCAGTGCACCATACAATACATGCCCTCCTTACTATCCATCGTCAGCCTATCCCATTCCCCCACCCCCTTCCCCTCTGAAGCCCTCAGTTTGTTTCTCAGAGTCCATAGTCTCTAATGCTTCATTCCCCCTTCTGATTACCCCCCCTTTCTTTATCCCTTGACACTCTAACTGGTGTAAGGTGGTATCTTAGTGTGGTTTTGATTTGAATTTCCCTGATGGTTAACGATTTTGAACATTTTTTCATGTGTCTGTTAGCCATTTGTATGTCTTCATTGGAAAAGTGTCCATTCAAACTTCCCTAATCTAGCGAGGGAAACAAACATTCATGTCCAAGAGGCAGAGAGGACCCCCCCCCCAAGCTCAACCACGACAAACCTACGCCACGTCTTGTCATAGTGCAATTCGCAAATATTAGATCCAAGGATACACTATTGAAAGCGGCCAGGGCAAAGAAATTTCTCACGTACCAAGGCAAAGGCATCAGAATTATGTCAAACCTGTCTACACAGACCTGGAATGAGAGAAAGGGTTGGGGGGGGCATTATTAAAGCTCTTTCAGCGAAAAACATGCAGCCAAGGATCCTTTATCCAGCAAGGCTGTCATTCAGAATTGATAGAAAAATAAAGCCCTTCCAGAATCGCCAGGCATTAACCAATTTCATAACCACGAAACCAGCCCTACAGGAGATATTAAGGGGGGTTCTATAAAGGTAAAAAGGCCCCAAGAGTGATACAGAATAGAAAGTCACGACTGATATAAACAAAGACTTTACAGGCAACATGGCATCATTAAAATCATAGCTCTCAGTATTCAGTTTCAATGTGAATGGCTTAAATGCTCCCATAAAGACACAGGGTTGCAGCTTGGATAAAAAGACATGACCCATCCATTTGCTGTCTACAAGAGACTCATTTTGAACCCAAAGATACATTCAGACTGAAAGTAAAGGGATGTAGTACCATCTTTCACGCAAATGGACCTCAAAGAAAGCTGGGGTAGCAATTCTCATATCAGATAGATTGGATTTTGAACTAAAGACTATAGTTAGAGATACAGAAGGGCTCTATATTATTCTTAAAGGATGTATCCAACAAGTGGACATGACAATTATAAATATATATGCCCCAATAGGGGAGCAGCAAGATACACAAGGCAACACTTAACCAGAATAAAGAGACATACAGATAAAAATACATTAATAGTAGGGGACCTCAACACTCCACTATCAGAAATAGACAGAACACCCTTGCAAAAACTAAGCAAAGAATCAAAGGCTTTGGATGCCATACTCGATGAGTTGGACCTCATAGATATATATAGAACACTACACCCCAGAACCAAAGAATACTCATTCTATTCTAATGCCCATGGAACATTCTCAAGAATAGACCATGTTCTGGGTCACAAAACAGGTCTCAACCAATACTGAAAGACTGAAATTATTCCCTGCATATTCTCAGACTACAACGCTTTGAAATTGGAACTCAACCACAAGGAAAAATTTGGAAGAAACTCAAACGCTTGGAGACTAAGAACCATCCTGCTCAAGAATGATTCGATAAACCAGGAAATCAAAAATCAATTTAAACAATTTATGGAGACCAACGAGAATGAAAACACAATGGTCCAAAACCTATGGGACACTGCAAAGGCAGTCCTAAGGGGAAAATACATAGCCATCCAAGCCTCACTCAAAAGAATAGAAAAATCTAGAATGCAGTTTTTATATTCTCACCTCAAGAAGCTGGAACAGCAACAGAGGAGCAGGCCTAATCCATGCACAAGAAAGCAGTTGATCAATATTAGAGCGGAAATCAATGAATTAGAAACCAGGAGCACAGTAGAGCAGATCAACAGAACTAGAAGCTGGTTCTTTGAAAGAGTAAATAAAATTGACAAACCGCTGGCAAGACTTATCCAAAAGAATAGAGAAAGGACCCAAATTAATAAAATTATGAATGAAAAGGGAGAGGTCACAACCAACACCAATGAAATAGGAAGAATCATTAGACACTTTTATCAACAGCTTTATGCCAATAAATTAAGCAATCTGGAAGAGATGGAGGCCTTCCTGGAAACCTATAAACTACCAAGACTGAAACAGGAAGAAATTGATTTTTTAAACAGGCTAATTAATTATGAAGAGATTGAGTCAAAGATAAACAACCTTCCAAAAAACAAAACTCTAGGCCCGGATGGTTTTCCTGGGGAATTATACCAAACATTCAAAGAAGAAAAAATACCTATTCTCCTAATGCTATTTCAAAAAATAGAAACAGAAGGAAAGCTACCAAACTCATTCTATAAGGCCAATATTACCTTGATCCCCAAACCAGGCAAAGACCACATCAAAAAGGAGAATTACAGACCGATTTCCCTAATGAATATGGATGCCAAAATTCTCGACAAGATCCTGGCTAATGGAATCCAACAGTACATTAAAAGGATTATCCATCATGATCAAGTGGGATTCATCCCTGGGATGCAAGGGTGGTTCAACATTCGCAAATCGATCAGTGTCTTAGATTTTATCCAGAATGAAAAAGCCAACAATCATATGATTCTCTCAATAAATGCAGAAAAAGCATTTGACAAAATAGAGCATCCTTTCCTGATGAAAACCCTTCAGATTGTAGGTATAGAGGGTACATTTCTCAATCTCATAAAAACCATATGAAAAGCCTACAGCAAATATCATTCTCAATGGGGAAAACCTGGAAGCCTTTCCCTTAAGATCAGGAACACGACAAGGATGCCCACTCTCGCCACTATTATTCAACATAGTACTATGTCCTTGCAAGAGCAATCAGACAACCAAAAATGATAAAAAGTATTCAAATCAGCAAAGAAGAAGTCAAACTGTCTCTCTTCGCAGATGACATGATACTCTATAAGAATCCACTCCCAAACTAGTAGAAGTTATAGAGAAATTCAGTACTGTGGAGGGATACAAAATCTATGCTCAGAAATCAGTTGCATTCTATACACGAATAATGAGACTGAAGAAAGAGAAATTAGGGCATCCATCCCATTTACAATAGCACCAAAAACCATATGTTACCTTGGAATTAACTTAACTAGAGACGTAAAGGATTTATATTCTCGAAAGTATAAATCACTCTTGAAAGACATTGAGGAAGACACAAAAAGATGGAAAAATATTCCATGATCATGGATCGGAAGAATTAACATAGTTAAAATGCCCATGCTACCCAGAGCAATCTACACTTTCAATGCTATCTCGATCAAAATACCAATGATATTATTCAAAGAACTGGAACAAACAGCCCTTAAATTTGTGTGGAACCAGAAAAGGCCACGAATTGCCAAGGAACTGTTGGAAAGGAGAAACAAAGCTGGGGTCATCACAATGCCGGATCAAGTTGTACTACAAAGCTGTGATCACAAAGACAGCATGGTACTGGCACAAAAACAGACACATAGACCAATGGAACAGAATAGAGAACCCAGAAATGGACCATCGGCTCTTTGGGCAACTAATCTTTCATAAAGCAGGAAAAAAACATCCGTTGGAAAAAAGACAGTCTCTTCAATAAATGATGCTGGGGAAATTGGACAGCTACATGCAAAAGAATGAAACTTGACCACTCTCTCACTCCACACAAAAAGATAAACTCCAAATGGAAGAAAGACCTCGATGTGAGACAGGAATCCATCAAAATCCTAGAGGAGAACATAGGCAGCAACCTCTACGACATCGGCCAAAGCAACCTTTTTCATGACACATCTCCAAAGGCAAGAGAAACAAAGATAAAATGAACTTGTGGGACTTCATCAAGATCAAAAGCTTCTGCACAGCCAAGGAAATAGTCAAAAAAAAACTAAGAGGCAGCCCATGGAATGGGAGAATATATTTGCAAATGATGCTACAGATAAAAGACTGGTATCCAAGATCTAAAAAGAACTTCTCAAACTCAATACATGATAAACAAATAAACAAATCATAAAATGGGCAGAAGATATGAACAGACACTTTTCCAATGATGACATACAAATGCCTTAGAGAGACATGAAAAAATGGTCAAAATCTTTAGCCATCAGGGAAATTCACATCAAAACCACGCTAAGATATGACCTTACGCCAGTTAGAATAGCAAAAATTGACAAGAAAGGAAACAGCAATTGCTGGAAAGGATTTGGAGAAAGGGGATCCCTCCTACATGGCTGGTGAGAATGCAAGTTGGTACAGTCCTCTGGAAAACAGTGTGGAGGTCCCTTAAAAAGTTAAAAATTGAGCTACCCTAAGATCCAGCCATTGCACTACTGGGTATTTACCCCAAGGATACAGGCGTAGTAAAGAGAAGGGTCATATGCACCCCAATGTTCATAGCAGCATTATCCAAATAGCTAAATCGTGGAAGGAGCCGAGATGCCCTTCAAGAGATGACTGGATTAAAAGTTGTGGTCCATATATACAATGGAATATTACTCAGCTATCAAAAAGAACGAATTTTCAACATTTGCTGCAACATGGACGGCACTGGTGGAGATAATGCTAAGCAAAATAAGTCAAGCAGAGGAAGACAAATATCATATGATTTCTCTCATCTATGGAACATGAGAAATAGGAAGATCGGTAGGGGAAGAAAGAGATAAAGAAAGAGGGGTAATCAGAAGGGGGAATGAAGCATGAGAGACTATGGACTCTGAGAAACAAACTGAGGGCTTCGGAGGTGAGGGGGGTGGGGGAATGGGATAGGCTGGTGATGGGTAGTAAGGAGGGCACATATTGCATGGTGCACTGGGTGTTATACGCAACTAATGAATCATCGAACCTTGCATCAGAAACCAGGGATGTACTGTATGGTGACTAACATAATGTAATAAAAAAACCATTAAAAAAAAACCATGGATATACTGTATGGTGACTAAATAATATAATAAAAAAATAGCCAAAAGCTAAAAAAAAAAAAAGAAAGAAAGAAATCAGTTGCATTTCCCTACATGAACAATGAGACTGAAGAAAGAGAAATTAGGGCATCCATCCCATTTACAATAGCACCAAAAAAACATACGTTATCTTGGAATTATCTAAAATAGAGATGTAAATACCTATATTCTAGAAACTACAAATCACTCTTGAAAGACATTGAAGAATACACAAAAAGATGGAAAAATATTCCATGATCATGGATCAGAAGAATTAACATAGTTAAAATGTCCATGTTACCAAGAGCAATCTACACTTTCAAAGCTATCTCGATCGAAATACCAATGATATTTTTCAAAGAACTGGAACAAACAGCCCTTACATTTGTGTGGAACCAGAAAAGGCCACGAATCGCCAAGGAATTGTTGAAAAGGAAAAACAAAGCTGGGGTCATCACAATGCTGGATCAAGTTGTACTACAAAGCTGTGATCACAAAGTCAGCATGGTACTGGCACAAAAATAGACACATAGACCAGTGGAATGGAATAGAGAATCCAGAAATGGACCCTTGGCTCTTTCGGCAACTAATCTTTGGAAAAGCAGGAAAAAACATGCGGTGGAAAAAAGACAGTCTCTTCAATAAATGGTGCTGGGAAAATTGGACAGCTACATGCAAAGGAATGAAGCTTGATCACTCTCTCACACCATACACAAAAATAAACTCTAAATGGATGAAAGACCTTGATGTGAGACAGGAATTCATCAAAATCCTAGAGGAGAGCATAGGCAGCAACCTCTATGACATCGGCCACAGCAACCTTTTTTCATGACACATCTCCAAAGGGAAGAGAAACAAAAGAAAAAATGAACTTGTGGGACTTCATCAAGATCAAAAGCTTCTGCACAGCCAAGGAAACAGTCAAAAAAATGAAGAGGCAGCCCACGGAATGGGAGAATATATTTGCAAATGACACTACAGATAAAGGACTGGTATCCAAGATCTACAAAGAACTTCTCAAACTCAATACGTGAGAAACAAATAAAAAAATCATAAAATGGGCAGAAGATATGAACAGACACTTTTCCAATGAAGACATACAAATGGCTAGCAGACACATGAAAAAATGTTCAAAATCATTAGCCATCAGGGAAATTCAAATCAAAACCACACTAAGATACCACCTTACGCCAGTTAGAATGGCAAAAATTGACAAGGCAAGAAACAACAATGGCTGGAGAGGAGGTGGAGAAAGGGGATCCCTCCTACATTGTTGGTGGGAATGCAAGTTGGTACAGCCACTCTGGAAAACAGTGTGGAGGTCCCTTAAAAAGTTAAAAATTGAGCTACTTTAACTAAACTAAAGGAGGTCCCTTAAAAAGTTAAAAATTGAGCTACTTTAACTTTAACTAAAAAGTTAAAAAATGACCCAGCCATTGCACTACGGGGTATTTACCCCAGAGATACAGACGTAGTGAAGAGAAGGGCCATATGCACCCCAATGTGCATAGCAGCATTGTCCACAATAGCTAAATTGTAGAAGGAGCCGAGATGCCCTTCAACAGATGACTGGATTAAGAAGTTGTGGTCCATATATACGATGGAATATTACTCAGCTATCAAAAAAACCGGTTTCTCAACATTTGCTGCAACATGGACAGCACTGGAGGAGATAATGCTAAGTGAAATAAGCCAAGCAGAGAAAGACAATTATCATATGCTTTCTCTCATCTATGGAACATAAGAACTAGGAAGATCAGTAGGGGAAGAAAGGGATAAAGAAAGGGGGGGTAATCAGAAGGGGGAAGGAAGCATGAGAGACTATGGACTCTGAGAAACAAACTGAGGGCTTCGGGGGGGGTGTGGGAAAGGGATAGGCCGGTGATGGGTACTAAGGAGGGCACGTATTGCATGGTGCACTGGGTGTTATACGCAACTAATAATTCATCGAACTTTACATCAAAAACCAGGGATGTCCTGTATGGTGACTAATATAATATAATAAAAATATTATTATAAAAATAAATTAATTAATTAAATTAAAAACTAAAAAGTGATGGATAAAAAGGAAATTGCGTCGCAATGGTTAGAACACACTTATAAATATGGTAGAGATGCATCCAACTACGCATGTAATCCTTTTATATATGACCAATCTCAACACAGTAACTAAAAAAGAGAGTATCAGAATTGATTTTTAAAACATAAGGCTCAGCTGTATATTTTCTACAAGAAACTCAGTCTGATTTTGAAAATACAGGTAAGTTAAAAGTAAAGGGACAGAGAGATAAGCCACCATGTTAAACAAATGAAAAGTAACCTAGAGTAGCTATATTCATTTCAGACAAAACCAATTTAGTACCAGGAAAATGATCAGGGATAAAGATGGGCATTACCTAAAGTGAAAAGTATCCATACTCTAATAAGACATAACCTGGGGTTATGTCCTTGGGTTCCTGAATAGCTTAGTAGGTTAAGTATGAGACTGTTTTGGCTCAGGCCTGATTTCAGGGGTTGTAAGATCCAGCTCCCCACCTGGCTCCAAGCTCAGCAGGGAATCAGCTTGAGATTCTCTCACTCTCCCTCACCATCTACCCCTCCTCTGCTCTCTCTCTCTCTGTCTCAAATAAATAAATCTGTTAAAAAGAAAGACATAACCAATCCTTCACATACATGCATCTGACAACGCAACATCAAACCATGTGACACAGAAACAGTTGAAGTTGGGAAAGAAAAATGGACAAATGCTCTCTCTTGGCGGATAGACAGTTGAATACACAAATTCACCATTATGGCATGAAACCCTGCTGTTTCAGTAACTGATACATGTATCAGGCATAAAATCAATAAGGATGAACTGAACAGTACCTCTAATATACTGATCTAAATGACATTTTTGAAATATTGTATCTAGTAACAGCAGAACACACAGTCTTCCAAAGCTCATTTGGCGCATTCAGCAGAATAACCACGTGCTGTGTGGGGAAAAAAAACCCATACTTGTGAAGTTTTGAGAAACAGAACTCATGCAAACTATGTTCTGAGACCCAAAAGAATGTGAAAATTAAAAGCTAAAATAGAAAGATAACTGGAAAATTCCAAAATATTTGGGACTAAGTAACACATGGTTCAAAAACACAGAACACTCAAAAGAAATTTCAAATATTTTGCACTAAATGAAGATGAATATAGAACTTAATGAAATGTGTGGAATACAATGAAAGTGGTACATTGAGGAAAATTTAGAGCACCAAAAGCATACATCAAAAAAAAAAAGTGAAGATCTAAAACAATCAGCTAGACACAAAATCAATGTAAGCCTAAAGCAAACAGAAGAAAGGAAATAATAATTTCTGCAGAAATTGATAAAATCAGATATGAGGAATCAATTTAAAAAATCAATAAAACCAAAACTAGTTCTTTGAAAAGATAAAAATAAAATTTGATAATCCTCTAGCCAGGCTAACTAGGAAAAAAAAGAGAGAGAGAGAGAGAGAAACCAAAAGGAGTCATGTTACTAATAGTAACTACTATCAGTACTGAACCCATGAACACTAATAGGATAATAAGGAAATATCTGATGAGGGGAATGACATATTCCAGTACAAGTTCTCTGGGAACCATAGCAAACCTTGAAAGGAACTATTTCAACTCTTCCATCACCCTTTCATATTTGGCCTGTAATTTATAGTACCAAATAATGATGAGGATATGAATTAATGTCTATGTGATTTTTCACTGTTAAGACTCCATTATACATAAATGGGCCATAACTAAAATGTAAACCTTTGGTGATTCAAGGGTCACTGTTAAGAAAGTGAATAGATAAGTTTTAACATAGCAAAAAAAAAAATGTCAATTCATATACCTAATAAGAAACATATCTAGAATATAAAAAGAAGTATTACAACTCAATATGAAAAGACAACCCATTAAAAATAGGCAAATGATCTCAACAGACATGTCTCCAAGGAAGATATCCAAATAGTCATGAAGCACATGAAAAGAAGTCAAAAACCGTCAGTCATGAAGGAAATACAAATCGAATTCAGGGTGACCTATCATTTTGTACCCACAGGACGTCTATCATCCAAAAGACAGGTAAGCGTTGGCAAGGATGTGGAGAAATTGGAAGACTCACACACCGCTGGCAGGAATGGAAAAGGGTACAGTCATTTGGGAAAGAGTCTTGCGGGAATTCAAATAGTACAACACAGATACCACATGGCCCATCAAATGCACTCTTAAGTATATACTTAAAAGAATTGAAAACATATGTCCGCAGAAAATCTTATCCATGCATGTTCCTAGCACCATTATCCATAATCATCTAAAAGTGAAACCAGCCCAAATGTTCTTCCACTGAGGAGCAAACGAACTGTGCAGGATTTATACAATGGAATACTGTTCAGCCGATTAAAAGACATGAAGAACCCATTCACGCTGCAACATCGATGGCCCTTGAAAGCATTATGCAATGTGAAGAAGCCAGGCACAGATGGTCACACCTTGCGTTATTCCATTTATACCAAAGGGTCAAAATAAACAAATCCATGGAAAGAGAAAGTACATTCCTGTTTCCCTGGGCCTCACAGGTTAGGGGAAATGAGGATTCTCTGAGAAGGAGTATGGGATTTCTTGTGTGGGGATAATGTAAAACATCTGGAACCCACTGTCGTGATGTTGCACAGTTCTGCGAGTATACTAAAAAAACACGTGAAATTCCATACCTTAAAGGGTGACTTGCATTGTCTGGCAACTTTCTCTCGGGAAAGTTGCTAACAGTGATTAAGTATACATCATCATAACAGAAAGTAAACCCCAGAAGGGAATATGGAATGTTGTCCCCTCACATTGAGGCCCCTGAACTAAGGGAATGAACACCCAGATTAATTCTACTAGTGAATATACTAAATACAAGACCAACTGAAATAATCATGAGGATTTCCATGTTTCAATTTAAAAGAAAAAGTCATCTTAATTTTAAAAATTCACAATTTCAGAACAAAATCATCATAACTCAGGGGGAGGGTAACATGGGGAAACCAACAAAGAGCAGTAAGTATAAGAGCTTGTATTGCAGGGCTTGACGCTCTGAATATGAAATTAGACCCACATTTATTATTGTTCCATCCACAAAAATGACGTGAAAAGTAAAACAGCCCAAGGAACAGTATGTCTTTTGAAAGCATCAGTTTGTGGAGGGAAAAAAAATTAAAACATAGATCCTGTGCAACCATGAAGAATTGAATCTTCCTGAATCCCAGAGAGAAAACTCAAAACTCAGATTCTGTTGCATAGGCGTCGGACTGAGTCCTCCTTGTGGTGGAGTGGATTCCAGAAGGGAACAGATGATACACAGTTAAAACTTCAAAGAATGCAGTGTTTCACAGGCTGTCATAGAGAACAAGCTGGTGGTTACCCAAGGGGAGCTGGGTAGAGGGGTGGGCAAAGTGTGGGAAGGGAATTAAGAGTACACTGGTCCTGATGAGCATGGAGTAATGCATTGAATTTTTTGACTGTCCATATTGTATACATGAAATGACTACAACACTTGAATGTGAATTACACTGGAATTAAAATAATAAAATGAAATGAAATGAAGTGAAATCAAGCCAGAGAACATAAAAGAAAATCGTAAAGGCGATTCGTGGACCCTGGATCCATTCTGAAGTATCCAGGAGGTAGCAGACATCAAAGCGGATCAGGGCAACCAGCAGGCAAAGTCACAAAGAATCCTGAAAACTTCCATACTGTGTGCAGTGCTAGTTCACAGGCACGCGTCTGTGAAAATTCATCGGGCGAAAATGTACCTTCCAAGAGTAATCAAAAAGACAGACAGAGACATTCTGCCTTTGTCAGAAAGGTGTGTGGCTCTTCTTTACACCAAGTTCTGTACAGTTCCCAAGACTATCAGCTCCCCCACTACACTCCCCTTCGCAGGTGACACTCACCAGGCTGTGGCTGGAACTAGGTGGCCTGTGAGAGGCGGTCAGGTCCTCAGGCTCCCCCAGCGCGAGGCTCCCCCTCTCCCAGCTTCCCAGGGACTGCCCCTGCTAGCCTTTCCCGTGCCTCACCTCACCTCACCTAAGTGGCTCCATGGCACTATGTGGTGCCAGCCAAGGAGCAGGGGCAGGAAGGCACATGGCGGGCTGAGTCTGGTGGGAGGACTTAGGCGCGGTGGGAGGAGCTGCGGAGGGTAGGGAGGCACAGGCAGAGGCTGAGGCTGAGGCAGAGGCTGAGGCTGAGGCAGAGGCAGAGGCTGAGGGAGAGGCAGAGGCTGAGGCAGAGGCTGAGGCAGAGGCAGAGGCAGAGGCTGAGGCAGAGGCAGAGGCTGAGGGAGAGGCAGAGGCAGAGGCAGAGGCTGAGGCTGAGGCAGAGGCAGAGGCTGAGGGAGAGGCTGAGGCAGAGGCAGAGGCAGAGGAAGAGGCTGAGGCTGAGGCAGAGGCAGAGGCAGAGGCTGAGGCTGAGGCAGAGGCAGAGGCAGAGGCTGAGGGAGAGGCTGAGGCAGAGGCAGAGGCAGAGGAAGAGGCTGAGGCAGAGGCAGAGGCAGAGGCAGAGGCTGAGGCAGAGGCTGAGGCTGAGGCTGAGGCTGCGGCAGAGGCAGAGGCAGAGGCTGAGGCAGAGGCTGAGGCTGAGGCTGAGGCAGAGGCAGAGGCTGAGGCAGAGGCAGAGGCTGAGGCAGAGGCAGAGGCTGAGGCAGAGGCTGAGGCTGAGGCAGAGGCTGAGGCTGAGGCTGAGGCAGAGGCAGAGGCTGAGGCAGAGGCAGAGGCTGAGGCAGAGGCTGAGGCTGAGGCTGAGGTGGGCAGGCTCAAGTGCTCACCCTCCCCCTTGGTCGCGGGTGCGAGCGCCCCCTCCGGGCTTCCTGGGAACACCGGGGTGGGCCTGTTCCGCCTCTCCCGAGTTGCTTTGCGGCCCATTCTGGTGCCCCACACGGAGTAGGTGTGGGAGGGAGGCTGGCCTGGGGTAGAGAGCCAGGCGCACGGAGGCCCCGAGTGCACTCCTCAACCTGCTGGACGCACTGGCGTCAGAAGGTGCTGGGGGCAGTCAGGGGAGGTGTGGCTCAGGGGTGCTGTAGGGCGGTGCTGCGAGGGGGCATCTGCACTGGTTGGGCCGCGGAATAGTGAGGATCTGGGGGGTGGGGCGTGTGCATGGGGCAGGGGCTGTGGGAGGAAAGGAGGCGGAGGCAGGAAGGAGGCTGAGGGGCTGGCTCAGCGCCTCCAGGGTCCTCACGCTCCTCCCGGTGCTAGCGGCCTCGGGATTCCGCCCTGCAGCAACCGGTGCCCCCCTGTACGGCGCCTCTCCTGAGTGGCCCTGGGGACCCACATCCAGTTGAGGACGGCGTGCGCGGGCACCCACGAGCTCGGAAGCGCCCCCTACCGCTCGTCATCCCACACCGCAGGCCCCTGCTTAGCGCAGGGCCCGGGAAAGTGCTGCAGGGCCCCTCCGCGGAGAGGCAAGACTGGAGTGCTGGGTGGGTCACACTCCGGGAGGGGAGTGTGGGCACTTCAGTGCCCGCGTCCGTCGGTCTGCCGTCCACTCCTTTCCTGCCGTAGCCCCGCCCACCCTGGCAGCGTTCTCTCACCAACCCCCAGCCCTACCCCCTTCTGCACCTGCCTCTTGAGGGGCACGACTCTGTTGCAGGGCCACTTGGTGGTGGAGAGGTGAGACCTGCCTACGGCCTTCCCAGAGAAGACGTGAGGGGACACTCTCACCCAGGGAGCAAGAGCACCTCACCTGCCCTGAGTCCCCCCGCTGCGCCCTCCTTCTCCTTCCCTGGCACAGCCCCACCCACCCTGCATTTGTCGTCCCACCAGACCAGAGTGTTCCATGGGCCAGGAAGAGAAAGGGCAGGGCAGGTATTCCTGCAGGGCTGAGCCTAGAGGTTGTTCTGGCACTGGGGGAGTGTGAGACAGCCCACAGAGTCCTTCCCCTGCTTTCTTCTCTTTCTGCCTTTCCCCCACCCATGTGCCTTCCTGCACCCGTTCAGCGACAGGGACACAAAATGGCTCCACTGGGACTATCAAGTAAGGCGTGGGAAAGGCCTTGGGGAGGTCCTGGTGAAGCGGGGAGGGGGACACTTGTACCAAAGGAGCTTGCGGACCCTAACTGGGCTGAGCCCACCCACCCCTCACCTTCCACCCTCACAGACCCACTTGGTGACAAGGCTCCACAAGGTTCCATAGGGCCACTCTGGTGAGTCGCAGAACTGGCGCCCCCCAAGCACTGAAAGGCAGAGCCGCAAGTGGGGGCTAGTTCCTTAGGGCATGGGATCATGAGACCCCAGAGAGCATTGAGCCCTCCAGCCCTGCCCTCCTCCTCCATCCAGTGCCCCCCACCTTGGCCCTCCAGCGCTTCCTTAGTGACAAGGCACTAGAGAATTCCACTGGATCCGTTCAGGAAAGGGTGGTCTCAGTGAAGCAGCGACAGGGGTACTGGCAGGGGGGCGGGAGCTTGGGTATGCCATGCCACAGCCCCTTCTTCCCAAGTGCCACTGGTCTCCTCCTCTCCCACGCCACCTCCCATAGCTAGGTAGCCAGACTCCAGAAACTGCCACAGGGCCACTCAGGTGAGGCATAGAAAGAGCATGCCTGGCCAACATGAGGTGGAGCTCCAGTGGGTGCTGCTCCCTAGGGAGAGGAATCATGAAAACCCCTGTAGTAGTGAGCCTGCATGCCCAGCCCTCCTCCTCCTCCTTCCAGCCACCCCCCATTAGGTGCCCTCTGCTACCTGTTCAGTGACCAGACACTAGAGAATTCCACCCGGGGTCCCCTTTTGTGAGTCTCTGGGGGACGCAGTTGTGGTCCCAGTGGAGCATGATAGGGGCTCTGGAACCTGAGGGAGCTTGGCATGCCGCCCCATCTGCCCTCATCTTTCCCACCACCTTCCACAGCTAGGGAGCCAGGCGCTATCAGATTCCATGGGGCCACTCAGGAGAAGCTCCAGAAGGGCACACAGGGCAGTCCTGGTGAAATCGGGAGGGCAGGGCTGCGGAGGGGGGGGTGCCAACATGCTGCCCTACCTGCCCCCTTCTTCCCAGCCTTCCCTGACTTAATTCTTTCAAAACAATTTATTATAACCCTGGACTCCTGTACGTTGGGAAATTTTTGAATACTGCTTCAATTTCCTTGCTGGTAGTGAGTCTGTTCAGGTTTTCTGGGTTTTGTTTGTTTGTTTGTTTGTTTGTTTTTCCTGTTTCAGCTTTGGTAGTTTATATGTTTCTAGGAATGCATCCATTTCTTCCATATTGCCTAATTTGTTGGCATTGAGTTGCATATAATATGTCCTTATAATTATTTGTATTTCTTTGGTGTTGCTTGTGATTTCTCTTCTTTAATTCATAATTTTATTCATTTGGGTCTTTTCTCTTTTCTTTTTGATAAGTTTGGCTTTATGGATCTTATTAATTCTTTCAAAGAACCAGCTCCTACATTCATTGATCTGTTCTACTGTTCTTTTGGTTTCTGTTTCATTTATTTCTGCTCTAATCTTTATTTCTTTTCTCCTGCTGCGTTTAGGCTTTATTTGTTGTTCTTTCTCCAGCTCCTTTAGGTGTAAGGTTGGGTTGTGTATGTGGGATCTTTCTTGTTTCTTGAGAAAGGTTGTATTAATATACACTTCCCTCTTAGGACTCCTGTGCTGCATTCCAAAGGTTTTGAACAGTTGTGTTTTCATTTTCATGTTTCCATAATTTTTTTAAATTCTTATTTAATTTCCTGGTTGACCCATTCATTCTTTAGTAGAATGCTCTTTAACCTCCATGTATTTGTATTCCTTCCAAGTTTTTTCTCGTGTTTGACATCACGTTTTAAAGCATTGTGTTCTGAGAACATGCATGGTATGATCTTAATCTTTTTGTACCAGTTAAGACCTGTTTTGTGACCTAGTATGTGATCTATTCTGGAGAATGTTCCATGTGCACTGGAGAAGAATGTGTATTCTGCGGCTTTAGGTTGAAATTCTGCAAATTCCCTCGAGTTCTGTTGTGTTAAACTGCATATGCTGTGGGTTGTTTTCTTCGTTGCTGTTTTTTTTTTTTCCACTCAGAATGTGGTTATTCTGGTGAATGTTCCACGTGAGTTTAGGAAGGTTGTGTGATCTGCTGTTGCTAGATACGATATTTCATAAACATCATTTAGGTCGGTCAGTTGAAGGTACTGTTCAGTGCATCCTTACTGCTTTCATGCCTGATGCATGTATCAATTACTGAAAGAGCAGGGTTTCATGCTGTAATGGAGGATTTATGTATTTGAATGTCCACCCACCAAGGGAGTGGATTTTCCCATTTTTCTTTCCCATCGTCAACAGTTTTTGTGTCACATACTTTGATGCTGTATTGTTAGATGCATGTAGGTGAAGGATTGTTTATGTCTTACAAGAGAATGGACCCCCTCCTCCTGAGGTAATGCCTCTCTTTATCCCTGAGCATTTTCCTGGTTCTGAAGTCAGCTTTGTCTGAAATGAATGTAGCTATTTTAGGTTACTATTGAATTGTGTTAGTGTGATGGCTTAGCTTTTTCTCATTACCCAGTTACCCCATCCCCCCATCCACCTCCCCTCCAGCAACCTTCAGTTTCGCTCCCATAGTTATGAGTATTTCATGGTTTGTTTCCCTCTCTGATTTCTTCCCATTGCATTTTCCCTCCCTTCCCCTATGATCCTCTGTGCTGTTTCTTATATTTGTCATATGAGTGAAACCATATGATAATTGTCTTTCTCTGATTGACTTATTTTGCTCAGCATAATACCCTCCAGTTCCATCCATGTCAGTATAAATGGCAAGATTTCATCCTTTCTGATGGCTGAGTAATATTCCATTGTATGGGCGTATACATATAGATACATATATATGTGTATATGTGTGTGTATGTGTGTGTGTATATGTGTGTGTATGTATATATTTACATATGTGTGTGTGTGTGTATCACATCTTCTTTATCCATTTATCGGCTGATGGACATCTGTACTCTTTCCACAGTTTGGCTATTGTGGACATTGCTGCTATAAACATTGGGGTGCAGGTGCCCCTTTGGATCACTACATGTGTACCTTTGGGGTAAATACCTACCAGTGCAATTGCTGGGTCCTAGGGTAGCTCTATCTTTAACTTCTTGAGGAACATCCATACTGTTTTCCAGAGTGGCTAGCATTCTCACCAACAGTGTAAAAGGGCTCCCCTTTCTCCATATCCTCACCAACATTTATTGTTTCCTGACTTGTTCATTTTAGCCATTCTGACTAGTGTGAGGTGGTCTCTCATTGTGGTTTTGATCTGTATTTTCCTGATGCTGAATAATATTGAGCATTTTTTCATATGTCTGGTGGCCATTTGTATGACTTTTTGGAGAAATGTTTGTTCATGTCCTCTGCCCAATTCTTGACTGGGTTATTTGTTTTTTTGGGTGTTGAGTCTGATAAGTTCTTATAGATCTTGGATACTAGCCCTTTATCTGATATGTAATTTGCAAATATCTTCTCCCATTCTGTAGGATGCCTTTTAGTTTTGTTGACTGTTCCCTTTGCTGTGCAAAAGCTTTTTATCTGAATGAAGTCCCAATAGTTCATTTTTGCTTTTGTTTCGCTTGCCTTTGGAGACGTGTCTAGCAAGAAGTTAAAGCGGCTGAGGTCAAAGAGGTTGCTGCCTGTGTTCTCCTCTAGGATTTTGATGTAGACTTCACTTTTGAAGGAGATTTTGACGGATAAAAAATTCTAAATTGACAGTTTTTCTTTCAATACTTGAAATATGTCACTCCTCTCCTTTTTTGCTTGCCTTTTCTCTGGCTGAAGAGAAAACAATGTGATTCTAACTGTGGTTTTACTACAGTGCAGTTTTCCCCACCCCTGCCAGCATTCTTTCAAGGTTTTCTTCTTGTCTTAATGTTCTGACACTTGTCATAACAAAGGAGTTGATAACTTGATATGCAACATGCTTGGTGTTTTCTGAGATGTTTGGATCTGAGGTTCATGTACGTTAAATAAAAGTCTTCTGCCATTAGTACTTCAAATATTTCTTCTAATTCTCTGTCTTGTGTTTTCTTCTCCTAGTATTTCCACTGATGTTACACCTTTTTCATTTCCCTGTAGTTCCTGACTATTCTATTTTCATTGGTCTTTTCTCTGTTATCATTTAGCGTCAGAAGGTTCTGCTGCTGTACCTTTCCTGAACACTGAACTTTCCTCGCTCAGAAGCTCACTGAACTTTCCTCGCTCAGAAGCTCAATAAAAGCATTCTCCAATTCTGTTTACAATGATTTGTATTTCTACAATTACCTTTTGATGCTTTCCCACAAGTCCACCTCTCTGTTTATAGTGCCCATCACTTCTTGCATGCTGTCCACTTTTCCATTGGAAGCTTTAGCACATTAAATGTGTTTGTTTAAAATCCCAGTTTTATAATTTCCCAATCTCAGTCATATCCCAGTCTGGTTCTACTGAGGGCTCTGTTTCTTCAAACTGTGTTGTTTTTGCCATTTAACACACTTTGTAGTGTTTGCTGGAAATCTGGACGTGATGCATTGAACAAAAACCACTGAAGTACATTTTCTTTTAATGTGAGTTTTTTATGTTCTGGGAGTTACTCCCATATTTGCTGTTTGCTGTGAGCCATAATGTTTGAAGCTATAAATTCCTTTGAGGTGCTTTGTATTTTGCAGGAGGTTTTTGTTGCTTGTCTCTACCGTTTGCTTAGGTTTCCCCGGATACTTTTTCTTCAGTAAAATCTGAGAGTTGACAGTCTTTCAGTTGAAATCATGTCTTGATACCAGAGCCACATTAATCCAGTGGAAAGGTAGGGGAAGTGTTGCGGAATTGTATGATTAGATCTCAGGATTTTAGTGAAAGTGCGTCCCTGGGACTTGGCCTTTACAAGTGCTTCTCAGACCTTTGTTCCCATTAGCTAAGAGAATAGAGGGAGCTGGAGTTGGGTCCCTTCCTCTACAGAGAAACCTGGAGGGGTCTAGATTTGGGGATTTACTTTCCCCAGGTCAGTTATGCTCTGATCAAACCCAAAGTGGTTGCCCTGCTAACACAATTTCCCTTGAGGGAAGGTTTCCTTAAGGAGATCAGAGGGCTCTGGGTGTGTTCCAGATGGTTGCTTCTCTTCTTTTCCAGATGGAAATTGAACAACTTTCCCTTGACCTTCATTGTGACAATGTGGTGGGGCTACTGGAGGTAAATCGTAAAAGTGTGGAGGCCCCCACCAGAATTACCCCCCCCCAGAGATTTTCACTTTCCAGCCATGCTCATGGAGCCCCCAGGGATTCTTCATTCATAGGGTAACATTTGCAGCCCAGATCCTGGCTCCTGCAGACTCTTAGATTCTGAGGCTGTAACTCTTCTGTATTCATCTGCCTCTCCAGGTTTTGTGGTGGCAGTTTTGCCTTGAGATCTCAGTTCTCTGATGGATTTTTGAAGAATTATTGATTTTCAGCTTGTTCAGCATTTCTCTTGTTGCAATGACAGGAGTGATAATGTCTAGCTCCATACATATCAAACCACAAAGTGGAAGACTATTAATCTTTATAATAAAAAGTAACCTTAGCTTGTTCCCTCTGCAAATAGCTCCCTTTCATGCCCTATTGTTGGAAAAAGGAGGAGATAAAATGAGCGAGTCCTCTGATTTTTAAAATAAGAGATAGGAGTTGCTCAGGGATATGTCACATCCTAGAATGAAATCCTGCCTTGTTTTTCCCAGCTCAGCAGCTGTAAAGTCAGGCCCATGTTCCTTAAGTAAGATACTTATGTACATGATTTTCCTGGGATAATAAAGCAAAAAGTTAAAACAGAAATGACTGTTAGACAAGATGAAATGTGTAGAGTGTGGTAGGGATGTCCACCCTGCTCCAGGTCAGAGAGGTATTTGAGCAGCAACAGTTCCAACAGGCAAGGATGAATATCCCTGTTTATGCCTCCCCTGGGACCAGTGTTACCCTGGACTGCATCCATAAACCCCAAACACACTGCCATATGCAGTTGTCAGTCCTTCTAGCCATCAAGTTGTGTTTCTATCTCTACCCTGTTAGCTGGGCCATAGGAAATTTGAAACATTCCAGCCCCCATGTCACCCCTTATCCAAATCAGTGCTTTTCCACACTTGATCTACAGAGCATAGGCACATGAAAATTGTGAAGAGGAACAGGTACAAAGTTTTATGACATTCTGGAGAAGAAACATGGTTCTGGGTAGAAAATAAGCAGAGGGGAGGAGACAAGCTTAGGCAGAAGGAGTCCACATCCAAGTCTGGAGGAAAATGGGACATGAGCACTTCCATCAACTGCCCTTTGAGGACTGTGACCACAGGGATTGAACAACAGCCTTAAACCACTGACCTTTGGGGGAAATTGCAAGGCAGGGAATGGGGATGGAATGCTGTATCTGTGGGCACCCAGTTGGCTCCAGGATTACAAAGGTCAGGGCTAGATATTAATTTCCCATCTAAACAAGGCCCACACATGGTCCAGCCTGTGAGGAAGATGGATATTGGCCAATCTCAAGGAAGCTATTTCCTGAGGCCAACCATTTGCCTCTTAGATCCCAAAGAAACAGATCCAACCCTGAAGGAAATATGGTCAATGACCCAGAGGTTTTTGGTGTAGGAAGCCCAGGATGGGGATGAGGGATCCTCTTGGTGAGGCTGTTTCTCGTTATATCCACCACAGAGATAGGACTGCTTGGAGTAAAGACCCAGGAAAACACCCTCCCCCCCCCCAAAGGCAGCCTGGCAGGCTGTGGTGCTGGGCCCTCAGCTGTAAGTCAGTGGGCTTTGACATGGCCAGCCCCTGGGGATGTGATTTGAGCGGCATAGTGTCTCCAAACACAGTGGTGTTTATGGGTTTGACCTTAGTGTCAGAGGCTGGCTAGGGAGCCATGATACATGTAATGTACGAATAGACTGTGTTATCCATAAGATTTCTGGTCAACAGACCTAATAACAGTTAAGTTTGGGGGAAGTCAAAATGTGGATATGTGGATTTTCTTTTTACTGTCAGGGTCACTGTCGTAACCCCTGCATTAGTCAAAGATCAACTGTACATGCAGAACCGTTTCTCATCACCTCCACCATTTCTAAACGAATCCAAGCCACCATCATTTCTCCTCTGGAATACTGCAATAGTGTCTTAATCTCCCTGCTTCTACTCTCATCCACCTTCAGACTTTTCTCAACCAAATTTTTAAAATATTATGTCATCGATTGAAACTTCCATGTGTGGTTTTTGTCAGAATGACCAGGGGCTATGAGCAAGAAATCCACAGAATTTGTAGAACAAGTTCCTTGGCTTCTTTTGTATCTAATAGCTAATTAACTTTGGATACGTGGCAAGAAAAGAAAAAGGTAAGATCATGTCACTTCTCAGTTCCAAAACCCTCCAATGTTATTACTGACACATCCAAAGCCCTTATGGTCTATAAATAAGGTCTGAAATGTGCCCTCCACCTGCCTCCTGATTCAAGGACTTTGCTCCTGATGTTCCCTCTGTTAGGAATACTCCTCCCCCAGACGTATTCATTTATCACTGCATCCCCTGACTTGAAAGTAAGCCTTATGCGGCAGCGAGTTCATTTTCTTCACTACCTTATCTGCAGTGTCTGAAACAGTGATATCTTAGGCACCCCGTACGTATTTTTATAGGCTGCCGGTAAATGGGAACTGATCCTGGCTTTGAGGCTGAAAGGCGCGGGATCTGTGGAAGGAAAGATGACTTTTCTGGAGCAGGTAATGTGACTTCAGGGAGCCTCTCAGATGGAGAAAGGCAGCCTGGCTGCCTAGTTGATTGGTTCCTCTTCCCGCCCTAACCACTCTTCTTCCCAGGCTTCACCCCTCCTCGAGCCCTCTAGAGTCAGTTGGCTGAACTCTCCAAGCCCTTTCATCCTCCCAGCCAATGGTAGGGCAAAAACTGTGCGGGAGGCGGGGCCAGAGCTCCGGCGAAGCTGGCGGACTCCTGAGGCGGGCGAGAGGCTCCGACCTCCAGGGCACAGAGATGCCGAAACCTCCATCTGCCTAGAAGGGCCGGAGGGTAAGGTTCGTTGAGAGTTAGTGGGGCGTCGGTGACGCAGTTCCTTCTCCGCTGTGTTCAAAGATGTGGGTCGGGCGCTTTCGATGAGGGGTATGTGGCAGCCTGGCGTGGGGGTTCGGTCCGTGTTCTGGGAGAGGGTGGGCGACGCCGGCCGGAACCCAGGCCTTCTTCAGCGTAGCCCGCTGCGGCAACGGGAAGGAGGTCTCTAGGGGTAGTTGAGGGCTTCCCCTTCCCTCGTTCGGTGCTGTCCCTTTGTCTGGGGTCTCGTCTCCCACATCGCGTAGCTGCTCGCTCTGATCGCGCTGATGGTGGTTATAGAACTTTGTCATCCCCGCCCCTAGCCCGACAGGCCACACTGGTAACGGATCCCAGCTGGGCTCAAAGGACTGCACAACCCCAGCTTGAATCGGATCACGAGTCCAATCCCCGCTGTGTTCCCAGTGAGGAACAGAGTTTTGCAGGAGGTTGCTCACCCATTCATTCATTCATTCATTCAATACTTATCGAGCACCTACTACTAAGTGCTAGGTCGTAGGGTTACAGTGTGTACAAAGCAGAAGTATTTTCTGGTAGAAAATAAATGGAAAAGCTTGAAGGGCTAGAAGCCGAGTCTGGGAATCTGGAGGGGTTGAAAACGCAAAACAGATTTTGAGGGCTAGTAGTCCTGAGAACTAGGTAATCGTTAAAAAGAAACAAAGAAACAAGAAAACATTAACCTTTCATCCTCCCTTTAAAGACTTAGTTTTTCCTCTCTAAAGATACTTGACTGAACAAAGTTCCCTTCTCATCTCCCTGCTCCCTGCAAGCTTTGGCTGGAAAGCAGGATTGCAGTTGGAATGCATTTTGCAGTTAAGAATATGGAGACTTTTAGATATCAAACAGAGCAGGTGAAAAGAAGCAGCTGTAGTTTGATGGAATGAGGATTACCTTCAGACACAAGATTTGTCTCACCAGCTTACAACCTTTGGCAAGTCATTCAGTCTCTGGGAGCTGCATTTCCTCATCTTCAGAAAGGGAATGATCATCCTTTCTTTTCATAGTTGTGTAGGAAGGGAGCTGTCCAGGGATGGGACGCTGTCCTCAGTGTCTGCTTGGATTTGAGCTCTCAGAGAACTCAATCATTTCTGTCTGTTTACAGCGATACAACACCCCGTTAGGAACTTCCTCACCAAACCCAAGGAAGAGATCAGGCAGGATTTGTGCTGGGCAGATCCTTTGGAGTGAGGCTGTGCTGGGCAGGTGAGACCTATACTGTGAAATTAGTTATCTGGGAACAGGAATCCTGCTGACTAGAGGAAGGGGACCATGGCTGAAAGAGGGAGCATTTCTGGATGGCTATTTATTTATTTGTTCATTTATTTTAATAATATTTTTTATTATGTTAGTCACCATACAGTACATCCCTAGTTTTTGATGTAAAGTTACATGATTCATTACTTGCATATAACACCCAGTGCTATATATGCCATGCAATACGTGCCCTCCCTAATACCTGGCTATTTATTAAGGAGGAGAGAAGCAGAGAAGTGGGAGTGGCGCCTCTGGACCTTGAGGAGTACAGTTTGGGGATAGGAGGAAAGGTAATATAGTTGAACTCAAATTTGGGTGTCAGGAGACTTGGAATTGAGTTGCAGCTTTCTTCTAAGTTGGTTTCCCCATCACAATATTTTGATAGAAGACACTGGGAGATCTGGGTGATTCTTTCCATCTCTGACATTCTGAGAATCTCTGAGTAGTTAGACTAAGTCAATCTAGAATTAGGGCCCCTGGATGGCCCTGTGGAGACAGCATTGCCAAGATTGTAAATATACTGTCATGGTGTTCAAACAATATGAAGTACAAAAGGGATGACCAAGTGGAGGAGGGATGTGGTGGTCATGTGTAAAGGATGCAGTTCTTATCATTTGTACACCCAGATAGAATTAGAATCTTGAACTTGTTTAACGTTTCAATTACTGAGCTCTCTCTGTGCTAGGTACTTTGTGGAATTCCACCCATGTATACCATGGGCCTTGCTCTCAGGGGCTTAGAGCTTAATGTGTACTTGTGACACAAGCATACACCCAATTAATTCTAGTATAAGGCAACCCTAGTTTATATTACAGATTCGTTACAGTGGTTTTCTGAAGTACAGAAATTTCTGTATGGTCAAATCTATCTGCTTTTGTTACGATGTCAGGCTTTGTTTTATGCTTAAGGCATAGGCCTTTTGCTTCCTGAGATCACGTAGTCTCCTGGTATTTCCTCCCAGTTCTTTTTTTTTTTTTTCTTTCAATTTTTATATTTCCTTCATCTGTGTCTGGAATTTTGCAGGTATTCCCTCTTACTCCTCACTCCGTTGCAGCTAATCAGTAACCACGGACCATGTGACTACTGATCACAGAAACCTGAACAGGCAGGTGATGCTGGTGAGATAAAGGAATACAACCTCCCAAGGTAAAACTTCTTTCTCTCTCTTTCTGGGGATAGGACTCTGCCCTTTATGAGTTTCTCACAGCCTGAAGTGAACTGTGGTCCTAAGATCAGAACACTCACCCATCAGCCTCAGAGATTTGTGGGGCCTCATTTGTTCTAATCCATTTGCCATTTGTCTCTGAGATTATGCTTTTATTCATAGTTTGGATATCCCTAGTGTCCTGCTGGCCCTATGGTCTCATCTGTCCCTCCTTTTACTTCTCCAGCCAAGAGTTCACCTTCTCTCCTAGTGCCTGGGAATTCTTCCAGGTTTTCTGAGGGAATTTCCCATCTAATCAGGCAGAGGACCAAGTAGTCAGATTTCCTCTAGACCAACCTCTCCTCAGACTGGCCCTCCCTGATCTTCCCTTTTTTTTTTTTATATAATAATATTTTTTATTATATTATGTCATCCCTGGTTTTTGATGTAAGGCTCGATGATTCATTAGTTGCGTATAACACCCAGTGTACCATGCAGTACGTGCCCTCCTTACTACCCATCACCAGCCTGTCCCATTCCCCCACCCCCCTCCCCTCTGAAGCCCTCAGTTTGTTTCTCAGAGTCCATAGTCTCTCATGCTTTATTCCTCCTTCTGATTACCCCCCTCCCCCCTCCCTGATCTTCTAATAAGTCTTGCTTCCTTCTCAGGTCCCCCACAACCACCTTATGGCACATCCTTGTGCATTTCTCTTTCTCCCTTCCTGCTCTTCTAACCAAAATCTCTATCTCAGTGAGCTTATACTTTTGCACAACTTCCTTTGTCCCCTCTGTCTTTTTCTCAAATTTGCATTCCTGACATATTCTTCCTCTTCTCATCCAAAGTGTTTTCCTACATCTTCATCTTTCTTACTGACATTACCATTGTTGATATTCAGGCCTGGATCTGATAACCTTGAATACTTTCTTTCATTCATCCTCTGTATCCAGTCTAATACAAGTGTATGCTTTCCTGAAAATTGCTGGATTTCATTGTTCTCTTTCCTATCATTATCCCGGACTAGGGTCTCACTATCTCATTCATTTGTTCATTCATTCAACAAACATTTATTGGACACCTAGAAAGTGGAAGACCCTCTAATGGTCACCCATACTGCATTCCTAAAGTTGTCTCCCAACTCATTTCCCTTCCTCCATTCTTTTTTTTTCACCTCTAATCCATCTGGGCTAATCTTCCTAAATCTTTTTTTTTAAATACGTTTAATTGAAGTGTAGTTGATATACAATATTATACCTTAAAGTGTTCTTTTCCTTTTTTTTTTTTTTTAAAGATTTTATTTATTTATTTGACAGAGATAGAGACAGCCAGCGAGAGAGAGAGGGAACACAAGCAGGGGGAGTGGGAGAGGAAGAAGCAGGCTCATAGTGGAGGAGCCTGATGTGGGGCTCGATCCCATAACGCCAGGATCATGCCCTGAGCCGAAGGCAGACGCTTAACCGCTGTGCCACCCAGGTGCCCCTAAAGTGTTCTTTTCCTAATTTCACTTTTAGGTAGGATGATGTGAAATATATTGTCCAGACTGGAATATTTTTGTGAGTTAAAGGGGCTACTGTTGATCATGCTGGAATGATGCTGGAAACTGTATTCTTGACAAGTGAGAGAGAGAGAGGAGAACAGCAAGGTAGAAAAGAGTGTAGATGGGGAAAGAAAAGCAGGATGGTTGATACTTGTTACCCATTGACCATCAAATTATATCCTTCTCTGCCGCATAATTTCAGTGTTCTGGCTCATATCACTTCAGGGAACTTAATTCTTTCATTTGTTCATTCAGAAGAATTTTTTTTGGTGCCTACTATATGCTTGGAACTGTGCTCAATGCTGGGGAGACAAAGGTAAGCAAAATGGACAAAATCCCCACCATCATGAAGCTATGTGATAGTGTAATCTCCCACTTATTTCTGAGTACACTGGCCCTGTGCAAGCTTTTTTTTTTTTTTTTTTTCCTTTCCCTCCCCCACAAGCTTCTTTTTGAGGAAACACTTCCTTCATGTCCTGGACTCAGCCAAAAGTTTGCCTTCTTAAAGCACCTTTCCCCAAGCATTCCTGGTCCCAGTAATTGCTCCCTTCCCTAGCACCCTTCACCTCCTGATTGGGTACTTTGTAAATCTTAATGTGGTCTCCTCGTTTTTCACCATTTATTCCACTGTAAGCTCCCTAAAGGTAGGTGTAATACTTCACGCTTGTATTGGTGTGCTCAGGCTGCCCATAACAAAATCCCACAGACTGGGCAGTGTAAACAACAGATATGCTTTTTTTTCACAGTTCTGGAGCCTGGAAGTCCAAGATCAAGGTGACTACCTGATTCAGTTTCTGTTGAGGACTCTTCCTGGCTAATAGATGGCCACATTCTTGTTGTGTGCTTATATGGCTGTCCTCAGTTTGTTGTGGGGAGGGGAGCCAGGAGTGGGAGCAAAAGTGAGCTCTCTCTTATGTCTTCTTATAAGGACACACTAATCCTATCAGATCAAGCCCTTATGATGTCATTTAACCTTAGTTACCTCCTTAAAGGTCACATCTTCAAATACAGTCACATTGGGGGTTAGAGCTTCAACAGATGAATTTGGTGGGGGCGGGGGGACACATTCAGTATGTAACAATGCTTTATTTTATTTATTTATTTTTTTACATTCAATAATGGTGTTTATTGCTTTGTGACAGAGCCATGTAACTACCTGGCTATTAGCAGTTCAGACACCTCTTTCTTGAAAGCCACGAGACTGATCTTTTCCATAGTAGCCTTTAACAATAGAATAGTTACTACAGTAGCTGGCTGAGAAGATTTAGATCAGTCATGCCTAGAAATGAGACATGCTGGGGCTGGCTTCAAGGCATTGTCTCCTTCTGAATCTCTAAAATGTTTTGTTCTAGTAATTATGGGGATCCTCTAAAGTCATTTCCCAACTTTTCATAAGAAATACTATAAAAGTATTTTTAAAATAATACAAGTTAGCAGAAGACAATTTGTTAGCAAAATGAGAGGCCTTTATATATAAATATATAAATTTACCCACCTGTTCATCCATTCATTCATTCATACCACAAATAGTTATTTTCTACTTTTCTGTTATAATGCTTTTTAAAATTTTCCCTGTTAGATCTAAAGCAGAAATGTGTACAGAGTAGAATGCTCAATAATTACTACTTTAAGACATGTATGAAGGAAAGAGTTTCAGAGAAGATTGCAAATGGAAAAGAAACTCAGAAAGAACCATCAGCTTTCTCAGAGAACTCTGGAAATGGCTTCACTTACTGTTCTACTCTGTTCTGCCGTCCCTGGCTTCTCACTGAGTTTCCTCCTCTTTGATTAGGAGAGGTAGCAACAGCTGCATGTGAGTTTGCTTCAGAATTCTGGCAAGAATCCACCCCCCTACCACTGCTTTCTCTGCCTCCCCTTTATATCTTGAGCACAGATTTGTATGTACGTGTCCCTGTATAGCATCCGTGGCACCTATATTCCTGAAATATGAACTCTAACCTCAGTTGGGAGTTCTCTTCCTTTCTTGCTGGTGTTGAGCACTCACCATTGGACATGCTTCTCCTTCAGAGAGTGTGACTCAGCTTACCAAAAAGCGGTGGGACAGTGGAAACTGGTCAAACTCTTTTGAAAAGCGATAGCCAGTACTGCAAAACAATTTAATTCCCTCTGACCCAATAACTCCTTTGTGGAACTTTTATCCTACGAATATATTTCAGTAGGAAGAAAACTGTAAAGTGATTATGATAACATTATTGAAGTGGTTAAACCACAGGGATCAACAAAAACATCTAACACTAGCAAAATTATAGGTAAATTGTAATGAATTCAATTGGTAGTGTATTATAGAGTCATAAAGTGATCTTATGATGACTAAATAGTGTGGAAAATTACATATGGTAGGATGCAAAATTATATCTATCGTATATTTGTAACCATGTATACTATAAATATCGACAAGTTTGAAGAGGAACATAGTAAAAGGAATATTAATTATTGCACTAGTATCATGGAGTCATCTTTCTTTTTCTTTTATGACCCCAAGCCCCTCCAGATTTGAGGTATGCTGGAGTTACCTATATATCCCAACTTCCATGTCAAGCCCATTGGGAAGTTCCTACTTTTTCCTGACATCAGTTTCATGTATTGACCCCTTTCGGTTGTTGCTGTCGTCTACTTTCACGCTTTTGCCAATGTTAGATACTTAACCATTATACCATGCAAAGTCTTATGAGACCATGGCCTTACCCTACCATGCTTTAGCTAGCCCTATTCCCCAACTCAGCCTCTCAGGTTTGCATAGTAGATTGGGTGATAGCTTGTTACAGTGATAGCTTGGTGAGAAGCAGACAGACTGAATGAGTGCATGCGGCTGAATCCAGTTACAGAGCAATCCCTACAGAGTAGGCTATGGTGTGACTAGGCTCCAATAGGCTCTGGTACTGGAAGAACAGTGTTATCCCTTATTAAGACAGGGCTTAAGAACAGAGATGTAGACAGGGGCCTCATACCTGGACTTAGAGCAAAAGATGAAATCTTAGTCATACCCTAAGACAATCCCAGTTACTGATCTATGAAACAATTTTTGAGCATCTAATTTGTGCCAGCCATTGTATCATTGGTATTAGGGGAATAGGTCAGCAAGAACTAAAAGCCAACCTCTTTTGAAGAGCTACTGAACTAAGAATCTTTCAGTTCATTTTTTCTAGGGACCAGATGAGGAGTTTGATGGCTCTAATTCTGGGAGTAGAGTGTGAGACAGGAGGAAACCAGGGTGGATTTTATATTACTCATTGCTTATCCTGATGCTGGACCTGTTGGGTTCCCCTCCTATCTTTCCCTAAGCCCTTACCTTGGCCTCTGGGTCTACCCTTATTTTTCTCATCTTATTTTGATCAGTTCCCCCTGTCTTTGAACACTTCCTCTTCCTTATGAGACCCTGTAGTATACCACATGCTGGTTATCTTTGGATAGAGAGTAGGTGACATGTTCAATTTCTGTTTCTTCTGTCAGATGGTGGAATTGGGACTGAGGAGGTGTTGATTCCAAAGTATCATTCCTGAAAAATCAGAACCTCACACTTTCAAGACAACTCCACAGAGGTGTTGCCAGGGAAGTCAAAATTTAGAAAGCTCCTCTGAAGAGAAAGAGAAGATTCAACAGGCCACTGTGATGCTTCAAGCAAGAGAAAATGAGGAGAAAGGCAAGGGGCTTCAGGCATAAGACAGTTAAAGACAATAAAACACTTACAGAAGTGAGTGAGCAAGAGTCTGAAAAAGATGGTAGTCAGTGCTTGGATCCTGCAACAAACATGAGAATTCAGGCTGAGAAGAAACAGTATGTATGTACTGAGTGTGGGAAAGCCTTTAGTCAGAGTGCAAATCTTACAGTACATGAGAGAATCCACACAGGAGAGAAACCCTATAAGTGTAAGGAGTGTGGAAAAGCCTTCAGTCATAGCTCCAACCTTGTTGTTCATCGGAGAATCCACACTGGACTGAAGCCCTACACATGCAGTGAATGTGGGAAATCTTTCAGTGGTAAGTCACACCTTATTCGGCACCAGGGCATCCATAGTGGGGAGAAAACTTATAAATGTAAGGAGTGTGGGAAAGCCTTTAGTCGGAGTTCAGGTCTTATTTCACATCATAGAGTTCACACTGGGGAGAAGCCCTACACTTGTATCGAGTGTGGGAAAGCCTTTAGCCGTAGTTCAAACCTTACTCAGCATCAAAGAATGCACAAAGGGAAAACAGTTTACAAATGTAAGGAGTGTGGGAAAACATGTGTTTCTAATACAAAGATTATGGACCATCAGAGAATTCACACAGGGGAGAAGCCTTACGAGTGTGATGAGTGTGGAAAAGCTTTCATTTTAAGGAAGACACTTAGTGAACATCAGAGACTTCACCGTAGAGAGAAACCTTACAAATGTAATGAATGTGGGAAAGCTTTTACTTCTAATCGAAACCTTGTTGATCATCAGAGAGTTCACACGGGAGAGAAACCCTATAAATGTAATGAATGTGGAAAAACCTTCAGGCAGACTTCTCAAGTTATTCTACATTTGAGAACCCACACTAAGGAGAAACCCTATAAATGTAGTGAGTGTGGGAAAGCCTATCGTTATAGCTCACAGCTTCTTCAACACCAGAGAAAACATAATGAGGAGAAAGAAACATCATAAATAACATATTGTTGATACTAGGCCTAATTGCTACTTTTTGGAAAAACAATTTTTCATTATTCTCAACCTTAATTCAATTTCTAAGACTCTATACAGGGAAAGTAACCAGAAGCAGACAAAGATTAACAGAGGGATATCCCTCTGTTATATATAACTGAAGGAAGAGAACTAGATTTTCAGTAGTATGGGGTTTAAATGAATGATGGTCTATCTACATGATGGTTTTGCAGCCATTATAAACATTTTTAAAGAATATTTAATGCCATGGGGGAAATTATTTGTAAAAAATGGAAGATAAAGAAAAAACAAATTTGATCCAAATTTTTAAAAAACATTTACCTATAGGAGAAAAATGGAAATGAAATAATACCAAACCAAAACATTGATGGTGATTATCATTGGGTGATAGGATTATAAGTGATTTCTATTTTCTCTATACTTTTCTATGCTTTTTAGATTTTCTACAACAAGAATGTACTACTTTTATATTCAGGAAAGAAGTACAGTATTTTTTAAATGCAGTGAGTACATGCTCATTTTCACTCAGCAGCATTATGAAAGGCACGTAGAACATGGACCCTAGACTCATGGGATTCCACCCTAATACTGGCACTTGGTAGCAGTGGAAGCATGAGCAGGTCACTTCCTTTTATGGCCTGTTTCCTGTTTATTAAATAATAAACACCAGTCGTTGGTCTTTTGCAGTTTTAAAATAAGGGGACTTTTTTTAACTCTTAGGTTAAAAGAACAACAAAACTTTACTACATTCTCCTCTCCCACAGTTGTAGAAGGGTCTGCAGGTACTAGAGACTTCATCTTTTCAATACAGATCTACAAAACCATAAAAAATAACCCCTTATGAAATTGAAACAATTGCAGATGCATAACCTGTAAAGATGTAGTCAGCATAATCTAAAACAAGGGGAAGACTCTGCCTTCTCATGTACAGTTCAGTAGCTTAAAGTGCAGACTTTGGGATCAGAGGTAATGTGTTCTGATCCCAGATGTGCCATGCACTAGCTTGTCAGTTCTGTACAAGTCACTTAACTGCACTGAGCCTTATACTTATCTGTAAAAAGGGAGTAACTGCTTACCTCACAGGGTCGTGAGGATTTAATGAGATAATGCATATATTGTGTGACAAGGCTGGCACATAGTAAATGAAAATAGTTCAAGCATGGGACATTGGAGCAGTGTTTCCAAGCTCTTAGAGTGATTCAGGAAAAGTTTTACCTAAGCTAAGGTGGCATTTAGGACATTTTCAGGTATAATGAACACAATATCAAGTACTTGTAGCTTAAACCTTACGAACATTGATTTTTTTACTTATGGGGAAGTTTAGAGGTAAGCAGTGGCAAATTTGGTTTGGCCACTGAGCAATCATCGAACTGAAGTCTTAGCTCCATGATTGTCAGCATATTGGCTTTCATGGTTTGCAGCCTCCCGGTTGTAAGATGTTGGCCACAACTGGAAGCTTCTTCTCTTCACACGCTCTTTGAGAGTCAGGAAGTGAGGAGAGCTGAGGCTTTCTGATCTGTTTGCTTTCTCCCTTTTATCATCGAGGAAAAGGGAGGGATGCTGTGCGCTCAGTGCAGCAGGTGCTCACTGGCTTCCTCTGCCTTTCTTTATGTCCAGCCCTTTGAGAAGACCTTAGCCCATTTTCAACCAGTGTTTTAAACTTCTCAGTACTTAGCTCAAAATCCGTCTGGGAACACTTAGAATCTGCCCATTGGTAAGTCACCTCTCTTTCTTCATATACAGTGAATCTCTAAGCCTAATGCCATTTGTCTTATGCATGTAGTGATTATTATCCCATTCAATTCTTATAACATTTGTACAAGAAAATTGAGTCTCAGTGAGGTTAGGTGACTGACTAGTTAGCGATTGGAGCTAGGATCTGAACTCAGATCCGAGTTTTAAGTCCATGCTTTCTTCATTATACCAAAGTGCCTCCGCCCACCATGGCAGTTCTATATGTGAGTGGGAGACCGGTTGGGACTCTCCTGAGTAGACACCTCTATGAAAGGTAGTTGTATCTGGATAATTATTTGATCATGATTTCATAAGGAAGATACTATCTGTCTTCTCTGAGTTCAATTTATGGTTTAGCTCTGCATCTTGTAATTTAGTTTTAAGAATTATATATTTCTTGGGGCACCTGGGTGGCACAGCGGTTAAGTGTCTGCCTTCAGCTCAGGGCGTGATCCCGGCGTTATGGGATCGAGCCCCACATCGGGCTCCTCCGCTATGAGCCTGCTTCTTCCTCTCCCACTCCCCCTGCTTGTGTTCCCTCTCTTGCTAGCTGTCTCTATCTCTGTCAAATAAATAAATAAAATCTTAAAAAAAAGAATTATATATTTCTTCCTTGCTGTTACTGGAGACAAAGAAGCAGAAGGTTGTAAAGGGTATAGTTGTGTGAAAAGGGATTGTTTGGTTTTATCCTGTTTTGATAGGATAGTGGCTTACATTCAGCTTTGGGATGTAATAGTCTTTTTGCATGGTTATTCAAAAAGTTTGCTGCATTTGGGGATAGGACTGTTGGGTAGGCACTTCCCCAATAGTCTGGGTGGACACAAGGGTAGTAATCCACATGTGGCAGTGGGTTACACTACTGTAGCAGTAAGGGTCCTTCCATCATTTTTCCCTTGTCACGTGTCCTTTTAAAATTAAGAGAGGTGTTTGTAATTAGTATTCCATGCCTTTTGTCATGCCAGCCACCCTCACCTGCTGATTACTTATGTGGAAACTCCCCGTGACTAATGTCTACTAGTGGCCAAAACTAAGAAAACAGGCAGTTGGCTTCTTGTATGCCTGTCAGAGGTCATTTTTTGAGCATTTATTATTACCAAGCAGAGTTGTTGATACTTCCTATGTTGCTAAGCAGGTATTCTCTGACATTTTCCTATCACGGTTTCATAGTATCTGAGATTCTTCTTTCAAATAGGCTTTCTTTTTCATCTTAAAAGATTTTTGTGATACCTTCTGGAAGGATACTGTATCATCTAAACCCAGCAATCTGAATACAGATCTTCACATATCTTGCCCCAGGCAAGATAATAGACCCTTCCCCATTTTCTAGGCTGATACTTGTCTTGAGCTTCAAGAGTAAATGCTGATAAGTGGTCCCCATGCCCTTTCAGATAAACATTCTGCAATATAATTTGAACTGGTTATCCACCTTCCTCCAGGGACTTTTTCAAGACTACCAGCTGTTAGCTTCAGTCAGAGTTTAATTATGCAGTTCTTACCATACTTACAGGCCTTTCTGAGATGCACTCTGGATTCAGGGTCTCTTTGTGTTTTTTCCAGCTTCCTGTGCTAATGGAAGCCTGGTTGTTCCTTAATAGCAGTGCTTCCTCTGCAGCCCCTCAATTGTTAGTTTTTGTCTCTCTCAACCCATTTACATGTCTTTATCACCATTTTTTTCTCTATTCTCCATCAAAAACCCAGCTCTTTTGAAATATGCATCGCTAGACTACTTTGTATTACCCATCCCTGTTTTTGTTATCTACTGGCTTCCTGTGCACTCACATGTATTCTTTTATGTTTTTAGTACTCTGAATATCCTGGAGGAATATGAAGAGGTGATATTTTTAGCCATAGACATCCTGGTTGTGTAGAATTGCTCTTGTGTGGAATAGAAATATATATGTCTCCTTTTAGTTGAGATAGTGTGAAATAAAATCTCATTTTATATGCCTTGATTAAAGGGAAATATGAAAGACAAAGAATTCTGCATAGAGAGAAGAGTGTCTCCCTAGGTTTAGAGATATTTTTTATTGATGGTGTGTATTGTATTCGTTCTTACTTGGAACTGAGAAGAAAATCAAAACCAAAAAGGGCTTTAAATAGCTGAATAATTCTGTTGCATTTAAATCCCATAAGAGTAAATTTCATTTCAGTTCTGTATCCTCAGTAACAGACTTCTTTTTTTTTTAATTTTTCCATTGAATAGAAATAATTCCATTTGATATAAATAAATAGTATGCTCGTATTGTTAGATTGTTTTCAGAAACTAGACTGTCTTTAATCACTTCTGATGTTACAAAACTGTTTTTGCAGGACATAGTTATAATTCCTCCAATAAATCTGTTGTTATTTACTTGTTATATCACTGAATTTTTTTTCTTGTTTCTTCCTTTGTTCAGAGTGGAAGAAAACATTTCAGTTTGCTTTTCTTTAGGCACCTGTTTTTGGAATGAAGTGATTTGGCTTATTTCTGATTTAAACGCAACATGAAGCTTGTTATTTTCATACTCCTACTACATAAACTAGAGCTCTCTAGCCAGTAGAAAGTGTCCTGTAATTTCCTTAGAGGACTTGGACAGCCAGTTCATTGTCCCAGCTCCTTTCTCTGGCCCTGTCTGTGTTTCACATCTTTACTATATGTAGACCTCAGATGGCTATATGAAATCAGCCATGTTCCCTGACGTCTGTTTCTGCTCCAGAAAGTAGGTTTGTGAGTGGTATAAAGGAGATGGCAGACTCCTTTCTGGGCAACATAGATAAGGACCTGACTAGTTCCCACTCTTCCCACTGACCATTTAAATGCATATGGCACAATTTGACCACAGGGGTTGTAGACATGCAAAAGCTGTAACCAGCCTCTGAAACTAAGACCAGTAGACTCCAAATTTGGGAACCACAAGAGGTAATAGCACATGTACGGATCAATTTCTGAAGCCCACCAAATCTGGACCAGGGTCCAGGGATCTATATAAAACAATACTTTTGCAGTGGGAATTGAAGAAAATTTTTCACTAGGATCCTTGACTCTTTACATGACTACTGTGATGATTGTCCATTTTTCCCTCAGAAGAACCTATAAATTACAAAATTATTGAGACATATACTAAAGTTTGTATAATCATGACAAATTAGCAACCAGTTTACAGAGTGTGCAATAAAATGCTGTCATATTTGCAGTGTTTGTTTTACCGCAGAATTGAGCGGAGATTCATGTCTTTAAAAGGTATAATAGAACAGTATGGCAGACTAGGTAATTGTAAAGCCCTTTGGCTACAAAACAACCTGGAAATTCTGGGTAAAATTTAAACATCCTTTTAAAGGGCTTTTGAGAAGATAAAATAAACACACAGAGCCTAAAATGAAGAGGAGGTGGAAGCCAGCAAGGTAAGTGGGTGGTGATACCTTGGGTGCTGAGAGGCAGTTTGGTGATACTGGGGACATAGATTTTATCTGCTGCAAGGGCAGGTTTTGAATCCATGGGCTTGTAAGAGGTGGAAAATTAGAAGTGAGATTTCCATAAGAAGCCCAGATGTTCTAGGGCTATACCCTCAGTGAAAGCATGCATTAGAAAAAAGTCAACTGGGAGCAGAGGAGCAGTACATCAATGAAGCTTTTGTGAGATTTGTCACGGGCTTTAAGTGGAAAATAAAAGTCTTACTAATAATTATTACTCATGAGTAATTTGGGGTTCAAGTTTGGGAAACACTAAACCAAGAAAGTTATATAAAATTAGGTATGCACATTTGCAAGTATTCATGGAACAGTTATTTAAAACTTAACAAATTTTTAAAAACTGAGTTATCTAATTGTTTTAGCATAGACAAAGGATAACAGCAAATTTATTGGAGAGTGTTTTTGGGATAAACACCTATAGTGCAGGGAAAACACCAGATTAGTAGTAGGAGAAGTCATCTGAATTGCTTCAAACTCGGTCAGACCGGGCTGTTCTTTCAGGACCACGTAGACCATACGTGAGAGGCCTGGGCCCTTATACCCCTTCATCAACCAGTCACTGAATACAAGCTCCATCACACGACCCTAAAGGGAACCATGATCTTGGGTGAGGTAGACTTCTTCAGCTGAGGACAGTTCCTGGAGAGAACTGACAGCTGAGGGCCCCTCTAGTGCGTGGAAGGCAAGGGGCCAATCCAGGGAAATCCAGACAGTGCAACAAAATGTCCTCTACACTGATCATAACGCAGTTTGAATAGAAATTAACTAATAAAACCGCATACATTTGGAAATAAAACACAACATTTCTAAATAATTCATGGGTTGAAGAAAACTTAATGAAAATGAGAAAATACTTAGACATGAGTAATACTGAAGGAGAGACTTCCTCTTCTGGCTGTATTAGAATTAGAGAGACCAGAATTACATTCCTGCCTGAAATGAAAATCCCGGACAAAATATATGAAACAATGATTTTTAACACATTGATATCAACAACAAAAAACAAGGATCCCTGATAGATAGAAACAAGTGAAGTGAGCCCTTATGTGCCCCAGTTTATTGCCTTAAAAAAATCCTCAGGCAGGAGCATAGGGAAGAGGAGCCAAGTGGAGTCTGGTGAAATTCTTGAAGAGAGAGCTGAGAATCCAAGGAGACCAAGGCAGGTAGGGTTCACAGGATAGCAGTGGAGGAGAGAGAACTACACAGAGATTTCTGGGTATCTGTGAATGGTTCCCGCTTCCCCCAGGATATTCAGCAGAGTACTGACGGGCACATGATATGAGGAACCTTATCTAAGGACAGGGTGGGAAAAACATTCCAAAGGATTTGAGTGAACAGTTCCAGGCACAAAAGCAAGGCCAGGAATAGTGTCTTCCCACAAGTCGGACAGAAAATGCAATTCCTTTGTGCATTGGGTGAAGTACTCAGAAGGGGCTTGCCTCAGTAGTGGAGACCAATAAGCCTAGAATAAATCTGAAGAAAACTACTCCAAGGTACATCACAAATTGCTCAAAACCAGTCAAGAAAAGAAAATTATAAAAACAGCCAGAGGAAAAAACGTGCAAAGGAAGAAAATAGGGATAACAACAGATTTCCCTTTGTACTCCATGCAAGCATGAAGACAGTGAAGCAGCATTTTTAAAGTACTGAGAGAAAAACCTGCCATCCTGGAATTCTAGACCAGTCACTACATCATTCAAGCACAAACCAAGACACATCTTCAGACATTAAAATGCTTAAAGAGGGGTGCCTGCGTGGCTCAGTCAGTTAAGTGTCTGCCTTCGGCTCAGGTCATGATCCTGGAGTCCCGGATCAAGCCCCAGATCAAGCCCTGAATCTGGCTCCCTGCTCAGCAGGGAGTCTGTTTCTCCCTCTGTCCCTCACAGTGCTCATGTTTCTCTCTCTCACTCTCTCTGGCTCTATCTCAAATAAATAAATAAAATCTTAAAAAGAGAAAAACCTAAAAGAATTCATCAGTAGCAGAACTTCACTACAAAAAGTGTTAAAGTAAGGCCTTCAGGAAGAAGAAAAATGACATCAGATGGAAATAATGATTTTTTTCCAACCTTTGTCTTACATGTTTTTAAAAGTTTATTTAAGTAATCTCCAGTGTGGGGCTCGAACTCACCATCCTGAGATGAAGAGCTGCACATTCTTCCAATTGAGTCAGCTAGGTGCCCCGTCTTACATTTTGGGCTGTTGTGATGGGCTGTCCTGTGCATTATAGGACATTTAGCAGCATCCATGGCTTCTACCCACTAGATGCTGGTGTTTCAAGAATATCTCTAGGTATTGCCCCCAGGGGAGAACCACTACTAAGCAAATTGAAAACCACTAGTATACAGAAAGTGATATAATGTCACTTGAAAGTAGACTAATAAAGATACATACTATAAATCCCAAAGCAATCATTAAAATAACAAAACAAAGTTATAGTTAATAACAAAAAGAGAGAAAATGGCATAGAATTATATGCCCACAAATTAGTGTATGCAAAACTGGTGAAATCTCAATAAGCTCTGTAGATTGTACCATCCACTCTCCTGGTTGAATTGATATTGTGCTCTAGTTATGCAAGATGTGACCAGTGGGGGAAACTGGGTGAGAGATACGCAGGAACTCACTGTACTTTTTTTTTTAACTTCCAAAACTTTAGAAAAATCAATAAAATTGATAAACCTCCAGCAAGATTATAGAAGAGACAAAGTACCAATATTGGGATTGAAAGAGATGCTATCTGCTAGGTGAGATTCTACACCAGTTAAAGGGATAAATTGTTGTGACGGTTAACTTTATATTAAACTTGACTGAGCTAAGAGATGCCAGATAGTGATGTTTCTGGGTGCGTCTGAGGTTATTTCCAGAAGAGATTAGCATTTAAATTGGTAAGTTGTGGGAGTTAGGAGTTCTAACAGTTTGGTTGACTGTCTGAAACACAAACCAAAAGATACCCCCCGCCCCCATGAATGAAATGGAAATGTCCAACCTTTCTTTCTTTAATTTAGAGGAAAGAATTTAAAGGCTTAGATTGCAGTGTTCAGAGTGGATTTGTCATTTAAGATGTACTCACCCACCCTGGGTAGGTCCATAAGATACACTTGTTATCTTTCAGATTCTTTAAAAGACATAAAATTACACAAAGTAATAATTATAACAATAGCACAGGGGCACCTGAGTGGCTCAGTCGTTAAGCGTCTGCCTTCGGCTCAGGGCATGATCCTAGGGTCCTAGGATCGAGCCCTGCACTGGGTTCCTCCGCTGGGAGCCTGCTTCTTCCTCTCCCACTCCCCCTGCTTGTGTTCCCTCTCTCGCTGGCTGTCTCTCTCTGTCAAATAAATAAATAAAATCTTAAAAAAAAAAAAAACAATAGCACAAAAGGGGGGGAAGGAAATAAAGCTATGTGGGCAGGAGCTACACAGGAGTTCTGTATCTCACTGGAAGTTACTGTAAATCTGAAGTAGATTCTCATAACTCAAGATATAAAGAACAACCACTAAGTAATAATATAAAATATGCAATGAAAAAAATCACTAAGGGAATTAACATATTAGAGTATTCACTTAATGCAAATGAAAGAAGTAAAGGGGGACAAGAGAAACAAGACATGAGATGTATGAAAAATAAAAGGTAAAATGGCAAATATAAATCAAACTATACCAATAATGACATTAAACATTTCTTAATTTAAATTCAATTTAGTTAACATATACTGTATTATTAGTTTCAGAGGTAAAGTTTAGTGATTCATCAGTTGCATATAACACCCAGTGCTCATTACATCAAGTACCTTCCTTAATGCCCATCACCCAATTACCCCATCCCCCCACCCTCCTCCCCTCCAACAACCCTGTTTGTTTCCTACAGTTAAGAGCCTGTATGGTTTGCTTCCCTCTCTGTTTTCATCTTATTTTATTTTTCTTTCCCTTCCCCTATGTTCATCTGTTTTGTTTCTTAAATTCTACATATGAGTGAAATCATATGGTATTTGTCTTTCTCTGACTGACTTCTTTTGTTTAGCATAATGCCCTCTAGTTCAATCCATATTGCTGCAAATGGCAAGATTTCATTCTTTTTGATGACTGAGTAATGTTCCATAATATATGTATATATACATACCACACACACAGCACTTCTTTATCCATTCATCTGTTGATGGACATCTGGGCTCTTTCCATATTTTGGCTATTGTGGACATTGCTGCTATAAACATCATGATGCATGTGCCCCTTTGAATCACTATTTTTGTATCCTTTGGATAAACATCTAGAACACACCAATAATGACATTGAATGTGAATGGGTTAAGCAATCAAATAAAAAAGAAGAGAGATCGGATTGGATAAAGAAACAATATATATATTTCTACAGAAGACACCGTTTAGGTTCAAAGATACAAATAGATTAACTGTAAAAGGATAGAAAAATATCTATCATGCAAAGAGCAACCATAAGAAAGCTGGATTGGTTATGCTAATATCAGACAAAATAGACTTTGAAACAGGAAAAATGTTATTAGAGATGAAGAGGTACATCTCATAATGATATGGAAAGAGATGAGTTAATCCATCAGGAAGATAAAACAGTTATATATCCATCTAATAAAAGACTCCCAAAATATATGAAGGAAAAATAGGGATGAAAGGAGAAATAGACATTTCAATTCAACAATAGCTGGAAACACCAATACTCTATTTTCAAGAGTGGATAGAAAAATCAGAGAAGATCAACAAAGAAATTGAGGACTTGAACGCTTTATCCAAAGAGACCTAACATACGTCTCTAGGACACTCTACCTAAGAGCAACATAATATACATTTCTCTCAAGTGGACACAGAACATTCTCCAGGATAGACCATATAGTAGGCCATAAAACAAACTTCAATACTTTTAAATGGATTGAAATAATAAAGTATGTTCTCTGACCCTAATGTAACTTAACTGCATCACTCTTTAAAAAAAAGCTCAAGAATATTTATAGGAACAAAATATATCCAGGTAACAAAGTAAAATTCAAAATATCTGGCATACGCTTATTACCAGGCATGCAAACAAATAGGAAATACAGCCTGTATTTACAGACACACAAAATCAATCAAAGCTGACCCAGAACTGATACAGGTGTTAGAATCAACCAACAAGGATATTAAAAGTTATAATTATATATCATGTAATCAAAAACCCAGAGGAAAGATTAAACTTTCAGACATACAAGAAATAAAAAAAGACTCAAATTGAACTTCTAGACATGAAAATTACAATGTCTGAGGTAAAAAAATACATTGAGTGGAAAGTTCTGCCTGATGGTTTTACCACACTCATTACATTCATAGGGCTTCTCTTCAGTGTGGATTCTTTAATGCCCAATGAGGGGTGAGCTCTACTTAATAGATTTGCCACATTCACCAAATGGATAGAATTTCTACACCTTCAGAACTCCTTGATGTTCAGAAGGACATATTAGGATGTTCCCAAAGTTCCTTATATTCAGCACATCCACACTTTTGTGTGTTTTTAAGATTCCTTGCCTATTACTTCCAAGAAATCGCTTTCCAGTCTACTTCCTTCTTCATGTGAGGGTTGGCTTTTATAGGCATCTAGCTTCTGATCCCCCAGGAACCACCTCACAGAGTCCTCCTGATGTACAATTAGATGATTCTGATCTTTTAGAAATTTCCTTCTTTGAAGTCAACTCTGAACTCTGCATCCTGTTCCCATCTAGTGTGAAAAGAAAGAAGAAAACTACTTTTACTAAGTGTTGTCCTGTGGTGGAAACAGGATCACCAAGAAACCTAAACCTCTAAACAAAAACAAAAACCTTCACATTATGGGTAAGGAACGAAGTGACACATTGAGAACAGGATGGGGAATTGGAAACAGCTCTTTTTTTTTCTTCAGGGACAGAAAAAAAATAGAAAGGGGAAAGTTGATCAATTTAGGGGAGTAGAAGAGATATCAGGACAGACAAATGTTGAACCATCACAGTCAAACTAGAGGGGCAATTGAAAAGGAAGAGACAAATTTGTGGTGTTATATTACAGAAGTAAGATCCTTGGTAAAATGATTAACTCTAAGGTCCTTTGCAACCATGACATCTTATGGTACCATAGCTCTCAGAGAAGATGTTGGGGAGACAAAGAGGTGGCAAGCACTTCAAGTCAAATATGCAAGATGACAGAGTAATCATAGTCATGATTACTAAACATGAAAATGTTGATTCCTTTCAATCTAGTTTTAACCAGGGCCATAAACTATCATACCGTTTTAGTATGTGAGAAGTTGAAGATGTCTGTGTCCCTGACTATATAAGCCCACCTTCTCCACAGTTGACTACTGTCCTCGCCTAGTCAATCACAGAAACTGCTTTGCCAAAAGGCCTTTCCCAGGAGGCTTTCCTGACCCAGTTTTAGCTGAGGGGGAAGCTGAGGTAACCATATTTTTTGCCAAGTGACCCTACTTATTCTGTAATGGACCACAGGAGATTGAACCAGAGACAGGCACTAGACCCATGTGTAGCTTACCTCTAGGTTAAATATCATCCTCTGCTATGGCGGGGTGGGGGGGCAGTGCAGACAAAGCTCTCCCCAGAGATGATATTTAATGGCTGAGCCAACAGGAGTACCTCTCTATGGAAATTCTGAATTAGGAGTAGGGCAAAAACAAGACAGTTAAAAGCAGGAACTGAAGGTGGAATGATGTATGGAAAGAAGCTAAGCCATTAGGAGACACAGCAAATAAAATATGATGGAACAGAAATTGAAGAAGCTATGAGGGGGACAGAAGATTCTTCCTCACAGCTGAACAGCAGTGAAAAGAGTAGAGAGAAAACATGTATATATGGAGCAACTAAGTTACATTCACAGTGCAACACTGGGGTAAGTATTCATTTATTTCTGTTCTTGGGGCTCCCAGAATGCCATCCATCGAGGTGGATTCTCCACGAGGACCTGTTTCTCACTGTCTCTTCTACCTGGTTCGGCTTGGATCCCTTCTCATAGTGGTAAGAAATTTTAACCATAGACCCCTCTTTGACCAGGGATGCTTCTTTTCCTCGTTATTGTATCATTCAGGAGGATGAAATGTATTAATAAAGCTTGATAATATGTGTCCCTGTGTAAAGTCCTATCTAACTTAGAGGTTAAAGAATTGGCTCCTGGACCCTCTGGAATAAGATAATTAGTCTCCAATCAGACTGATACATGAGTGTTTACAAAATTGGGCACCGTGGAAGGACACACTCTTATTTGAATATAAAATGTTGATTGTAAGTTTAGGTTTCTCCAAAAGCAGAGCCTGACACAAGTCCTTAGGAGTAGGTAAGTTATTTGGGAGGTGATCCCAGGAAGCAGAAGGGAGGAGACAGCAGGCAGAACAAGACAGGCAATAAAGGACAAGCCAATAAAGTGTGAATTATTGAGTGATTCTACTGTGAGCAACTAAGGCTCAATCTCACTAGGGGCCCCCTAAGGATCCAAGTAGGACGTAGCTGAGAATTTTCTTGTCAAAGCACAGGATGCTTGGGCATTTTATGCACCAATTGTTATTTGTCATTCTTTTAAGGTTGCTCTTGGGGGTGTTATTCTCACCCACTTTTTCCAGGCAGTACCTAAGACCTGGCTGGTAGAGAAAGCCCTGAAACAAAACAGACTGAGTTGTCATAGTGCACACTACAAATGGAAGGCTGTCAGGATGGATAGAACCATTCCTCAAGAATTGCACAAAAATCACAGGTCGGCAGAGGTGACTGTGGTATAGAGCACAGATGGCATATTTTTCAGGTAACAAGCAAAAGCTGCTTTTATTTATTTATCTAAAAAATTTTTTATTATGTTATGTTAGTCACCATATAGTACATCCTTAGTTTTTGATGTAGTGTTCCATGATTCATTGTTTGCATATAACACCCAGTGCTCCATGCAATGCGTGCCCTCTTTAATACCCATCACTGGGCTAGCCCATCCCCTCATCCCCCTCCCCTCTGAAACCCTCAGTTTGTTTCCCAGAGTCCATGGTCTCTCGTGGTTCATTCCTCCTTCTGTTTACCCCCCCTTCAATCTGCCCTTCCTTCTCCTACCGATCTCCCTGCTATTCCTTATGTTCCACAAATGAGTAAATGATTAGCATATGGTTTCAAAAGCTTTTAATATTTGACTCAAAGAATTTAATGTTGAGAAATGATCCCTTCACCCGTGTAGTAACTACTTCCATTATTTTCCAGTACCCCAAAAAGAAGTATCTGTACAATCTCTTGGATTGGGAAGGGCCTCAGTTACATTTTGTTCTGCTTCCCAACTACTTCTAAGGCTAGGAGATACTAGATTGATTTCAGAACTACCGCCTATGGACCTCTCCCAAGCATAGCGTACTCAAGAGCCATGACCTTCTATGTAGAAGTCCAGGTCGTACAAGCTAAGATAGTAGGTACAACTCATTTAGGAGGTAACAAGCGTCCTGAGGGCCCGGGCCACGTTATTCACCTATGCATCCTTCAAGTCTGGAATGCAACGAATCCCACCAGTTCTGTGGGAGAAATGAAAACCAGGGGCCCAGAAGCTCTGCGGTTCTCGCCTCCTCTGGCGAACACGAGGGATCATAGAGATGTGGCTTCCCAGAGAGCCAGCAATGGGAGGGGTTGGTGAGCAACCGGAAGTACCGGTACCCACAGGTCAGCCATTATTCTGAACCTTGGCTGCCTTCGCGTGCGGTTCCGTGTCATCTCTGGGCGTCCTGACGCCCAGGCGACGGTACCCAAAGCCGGAGGCGCAGCGGGAATCCCTGGTGAGCGGGATGGGCTCCGGTCGGGTGGGCAGGCGCGGAGGGCGGCCCGGGGTAGGGGCTTAAGCTCCGTAGGGCTGCGCAACTCTCGCCGGCCGGTCTCCGGCACTGACCCCCAGCACGGTCCCTCCTCAGCTCTGTGTTGGCGTGGACGCCCTGGCCTCGGCTTGGGCAGATGCCGGCCTGGGGAAGGTAGTGAGGACCGCACATCTGAGTCCGTGTGTGTCTGTGGTGCTCGAGTCAGACAATGAGGACAGCTGCCTCAGTAGCCAGGCCTTTCTGCTTTTCCTCAGGCTTTTCTGAGGCTGGTAGAGACAGCTTGAGACCTAGACCGGTGGCAGCCAGACTCCCAGGGACTTTTTGTTTGTTTGTTTTGTTTTTTGGTAGGGATGGAATAATTTCCATCTTTTAATTTTGTATTATAATGGTATTTTTTTAAAGATTTTATTTCTTTATTTAACAGAGATAGAGACAGCCAGCGAGAGAGGGAACACAGCAGGGGGAGCGGGAGAGGAAGAAGCAGGCTCATAGCGGAGGAGCCTGATGTGGGGCTTGATCCCATAACACCGGGATCACGCCCTGAGCCAAAGGCAGACGCTTAACCGCTGTGCCACCCAGGCGCCCCTATAATGGTATTTAAAAAGCAAATTCACACTACCCATGCCACAATTACTTAAGGGAATGTATTTTAACGCCAGGTACTGACACTGTAAACTCAGAATAAATTCCGTTCTTTGCAAGAAAGTTCATTGCCAACCTCTATCAGTGACTGTGTACAGTTACTGTATTTTTCGTTTTACAGTTTGCCAGACTAAATCTTTATAATGAACTGGTGTTTGGAAACTACTGCTTTAGAATGAATGTTGTTTGGCTCTCAGAAATCTTTAGATGGAAGTATTTTGGACTTTTGAAATTCGATTCCGTGATTTCAGAATTTGCTCCCACAACTTAACCAGTCCAATGGCCTTGAACTGCTTAGCTCCTCTGAGCCTTCTTTTGTTTTTTCTAACTTATAGCTCGCAAGCCTTTCGTGAGAAGCAAGCAAACTGTATGTTTTAAGATTTATTTGTATCTGTGAAGTAAGAGTAAATAGAATTCTAATAATTTACTGTAAAAATCCTTTTCCCCCAAGTTTTATTTATCTCAAAATAAACTTTATTCTTTAGAGCAGTTCTGGTTTCATACCAAAATTGAGCAGAAAACACATTCTACCCCCATTCATGCATAGCTTTCCTCACTAATAACATCCCCCACCAGACTGGTACATTTGTTAAAATCAGTGAGCTTACATTGACACGTCATAATCACCCAAATTCCATAGTCATTATATTAGGGTTTACTCTTGGTATTATAAATTCTGTGGGTTCGGACAAATGTAAAATGACATATATAATGTAGCCACCATTATAGTATCGTGCAGAGTGGTTTCACTGTCCTAAAAATCCTCTTTGCTCTGCCTATTCATCCCTCTCTCTTCCCAGCCCCTGGCAGCTATTGACCTTTTTACCAACCCCAACGTTTTACCTTTTCCAGAATGCCATGTAGTTGGAATTGTATAGTATATAGTCTTTTCAGGTTGGCTTCTTTCACTTAGTAATAGGCATTTTAAGATTCCTCCGTATCTTTTCATGGCTTGACGGCTCTTTTCCTTTTAGTGCTGAATAATACTCCATTGGTGGGATGGACCACAGTTTATCCATTCACCTACTGAAGGACATCTTAGTTGCTTCTAGGTTTTGGCAGTTATGCATAATGTTGCTATAAACATCTGTGCCCAGGTTTTTGTATGGACATATGTTTTTAACTCCTTTTAATAAATACCAAGGAGCACGATTGCCAGATTGTATGGTAAAGAGTATGTTTAGTTTTGCAAGAAACTGCCAAGCTGTCTTCCAAAGTTGGCTGTACAGTTTTGCATTCCCACTGGTACTGAATGAGAGTTCCTGTTGCTTCACATCCTCACCAGTATTTGGTGTTGTCTGGATGTGTTTTGGTGTATTCTGGATTTTGGCTATCATAATAGGTGTGTAGTGGTATCTTATTGTTTTAACTTGCATTTCCCTGATGACATAGGACGTGGAGCATCTCTTCATGTTCTTGTTTAGAATCTGTATATCTTCTTTGGTGAGGTATCTATTAAGGTCTTTGGGCCATTTTTTTAAATTGAGTTGTTTGTTTCTTATTGTTGAGTTTTAAGAGTTCAGTTCTTTATCAGTTATGTATGCCTTTTGTAAATATTTTTCTCAGTCTGTGGCTTGTCTTCTCATTCTCTTGATAATGTCTTTCACAAAGCAGAAGTTTTTAAATTTTATCAAATTCCAGCTTACTATTTTTTTCATGGATCACACCTTTTGTGTTGTATCTAAAAAGTCATCACCATACCCAAGATCATTTAAGTTTTCCCCTCTTTTATCTTCTAGGGATTTTATAGTTTTCATTTCACATTGAGATCCATTTTGAGTTAATTTTTAGGAAGGGTGTCAGATTTGTGTCTAGGTTCATTTTTTTACATGTGGATGTCCAGTTATCTTGGCACCATTTGCCAAAAAGGCTTTGTTCCACTGTATTGCCTTTGCTCTTTTATCAAATAACAGTTTTATTTGTGTGCATCTATTTCTGGGCTCTGCATTCTGTTCCATTAATTTATTTTGTCGCCAGTACCACACTATCTTGATTACTATAGTTTTGTCATAACGCTTCATGTGTGGTGTCAGTTCTTCAGCTTTGTTCTTCTCCGTCAATGTCGTGCTGGCTCTTCTGGGCCTTTTGCCTCTACTGTAAACTGTAGAATGAGTTTGTTGGTATCCACAAAATAACTGGCTGAGGTTTTCATTGAAGTTGCGCTGAACTATTGATAAAATAGGGAAGAACTGGCACTTTGACAATATTGAGTCTTTCTGTCTGTGAAGGTGGGATAGAAATCCTTTTCGAAAGTTCCTTTCCATCACCCCCAGATCAGTTACCAAGAACTGCTCAGTTTTTCTCAATTATGTTATCCCTAGTGCTACTTAGTTTAGAACTTAATCATTTGTTTAGACCATTGTAAAAACTTTACTGACCTTCCTGAGATCTAGTCCTCCCTCCCCCATCATTCCTCCCATATAGATTTTTGATCCTGTTAGTTAATACTTCATTCATGCTCAGAGTGGGAAAGGCCTTTCTAACTATGACGCAGAACCTAGAGCATTAAGAAAAAGATTGGTTGCGTGGCAAAACAAATACAAGCTAAGTCTCATGAAGTGTATGGCAAAGACATGAGAAGAGGAAAAATTTGCCACTCCCCTTGTAACAAAGGACTAATTTTCTTATAATGTAAAGAGTGTGTACACATTAATAAGACCAAACATTCCAATAGAAACATGTGCAAAAGATATGAATAGGTAACAGAATATAAAATATAAATGACTTTTAAAAATACATTCACTCACTTAAAATGCAAGTTAGATTTGGTGAAGGAGTGAGGAGAAAGGCACTCCCATACTGCTCATGCTTGGAGTGTAAACTGTAAATTAGTCCAGGCCCAAAGAAGGACTAATTGGCAATATCAAAATGATAAAGTCACAGGGTCCTGGGTGGCTCAGTCAGTTGGGTGTCTGCCCTTGGCTCAGGTCATGATCCCAGGGTCCTGGGATTGAGCCCCATGTCAGGCCCCCTGGTAAGCTTCTCCCTCTCCCTTTTCCTCCCCCTGCTTGTGCTTGCTCCCTCTCTCTCTATCAAATAAATAAATAAAATCTAAAAAAAATTTATAAGGTCACATAAATTTTGATCCAGCAGTTCTTTGAGAAACTTTTCATGTATATGCTTACACACATGCAAATTGATGTGTGCTCAAGGTTTTTAATGATAATATTATTTTTCATAAGAAAAGATTGAAAACTGCCCATCTGTGATAGAGTAGGTAAATAAATTATGATTCACCTGTATAATGATACCGTGCATCAGTAAAAAGACAGGAGGGGCTATGTGTGACAGGAAAGATTTCTAAGATACCCTTTTTTTTTTTTTAAGATTTTATTTTTAAGTAATCTCTACAGCCAATGTGGGGCTCAAATTCACAACCCTGACATTAAGAGTCCCATGCTGCACTGACTGAGCCAGCCAGGTGGCCCTAAGATACATTGTTAATTGGGAAAAGGAAGATACAGTGAAAGATTCCTGGTGTTCTACCATTTGTAAAAAAAAAGAAATACAAAACAATATTTATTATACTTAATGGTATAAACATAAATAGCTGGAAAGATACATAAGAAACTACTGGGGAGAAGGAAGCTTTACACAGTATGCAATTTATAATTTAAAATTTTGAAAGAGTATTACCTATTTAAAAAAATAACAAGGAAAAATATAAAGTAAAATCTCTTTAGTGGTTGCGTATCACATACAGTACATGATCACACCCTCTTGTTCTGCCTTTTAAGGGCCGTTAGAATTTGACTTCTGTTTACCTCTTGACTCTACTCCTACAGCCTTGCCTCCAGAGTTTACCTCCCTTCTCTGGTTTGCAAAGCATATTCCTTCCTTCCTTCCTTCCCTCCCTCCGTCCCTCCCTCCCTCCTTCCCTCCTCCCTAAGTACATTTCTAATAGAGCTGTATGTGCTACTGTTCCCATGCTTTTGGAAATACAGTTCTTCCTGGAATGGCTTGCCTAATACTCCAGTGGTCTTTTTATTTTTCTTTAAAGTCCAATCCAAAATAACCCTTTATGAATTCTTTCTGTGCTTGTATGACCTCCTATAAATTTTATTTATATACTATATCAAAATTGTGTTTATATTTCTGCCTCCTCTGCTTAGTTATAAACATGCTCTGTAAGGGTCCAGGTGTTAAATAAAATTAGTGAGGGTGCTTTCATATGTCATTGACAGTGATATAACTGTTATAATCTCAAAAGCTTAAAACTATTTGTACCTTCCAGCCCAACAGTTGTTTTTTTTTCTGGAATTTTTCCTGAAATATAAGCAGAGATGTAACCAAAAGTTCATTAGCAAGGATAGTCATTGTGGCCTACTTTATAATAGGAGGAAATTATAAATAATTTCACTTAAGCGTGAATGGGCTCATATGCTCTTAAAGTAATGTTGAGGGTTATATAATACATGTTTACAAGATAACGTGTGAAAAGCAAGTTACAGAGATGTACTGTTGGTTCCAATCTTGTGATCCCAGTTGGTGCAGATGATCAGAGGAACATAGAACAAAACAATAGCTGTGATTATTCTCTAGTTTTGTCTTTTCTGATTTTACAAATTTTATGTTTTGTAATAAGAAAAATAAATGTTATTTCTAAAAAAAAGATTTTTAGAGAGCCACAAGCCTAAGTTTTATATAATAAAAGTCAAATTTATCTAAATATATTGATTGATGTAATGAACAATTTTCAGAGAATTCAAAGTGTGTACAGTAATGCTAACTTAGCTCAGCCTTTCTTTGTTAATTGTGAAGGTGTTAGGATTTTATCTCAGGTGTATCAGGTTTAAGACCTTACTTGTTGACTGTACAGAACATAGGAAAGAGTTCTAGTTATAGAGAGATAATAACTAACATTTGAGTCCATATACCAGGCACTGTTTAAAACTTGAAATCTGTGTAAATACCAAATGCTTACACAAGGCTATATAGTAGGAGTATTATTACCCTTATTCTTCAGGTTAAGAAACAGACTCAGAAGTGAGGTAACTTATTCAGGGTCACACAGGAATAGCCAGGATGTCCATTGTTAGAGTGGTAAATATTTATTATAATTAGGTGGAGGAGACATTGTGAATAAAGACTAAACGGACTTCATGACTTTGGTGGCAGCAGTGGTCTGGGTAGCATGAGTGTCTGTGTCCTTAGACCCTTAGGCTTCTGTCAGAAGAGGCACTGCCCGAAACCTAGAACCTTGCATTCAGGGAGGTTCTCTTCATCACTAGAAACTGACTGGGTTCTGGAAATCTTGGTTATTACTTTGGGTTAACTTTATCAGTGATTTCCTGAGGTCTTCTAGCTGATGTTCTCCAAGCTTTAAGGAAGAAGTCAAGCAAGGATTGAAGGGGCCTGGAGAGGAGCCTTTCTTAAAGGACGACAATGACAAGAGAAAATTGGGCCCACAGTGCTCTGAGACAAGAGGGTCTTGTTAAAGGGAAGGATGATACCTGGAAATGGGGAACCAGCTTCCAAGGAAGCAGCTCCTCTGTTTGGGAGACCTCTCACCTGCACTTTAGACAGTTACGTTACCATGAGACATCTGGACCTCAGGAGGCACTGAGCCGGCTCCGGGAGCTCTGTCGTCGGTGGCTGCGGCCAGAAGCACGTACTAAGGCCCAGATCCTGGAGCTGCTGGTCCTGGAGCAGTTCCTGAGCATCCTTCCCGGGGAGATTCGGACCTGGGTGCAGATTCATCGCCCTGGGAGTGGTGAGGAGGCCGTGGCCCTGGTAGAGGAGCTACAGAAAGACCTCGATGGACCAGCACTAAAAGTGAGAAAGGGCAAGGGGAGAGATTTGGGGTGGAAGGAAGGAGAAAATTCAGGCAGGGCAGGCTGGGCTGGAGGGTGATCCTGTAATTTTCATAAACAATTAATAGCTCATTAGCAACCCTAATGCTTTTTACAGCAGGTTCATGAGCTATTTGAGATCATAGACTGTCTGCAGAGAAAAGGATTTATGACTGACGTCTTGGGCCTAATTCAGAATTAGCAAAAAGGCATTGACTTCACTTTATCCCTCTGGATGATGCTTGCTAATGCAGAGTTTGGTTGAATAACCTGAAGAACATAATGTTTCTAAGTGTTCCCTTAAATAGAAGCATATGCATTACCTGTAGAAGTTTGTTAGGAAGGATGATGTAAGCTTGGAGTATAAAAGGCAGTGGGACAGCAAGAATGAAGCTTTCTAAATCTGGCAGGACCTCCCCCTGTGTGCCCCTACTGGGGATTCTGTGGGCCAAGGGATTGGGTTGAGATATTTACTTCTGGAAAGATTTTATATCCTTGACCATTAAATTGGAATCCTGATATATTTCCTAGTGTGCGTGAGATCTCTGTCAGTCTGTAGTCCACTAGAAACTTTTGTATATAAGAAGTCTGAAACATAACTTAAACTTGGGAGTGGCACTAAGAATGGGCTTGTTTATTTTAATCATAAAAATGAAGAATTTTAGAGCTATGTATTTCATTACTAAGCACTAATCCATCCTTATTTGAGAGATAGGAAAGTGGAGGCAGAGAAAGATTCACTGGATTGCCTTATGTCAGATATCTAGCTAGCAGCAAAACCATGTGTCTAGATTCTGGTGTTCCTTCTACTGGAGCAGGAAGGGATAATAAAGGGGTAAATAAGTAGAAGAGTATATTGAACCCAAGTCTGCTCTAAAACTGCTCTGAAGCTAAAACCCATACTCCTAATTATTACTTGTTACTTCCCATTCCCTCCTTAGCCCGCACCCAGATCTCGCTTCTGTTTCCACCGTTCTGTTCAGTCTCAGTGGGAGCGGTCACCCTCTGAGTGAGGCTAGAGGGCCAGCTCCATTGTTCTCAAGGCAAAGCTTTACTGCTGTTTTGATGCTCCATGCTTGAGGTGGGTCTGTGATCTCACAGTTCTAGTTTGTGGGCAGAAAGAGGTCCATGATGGTTAGGTGAGTCTATTTTCTGGAGATACAAGAAGAGTCAGCTTATTTTGTTTTGCTTGTTCCTAGGTTCCAGTTCTTGTTCAGGACCAGGACATTCTTCAGGAAGGGATGAGCACTCCAGGAACAGCAGTTCCTCATGCACACATTGGCAGCCACATAGCGACCGAAATTTGCCAAAATCCTTTTACTGACCCAGTGATGTTCAGTCTCCAGGATCCTCCACATGGTACTTAGTGATCCTGGCTTTGGACTTTCACAGGATCTTTATTATGGCTCCTCCCCCAACTTGCAGTTAGTTGCCTCCTCTCCTGTCTTGTATATGAAACCCTTATGGTACCAAGGTCTTCTGTTATTTCCTCACCTATCCTTTCCTGGGTCTCTGTGACCTTTTATCCATTCTTATTTCTGTTCTTTTATTATTCCAGTCCTGTACATGGGTGTCACTCAGAAGAGGTTTGTAAGTCATTTTATAGCCATCATTGTCTAGTCCTGGAAGTTCTGGGTCTTTCTGAATTCCTTGTTTATAGAAGAAATGGGACTTGGATTAATGGTCAGGAACAGCAGTAATTTCACATGCAGCTTATGCTCCTTCCTCAGATTCGCCTTCCTGTGAAGCTTCTGCCCTTTCCCAGGAAGAGAACCCAAGAAATCAATTAATGGCCCTCATGCTCCTAACAGCCCAACCCCAGGTAGGTTTGCATTCTCTTTCCTTCCTAAGGCCCTTTCTGCACTACCAAACTGTGGCTGTGTCTTCTATCATCCTGGTCTTTGGGGCCCAGTCACTTCCTATCTGTAAATCACAGTTCTTGCGACTGGAAGGTAGACTTTATGTGAGGTTTCCTTATGTCTCTCTGATAGCCCTTGCTTGCCTCATGGCCTCATAATGTGCCCTTTCCCAGAAGTGAAAGGAACTTTTCAATAGAGGAGCTCCTGGGCATGGATAATCTCACACATACCTGTTATTTCAGGAGTTGGTGATGTTTGAGGAGGTATCAGTATGCTTCACTTCAGAGGAATGGGAGTGTCTGGGCCCGATTCAGAGGGCTTTGTACTGGGATGTGATGTTGGAGAATTATGGAAATGTGACCTCCCTAGGTAAGGACTCTTTCTTCCCATCATTCTTTCCTTCATCAGTTTTTGTTGTCCTGATTATGAAAGTACTTTGGAAAACATAGAATATTATAAAGAAGAAAATACAACTTAACCCTACTCTTTGTAGACAACTACTAGCAAAATTTTGACATTTTACTTTTCTGTTTTTTCCTGTATGAGTGTGTTTGTTTGTTTACTGGCTATATAATTTGTGCCATAATTCAGCCATTTCCTTATTCTAGATAATTTCTATAATAATCGTCTGTCTCTGTACCTAAGGTCTTTCTTTATTTCTCATTTTTTTTTTAGAAGTACAATTACTAGGCCTACGTGTTTGAATTGTTTTAAGGTTCTTCTCATACTGCCAAATTGCTTTCCCTGGTGATCTCTGTCCTCATAGAGAAATACGTAACACTCCTTTTGCTCTGCCTTTATTGGTACTGCGTAATCCCATTCTTTTAAATTGTTGCTGATATGATTTTTTTAAAGTCGTATTATCTTTATTCTCTAGTGGATTTTTATGACTAGTAATAAAATAAGAACATTTAAAAATATTTAGTAGCCATTTGTGCTTCCAACAAACATGAAAATATCTATCATGTGATAGCCGCTATGGAAATGATTCTGCCCTTAAGTAGCTTATCATGGTTTGGAGATGAGCATAGAAAGAATAAACAAGGCAGAGTAAAATAATTAGTATAAGAGTGTGATACACCTCTGAAGATGGAAATGAAGAGGACAAAGCAACCGGTACCATTCCTGAGATTAGGAAAGGCCATAAAGGAGGTAGCTTTGTGCTGGACTTTGAATAAAAAGGTAAGATTTTGTTTGGACAATTATACATTAAAAATCGAGGAATCAACTAATGCACTGATCTAATTTGGAATGAAATACAGATATATAGGATCAGTTTAAATAGCTGCATACCGTTCCATTGTCTGTCATGCTTTACATTGACAGCTTTATGATACTGAATTTCTATTCAGGAATTACATGCCTTTCTATTGTTCAGTACTGCTTTTATGTGACAGGCCTGTTTTAAAATTGTCTTCATCTGGATCTTGATTATTTCAGGTTACGTTGATTATTTGGAATTTGAATCTTTTCTGATGTTTTCTAATTGACTATAGTGTACATGAAAATACTGACTTTTTTTGGTATGTTGCAACCTTATTATTTTATGGTTTACAACAATTTATAGTGTAAATTTTTACACTTAATGAGAATAAGTCTTTTACTATCTTAGATGTGCTGATAGTGGGCCGGACATTCTGTAGATTTTATTATTTTATTTTTTTACATTTTTTAATAATAATTTTTTATTATGTTATGTTAGTCACCATACAGCATATCCTTAGTTTTTGATGTAATGTTCCAGGATTCATTATTTGCGTATAACACCCAGTGCACCATGCAATACGTGCCCTCCTTAATACCCATCACCGGTCTCTCCCAGTCCCCCAACCCTCCTCTCCTCTGAAGCCCTCCATTTGTTTCCCATAGTCCACAGTCTCTCATAGTCCATTCCCCTTCTGTTTACCCCCCTTCATTCTTCCCTTCCTTCTCCTACCGATCTTCCTGCTATTTCTTATGTTCCATCAGTGAGTGAAACCATATGATAATTGTCTTTCTCTGCTTGACTTATTTCACTTACCATAATCTCCTCCAGTCCCTTCCAACTTACTGCCAATGTTGAGTAATCGTTCTTTCTGATAACTGAGTGATATTCCATTGTATATATGGACCACATCTTCTTAATCCAGTCATCTGTTGAAGGGCATCTCAGCTCCTTCCACAATTTGGCTATTGTGGACAATGCTGCTATGAACATTGGAGTGCATAAGGCCCTTCTCTTCACTACGTCTGTATCTTTGGGGTAAATACCCAGTAGTGCAATGGCTGGGTCATAGGGTAGCTCAATTTTTAACTTTTTAAGGAACCTCCACCCTGTTTTCCAAAGTGGCTGTACCAACTTCCATTCCCACCAACAATGTAAGAAGGATCCCCTTTCTCCACATCCTCTCCAAGTTTGTTATTTCCTGCGTTGTCCATTTTTACCATTCTAACTGGCGTAAGGTGGTATCTCAATGTGGTTTTGATTTGAATTTCCCTGATGGCTAATGATTGTGAACATTTTTTCATGTGTCTGTTAGCCATTTGTATGTCTTCATTGGAAAACTGCCTGTTCATATCTTCTGCCCATTTTATGATTTGATTATTTTTTCCCATGTATTGAGTTTGAGAAGTTTTGTGTAGATCTTGGATACTAATGTTTTATCTGTGGTGTCGTATGCAAATATCTTCTCCCATTCTGTGGGGTGCCTCTTTGTTTTCTTGACTGTTTCCTTGGCTGTGCAGAATCTTTTTATCTTGATGAAGTCCCACAGGATCATTTTTTCTTTTGTTTCTCTTGCCTTTGGAGATGTGTCATGAAAAAAGTTGCTGTGGCCGATGTCAAAGAGCTTGCTGCCTATGTTCTCCTCTAGGATTCTGATGGATTCCTGTCTCACATCGAGGTCTTTCATCCATTTGGAGTTTATTTTTGTGTATGGTGTGAGAGAGTGGTCAAGTTTCATTCTTTTGCATATAGCTGTCCAATATTCCCAGCACCATTTATTGAAGAGACTGTCTTTTTTCCACTGGATGTTTTTTCCTGCTTTGTCAAAGATTAGATGCCCACAGAGCCGAGGGTCCATTTCTGGGTTCTCTATTCTGTTCCATTGGTCTCTGTGTCTGTTTTTGTGCCAGTACCATGCTGTCTTTGTGATCACAGCTTTGTAGTACAGCTCAAAATCCGGCATTGTGATGCCCCCAGCTTTGTTTTTCCTTTTCAACAATTCCTTGGCGATTTGGGGCCTTTTCTGGTTCCACACAAATTTAAGGGCTCTTTGTTCCAGTTCTTTGAAAAATGTCATTGGTATTTTGATAGGGATGGCATTGAAAGTGTAGATTGCTCTGGGTAGCATGGACATTTTAACTATGTTAATTCTTCCGATCCATGAGCATGGAATATTTTTCCATCTTTTTATGTCTTCCTCAATGTCTTTCAAGAGTGATTTGTAGTTTCTAGAATATAGATCCTTTACGTCTCGGTTAAGTTAATTCTGAGATAATGTATGGTTTTTGGTGCTACTGTAAATGGAATGGATTTCCTAATTTCTTTCTTCAGTCTCATTATTCGTGTATAGAAATGCAACTAATTTCTGAGCTTTGATTTTGTATCCCACCACATTACTGAATTGCTCTATAAGTTCTAGCAATTTGGGGGTGGATTCTTTTGGGTTTTCCATATAGAGCATCATGTCATCTGCGAAGAGAGACAGTTTGACTTCTTCTTTGCCGATTTGAATACCTTTTTTCCCTTTTTGTTTTCTAATTGCTGTTGCAAGGACTTCTAGTACTACGTTGAATAATAATGGCGAGAGTGGGTATCCTTGTTGTGTTCCTGATCTTAAGGGAAAGGCTTCCAGCTTTTCCCCATTGAGAATGAGATTTGCTGTAGGCTTTTCATAGATGGTTTTTATGAGATTGAGGAATGTACCCTCTATCCCTACACTCTGAAGAGTTTTCATCAGGAAAGGATGCTGTATTTTGTTAAATGCATCTATTGAGAGGATCATATGGTTCTTGACTCTTTATCACACTGATCGATTGCGAATTTTGACCACCCTCGCATCCCAGGGATGAAACCCACTTGGTCATAATGGATAATCCTTTTACTGTAGTGTTGGATCCTGTTAGTTAGGATCTTGGGAATTTTGATGTCCGTATTCATCAGGTGTATTGGTCTGTAATTCTCCTTTTTGTTGGGGTCTTTGCCTGGTTTGGGGATCAAGGTAATACTGGCCTCATAGAATGATTTTGGTAGTTTTCCTTCTGTTTCAATTTTTTGAAGCAGCTTCAGGAGAATAGGTATTAGTTGTCCTTTGAATGTTTGGTAGAATTCCCCGGGGAATCTGTCAGGCCCTGGACTCTTGTTTTTGGGGAGGCTTTTGATCACTGCTTCAATCTCTTCATAATTAATCGGTTTGTTTAAATAATCAGTTTCTTCCTGTTTCAGTCTTGGTGGTTTATTGGTTTCCAGAAAGGCATCCATTTCTTCCAGGTTGTTTAATTTATTGGCATAAAGTTGTTGATAATAGTTTCTAAAGATCCTTCCTATTTCATTGGTGTTTGTTGTGACCTCTCCCCTTTCATTCATAATTTTATTAATTTGGGTCCTTTCTGTATTCTTTTGAATAAGTCTTTCCAGTGGCTTATTGATCTTACTTATTCTTTCAAAGAACCAGCTTCTAGTTCTGTTATCTGCTCTACTGTGCTCCTGGTTTCTAATTCACTGATCTCTGCTCTACTCTTGATCAGCTGCTTTCTCGTGCGTGGGTTAGGCCTGTTCTTCTGTTCCAACTCCAGCTTCTTGAGGTGAGAAAATAAAGACTGCATTTTAGGTCGTTCTATTCTTTTGGGTGAGGCTTGGATGGCTATGTATTTTCCCCTTATGACTGACTTTGCAGTGTCCCATAGGTTTTGGACCAGTGTGTTTTCATTCTCCTTGGTCTCCAAAAATTGTTGAAGCTGATTTTTAATTTCCTTGTTTACCAAATCATTCTTGAGCAGGATGGTTCTTAGTTTCCGAGTGTTTGAGTTTCTTCCAAATTTTTCCTTGTGATTGAGTTCCATTTTCAAAGCATTGTGGTCTGAGAATATGCAGGGAATAATCTCAGTCTTTTGGTATCGGTTGAGACCTGTCTATTCTTGTACCCAGAACATGGTCTATTCTTGAGAATGTTCCATGGGCATTAGAATAGAATGAGTATTCTTTGGTTCTGGGGTGTAGTGTTCTATATATCTCTATGAGGTCCAACTCGTCGAGTATGGCATTCAAAGCTCTTGTTTCTTTGTTGATTTTCTGCTTAGATGATCTGTGTATTGCTGAGAGTCGAGTGTTGAGGTCCCCTACTATTAACGTATTTTTATCTATGTGTCTTGATTCTGTTTAAGAGTTGGGTTGTGTATCTAGCTGCTCCTCTGTTGGGTCATAGATATTTATAATTGTCATATCCACTTGTTGGATACATCCTTTAAGAATAATATAATGTCCTTCTGTATCTCTAACTACAGTCTTTAGTTTAAAATCTAATCTTTCTGATATGAAAATTGCTACCCCAGCTTTCTTTTGAGGTCCGTTGGCATGAAAAATGGTTCTCCATCCCTTCACTTTCAGTCTAGATGTATCTTTAGGTCAAAATGAGTCTCTTGTAGACAGCAAATGGACGGGTCATGCCTTAATATTCAATCTGCAACCCCGTGGCATTTCATGGGAGCATTTAGGCCATTGACATTGAGAGTGATTATTGAGAGGTATGTTTTTAATGATGCCATGTTGCCTGTAAAGTCTTTGTTTCTATAGATTGTAACTTTCTGTTCTGTATCACTCTTGGGGCCTTTTTACTTTTATAGAACCCCCCTTAATATCTCCTGTAGGGCTTGTTTGGTGGTTACGAATTTTGTCAGTTTCTGCCAATCCTGGAAGGTCCTTATCTCTCCATCAATTCTGAATGACAGCCTTGCTGGATAAAGGATCCTTGGCTGCATGTTCTTCTCGGATAGAGCTCAAAAAATACCCTGCCAACCCTTCCTCTCTTGCCAGGTCTGTGTAGACAGGTCTCAAGTTATTCTGATATTTTTACCTCTGTACATGAGAAATCTTTTCACCCTGGTCCCTTTCAATACTGTATCCTTGGATCTAAAATTTGCGAACTGCACTATGACGTGACGTGGTGTAGGTTTGCCGTGGTTGACCTTGGGAGGGGTCCTCTCTGTCCCTTGGACATGAATGCTTATTTCCTTTGCCAGATTAGGGAAGTTTTCAGCTACAGTTTTTTCAAATATCTCTTCCAGACCTCTCTGTTTCTCCACTCCCTCGGGGATGCCGATCATTCTGACATTGGGACGTTTCATTGAGTCAGTAATCTCCCGTAATCTACATTCTTGAGATTGGATTTTTTTTGAGCCAAGTTTCTGTTTTAACTTTCTTTTCTCCCATCCCATCCTCCAATTCACTAATTCGCTCTTCTGCCTCATTTACCCTGGCCGTCAGAGCATCTGGTTTTGACTGCATTTGATTCATAGCATTTTTAATTTCTTCCAGATTCGCTCTCATTTCCGCCCGTAGAGATTCTATATTCTCGTTAATATTTTCTTTAACATTTTTTTTTCAAGCCTTCACATCGTCTTTTTTTTTAAATATTTTTTTATTATGTTAGTCACCATACAGTACATCCCTGATTTTTGATGTAAAGTTCGATGATTCATTAGTTGCATATAACACCCCATGCACCATGCAATACGTGCCTTCCTTACTACCCATCACCAGCCTATCCCATTCCCCCACCTCCCCTCCGACGCCCTCAGTTTGTTTCTCAGAGTCCATAGTCTCTCACGCTTCCCTGCCCCCTCTGATTACCCCCCTTCTTTATCCCTTTCTTCTCCTACCGATCTTCCTAGTTCTTATGTTCCATAGATGAGAGAAACCATATGATAATTGTCTTTCTCTGCTTGACTTATTTCACTTAGCATAATCTCCTCCAGTCCCGTCCATGTTGCTGCAAATGTTGGGTAATCGTTCTTTCTGATGGCTGAGTAATACTCCATTGTATATATGGACCACATCTTCTTAATCCAGTCACCTGTTGAAGGGCATCTCGGCTCCTTCCGCAATTTAGCTATTGTGGATAATGCTGCTGTGAACATTAGGTTGCATATGGCCCTTCTCATCACTACGTCTGTATCTTTGGGGTAAATACCCAGTAGTGCAATTGCTGGATCATAGGGTAGCTAAATTTTTAACTTTTTAAGGGACCTCCCCACTGTTTTCCAAAGCAGCTGTACCAACTTGCATTCCCACCAACAGTGTAAGAGGGATCTCCTTTCTCCACACCCTCTCCAACATTTCTTGTTTCCTGCTTTGTCCATTTTTGCCATTCTAACTGGCATAAGGTGGTATCTCAATGTGGTTTTGATTTGAATTTCCCTGATGGCTAATGATTTTGAACATTTTTTCATGTGTCTGTTAGCCATTTTCTATGTCTTCATTGGAAAATGTCTGTTCATATCTTCTGCCCATTTTTTGATTTGATTATTTGTTTCTCGTGTATTGAGTTTGAGAAGTTCTTTGTAGATCTTGGATACTAATCTTTTATCTGTAGTGTCATTTGCAAATATCTTCTCCCATTCCGTGGGCAGCCTCTTTGTTTTTTTGAATGTGTCCTTGGCTGTGCAGAAGCTTTTTATCTTATGAAGTCCCGCAAGTTCATTTTATCTTTTCTTTCTCTTGCCTTTGGAGATGCGTGTTTGTTTGTTTTTTAACCCAAGTAACTTTTAGTAGTTGTAATGCTATTTACTCAATAAGCCATCTTTTCTAAGAATTTAAAAATATGTTTTATGAGTAAATTGGTTACTTTTATAAACAACACTCACCATGGAGCCGAAATAAATTCTAGATGGATCTAAAAGTTAAACTAAAAAAAAAAAAAGAGAGAGAAGAAAGTGGAATTCCTTATTTAGTCTAGCTCTTTGAGGAAAGAGAAATTTGAATCAATTTTAACAAATAAGATATGCTTCAACTGCAATGTTGTTCGGACTTTAGCAAACAGATACCCAGAGGTTTATGTCCTTTGACCTAGTGATTTTCATTTGAGCATTATACCTTAAGGAAATGGTTCAGAAAGAGGAAAATAAGTAAATGTCTAAGGATAGTACCAGGAAAGTGTAATAGCTAAAAGTTGGGCACAACCTAATTCTCTGAGATAGAGAAAGTACTAAGCAAACCATGGTGTTTGACTTGGAGTTACGCTCTGACACTATCAAATATGACAATTCTGTGCTCTCAATTTCCATGCATTGATAAACTATTTGGTAGAAAAGCAGATTGTCAGATGGCTTGCACACACAGTTTCAGTATGTAAAAGATTTGTACACGTTTATTTAAGGGATTGGAATAGAATTTAAAGGAAATTCAGGAAATACTGACTACTTCCCATATGTTAAGCTTATCCCCCGCCTTCAAACATTTAAGTTGGAGTGGTAGACATTTATAGTAATAATTACAATACGGTGTGACAAATGCTGTGTAATAAAAGTGTGCGCAAGTGTGGGAGCCCATAGGAGCTTGGGATTGTAGGTCTAGGAAAGTGGGGGCAGGTTTGGGTGGCTAAGGGAAAGATGTACAGTGGGGGTGACTTTTTATTTTAATAACAGTTTTATTGAGATATAATTCACATACCTTATAATTCACCCATTAAAAGGTTACAGTATAGTGGTTGTTAGTAATACACAGAACTGTGTGACTATCACCACAATTAATTTTAGAACAGTTTATCACCCCAAAAAGAAGCCTTGTACCATATAGCAGTCACATTCATTTCACCCAGCTGCCCCTCCAACCCAACCTTAGGCAACCATTAATCTGCTTTCTATCTCTTTAGATTTGCCTAATCTATGGACATTTTATATAAATGGAATCATACAGTATGTGGTCTTTGTGACTGCTTTTAGTGAGCATAGTGTTCTCAAGGTTCATCCGTATTGTGGCATGTATTAATACTTTATTCCTTTTAATGCTGAATAATATTCTTTTGTGTATATATATCACATTTTATTGAGTCATCAGTTGGTGGACATTTTGTTTCCATGTTTGAGCTATATAAATAACACTGTGAATATTTGTGCACAAGTTTTTGTGTGGATGTATGTTTTCATTTCTCTTGGAAATATACCAGGGAGTGGAATAGCTGGGTGTTCTGTGAAAAGATTCACAACAGCTGTATTTTGGTTTCTAAAAGGAAAGAAAACTTTATTATTATAGAAATCTAATAGAAACAGAGGAGGAAAGGAATCTACAGATAAATGAGAGCAATAGTAAGCAGTAAATGAGAATAAGACAAAGCTACATCAAATCAGGTACACAGCATCTAACTCATTAAGTGGGGAAGCCCGGTGGAGACAGCCTGGCTGGAGTCCAGATTGAGAGGCTTGGGCAGAGCATCCTCCCCTCAGGTGAGACTTCCAACTGACGATTCCCATAAGGGCCATATTTATAGGGCAGATGATGGGGTCTGGAGTTAAACATTTGTTCACCTATGTGCAGTTTGGGGTGAGCTGCATTTCTATGTTATCATGTTTTTATATTTTCAAGGAGCCTGGGTTATTTGTGTTTGCCTCCCCTCCCAGGTTACATTCTGGGGAGCCAGCCCCATGTGTAGGTGGAGGGGATGTGAGGCAGGATTTATAACTCTTGGCATCCTGAAGGGCCAGTTCTGACCTGGAGGCCAGATAATATATTTTAAGTAATGAGGCTCCAAAGATTATTCACATAACCTCAGTCTCACAAACAACGTTCTGTAGCCTGCCTGCGTATATGCAGGTCTAGGTGGTTGGTTATGCAAGACAAATCACAAAAAGATCCATCCATATGAAACACTGGGTCATATGGTAACTCTATGTTTAATCATATTAGGAGCTGACAGACTGTTCCAAAGTTGCTGCACCATTTTACACTTTCACCAGTAGTATATAAGGGTTTCATTTTTTTCAGATCTTTTTTTTTTTTTTTAAGATGTTATTTATTTATTTGAGAGAGAGAGTGAGAGAGAGAGCACAAGAAGGGGGAGGGTCAGAGGGAGAAGCAGACTCCCCACTGAGTGGGGAGCACGATGCAGGGCTCTATCCTGGGACTCTGGGATCATGACCTGAGCTGAAGGCAGATCTTAACTGACTGAGCCACCCAGGCACCCCGCAGTTTCTCCAGATCTTCCCCAGCATTTACAATCTTTAATAATTTAATAATTTATGATCTTTCTGATTATAGCCATCCTGGTGGACCTAAAAAGACAACTCATTGTGGTTTTCATTTGTATTTCCCTGATGACTAAAGATGTTGTGCAACTTTTCATGTGCTTATTGGCTGTGTGTCTTCGAAGAAATGTCTTTGCCTATATTTTAATTGGGTTGTCTTTTTATTGTAGGAGTTTATATATTTTAAATACAAATACCTTATCAGATATGGGACTTTCAAGTATTTTCTCCCATTCTGTGAGTGTCTTTTCACTTTCTCAATTATATCCCTTGAAGCACAGAAGTTACTAATTTTGATGAATTTCAATTATCTTTTCTTTTGTTGCTTGTGCTTTGCTGTTATATCTACCAAACTACTGCCTAATTCAAGGTCATGGAGATTTATGTATGTGTTTTCTTCTGAGAGTTTTATAGTTTTAGTTCTTGTGTTTAGTTCTTTGATCCATTTTGAGTTAATTTTTGTATATAGTATAAATAAGGGTCCAACTTCATTCTTTCCATGTCTCAGCATCATGTCTCAGCACCATTCCATTATCTTAGCAGCATGTTTCCCCCATTGAATTGTTCTGGTACCCTTTTGAGAATCAGTTAACCATAAATTTGGAGGCTTATTTCTGGACTCTCAGTTCTGTTCCTTTGATTATATATCTGTCCTTATGTCAGTGGAATCCTGTCTTATTACTGTTGCTTTGAAGTACATTTTAAAATTGGGAAGTGTGAGCCCTTCATTTGTGTTCTTTTTCAATATTGCTTTAGCTACTCTAGGCTTGTTGAGTTTCCATATCGATTTTAGGATTAACTTGTCAATTTCTGTGAAGAAGCCAGGGGATTTATGATAGGGATGATTGCACTGAATTTGTAGATCGATGTGGGGATTATTGCCATTTTAACAGTATTAACTCTTCCAATCCATGAACATGAGATATGTTTTCATTTATTTAGTCTTTAACCTCATTCAGCAGTGTTTCATAGTTTTCAGAGCGTAAGTTTTGTACTTCTTTCTAAAATTTATTCCTAAGTCTTTTATTCTTTTTTATGCTGTTGTTTCTTAATCTCCATTTAGGATTGTTCAGTGCTATTGTGTAGAAATCCCATTGTTTTTTGTTCATTGATCTTGTATCCTGCAACCTTGCTGTACTTAACTTAGTTTTAGCAGTTTTTTGGTAGATTTTTTAGGATTTTCTATATATAAGATCTTGTCATCTGCAAATAGAGGTAGTTTTACTTCTAACTTTTCAATCTGGATGACTTTTAGTTCTTTCTATTGCCTAATTGCCCTGGCTGAAACCTGCAGTCTATGTTGCATAGAAGTGGCAGGAACAGAAATCTTTTTCTTGTTAAGGGTTCTTAGAGAGAAAGCATCAATTGTTCGCCATTAATTATGATGTTAGATTTGGATTTTTTTGGTAGGTCTCCTTTATCACATTGAAGAAGTTCCTCTTTTATTCCTACTTTGTGAAGTGTTTTATTCATGAAGGGGTATTGGATTTTACCAGATACTTTTTCTGCGTCTATTGAGATAATTATGTGATTTGTGTCCTTCATTACATTGATACGGTGTATTACATTAATTGATTTTCCAATATTATGCCAAATTGCATTCCTGTGATAAATCTCACTTGGTCATGGCATATAATTTTTTTTTTCATGTTTTGCTGGATTATGTTGACTAGTATTTTGTTGAGGATTTGTATGTCTATATTCAGAAGATCTATTTGTAGATTTCTTTTTTATTTTTTTGTGGCGTCTTTGTCTGGTTTTGGTATCAGGGTAATACTGGTCTCATAGAGTGAATTGTAAAGTGTTCCCAGCTCTTCTATTTATTGGAAGAGTTTGTGAAAAATTGGTATTAAGTCTTCTGTTGTTTGGTAGAATTCGTCAGTGAAGCACTCTGGGCCTGGGCTTTTCTTTGTGGGTGGTTTTTTGATTACTGACTCAATTTCTTTATTTTTTAGAGATCTATTCAGATTTTCTATTGCTTCTTGAGTCTGTTTTAGTAATTTACGTCCTTCTAGGAATTTGCCCATTTCATCTTAAATTGTCCAGTTTATTTGCACAGAATCATTTCTAGTATTCCCATAGAATCCTTTTTATTTTTGTAATATTTGGTAATGTCTAAGGGGGTGACTTTGGGGCTTATTTTTAAGGGTGTAGGTATTGGGCTTGTAATGAATTGGGAAGAGGAAGAACAATTCAGGAAGAGAAGAGAGCATGGACAGTGATAGAGAAGCAAGCAAAAACATGACATGTTTGGGCATCTGCATGTAGTTCTCTCTGCCTAGAGTCTAGGGGCATCAAGAGTGCTGGCAAGAAGTGAAACCAGAAAGATAGGCAGACAGCGGGTGAGGGCATCTCTTGGGCTATGCTGGTTACCTGTGCTTTATCCTCTAGGCAGTGAAGAATCATTTGTTTTGAGCAAGTGAGTGACATGATCAAATTTACCTATTGGAAAGATAATTGGCAATGGAATGGAGATGGATTAAAGAAGAGGGGAGGGTTGGAAGTAGGGAAGCCTGTATGTTTCTTGGAGGCTTCATTAAAGATTGCAAAAAGTAACCAGCTTCCTCTATCAATCTGACATTTTTCTCTGAAGTCTGCTAAAGTTCAATAGGCTTACACATTGTCTGATTTCTATACTAAAATTGGTTAAAATAGTTTAACCAGCTAATGACTGTGTATACAAGAATTGCTATTTTCTCTGTTTTTAAGAATTTTATTTTTAAAGATTTTATTTATTTGAGAGAGACAAGGAGAGAGAAAGCACAAGCAGGGGGGAGGGGCAGAGGGAGAGGGAGAAGCAGACTCCCCACTGAGCGGGGAGCCCAATGTGGGACTCGATCCCAGGACCCTGGGATCATGACCTGAGCTGAAGGCAGACACTAAACTGACTGAGCCACCCAGGCGCCCTCTTTTTTTAAGAATTTTAATCATTTTTTTTTCCTTTCAAGACATTTAGAATACTGAATATATATTTTAAGACATTTCTTCTGTCTTTCTGTTTTTGTTTTTGTTTTAAGTAAACTCTATGCCCAGTGTGAGACTTGAACTCACAATCGCAAGATCAAGAGTTGCATGCTCTATGACTGAGCCAGCCAGGTGCCCCAAGAATTGCTAATTTCTTAACCGTTTTTCATCTCAATTAACCACTTGGAACACTTCCACTTCTTAAAAGCACTTCTACTTCTTTAAAACACTTCTGCTTCCTTAAAGAGAACCTTCCTGAAACCAGCATCCTGCTTACACTGTGAAACCACTCCTTCATCCAGTCACTGTGGACGAGGAAACTGGAGTACTAATTGGATAGGACACATGCCCATCCCTATTGTCAGGTGAAGCAGTGTGATTGGCAGTACTGCCTGAATCCTGGAGAAAGGGGCAGTTGAGATATGTAAACCTAACCTAAGAATGTAGTTCAAATTGACATTTATTAGGTATTTTCTGCCCTCACCCTCTCATATAAATTAAATCTATAATGAAATAAAATAGCTATTTCTTTCCTATGTCTTTTCTCTGTATTTGAGTAGAACAGTGTTGTTATCCTCTAATAGAAGATAATATCAGTATTATTCACATTATTTTACTTACTAGATCACTTGGGGAACAAGTTCATAATTTCTCCTTACATTTGGATGGTGAAAGTAAGTTGCCAAAACATTTTCAAAAAGATAATTTCACATTTTACAATATTTGAGAATGTTGGAGTAGAAAGGGACTGGCAGTTTACTAGTTCAGCCACATCATTTTATAGATGTATTATGTTTTTAAAATGTCTTTTCTATGTTTTCTTTTCATTCTGTATTTCATATATATATATGAAGTGTTTTTTTTCTTAAGATTTCATTTATTTATTTGAGAGAGAGTGAGCAAGCAGGAGAAGGGAGAGGAACAAGCAGACTCCATGGTGAGTGTAGAGCCTGATGTGGGGCTCAGTCTCATGACCCTGAGATCATGACCTGACCGGAAATCAAGAGTCAGGTGCTTAACCAACTGAGCCACCCAGGTGCCCCTCTTCCTTTTTATATTTAATTGAATCTGAGTCCTGATGTTTTCCATTTCTCAATTTTAAAAGGACTAGTGGGAGTTATAGATGAATTCTAAGCATTAAGTTGCTTTTTAGTGGATTTTTTCCCTGTAGGTTACTTGCTTTCAAGTAATTAAAAAATGTTTATGCACTTGACTCTTCAAAAACTAAAGATTGCTTTAGGGTCCTGAGGTATATTTTCTCTCCGTTTGAGTTCCCATCTTCCTAGCAAGAAGAAAATAAAGAGACAATTCTTTATAAGCCTGTTGCATTGATTCTTCCTGAGCCTCATGTCTGAACCACCTACACATGATCCCATGTTCTCTCTCTGGTTCTTCCTTGCATCTGTTTATTCAACATCATTTATATTTTTCCATATGCTCCCTGAAGACAAAGAGCTTAGAAGTGTCCAAGTGAGTTCTGTGTTAAAACACAACCTTGTGAGTGTAGTATTTTACTTTGTACTTTCATTTAATGCAAAGTGTCTTCTTTTTGTATTCATATAAAAGTGTACCCTACTGGCTTGTTTTAAAGTCATTTGAAGAGCTTATTCTTACTAACACAGGGACATGGTAACATTTGCATTTTTAATTCCTTTTACCAGAATGGGAGACCATGACTGAGAATGAGGAGGTGACACCAAAGCCAAGCATTTCTCAAAGAGCTGATTCTCAGAAAGGAACATCCAGAAGACTTCAGGGAGGTGCTCCTCAGACCCCTGGTTTCGAGGAAGCATGTGAATGGCAAGTTTTGGCAAGTCATTGGAGAACTAAAACCGGCGAAAGAGATACCCTAAAGAAAGTTTCCATCTGTGAAAGAGATAAGAAGAAAAGGACTCTACCAGAAAAACAAGGCCAAAAGTGGAAGGAATTTGGAGAAAGCTTGACTTTAGGTTCAGCTCTTTCAGAAAGTTTAATAGGTACTGAAGGAAAGAAGTTTTATAGATGTGATATATGTTGTAAACATTTCAATAAAATCTCCCATCTTATAAACCATCGGAGAATCCACACTGGTGAGAAACCTCATAAATGTAAGGAGTGTGGAAAAGGCTTTATTCAGCGCTCAAGCCTTCTAATGCATTTACGGAACCATTCTGGGGAAAAACCTTATAAATGTAATGAATGTGGGAAAGCCTTCTCTCAAAGTGCTTACCTTCTAAACCATCAGAGAATCCACACTGGGGAGAAGCCTTACAAATGTAAAGAGTGTGGAAAGGGCTTCTATAGGCATTCAGGCCTTATTATACATCTAAGGCGCCATTCTGGGGAGAGACCTTATAAATGTAATGAATGTGGGAAAGTTTTCTCTCAGAATGCTTATCTCATTGACCATCAGAGACTCCACAAAGGGGAAGAACCTTATAAATGTAACAAGTGTCAGAAAGCTTTCATTCTGAAGAAGAGCCTCATTCTGCACCAGAGAATCCACTCTGGGGAAAAACCCTATAAATGTGAAGAATGTGGAAAAACCTTTGCTCAGACCACTTACCTTGTTGACCATCAGCGGCTCCACAGTGCAGAGAACCCATACAAATGTAAGGAATGTGGAAAAGTTTTCATTCGAAGCAAAAGCCTCCTCTTACACCAGAGAGTACACACAGAAAAGAAGACTTTTGGTTGCAAAAAATGTGGGAAGATTTTCAATTCAAAGTCAAACCTCATTGACCATAAAAGGATGCATAGCAGAGAGAAGCCATATAAATGTACTGAATGTGGGAAAGCCTTCACTCAGAGTGCTTACCTTTTTGACCATCAGAGACTCCACAATGGAGAGAAACCTTATGAATGTAATGAGTGTGGGAAAGTTTTCATTCTAAAGAAGAGCCTCATTTTACATCAGAGGTTCCATACTGGAGAGAATCTCTATGAATGTAAAGACTGTGGCAAGGTCTTTGGTTCTAACAGAAACCTCATTGACCATGAGAGACTACACAACGGGGAGAAGCCCTATGAATGTCGAGAGTGTGGGAAGACTTTCATCATGAGCAAAAGTTTCATGGTCCATCAGAAACTACATACACAGGAGAAATCCTACAAGTGTGAGGATTGTGGGAAGGCTTTTAGTTATAATTCAAGCCTGCTTGTACATCGGAGAATTCACACCGGAGAAAAGCCCTTTGAATGCAGTGAGTGTGGAAGAGCTTTCAGTTCTAACAGAAACCTCATTGAACATAAGAGAATCCACAGTGGTGAGAAACCCTATGAGTGTAATGAGTGTGGTAAATGCTTCATTTTGAAGAAAAGCCTCATTGGACATCAGCGGATTCACACAAGGGAAAAATCTTATAAATGCAGTGACTGTGGGAAAGTCTTCAGTTACCGCTCAAACCTTATAGCCCATCAGAGAATCCACACTGGTGAGAAGCCCTATGCATGTACTGAGTGTGGGAAAGGCTTTACTTACAACAGAAACCTTATTGAACATCAGAGAATTCACAGTGGGGAAAAAACCTATGAATGTCATATATGTAGAAAAGTTCTTACTTCTAGTAGAAATCTTATGGTACATCAACGAATCCATACCGGAGAGAAGCCTTATAAATGTAATGAGTGTGGAAAAGACTTCAGTCAGAATAAAAACCTTGTTGTACATCAGAGGATGCACACTGGGGAAAAACCATATGAGTGTGAGAAGTGTAGAAAATCTTTTACTTCTAAGAGGAATTTAGTTGGCCACCAGAGAATCCATACAGGGGAGAAACCGTATGGATGTAATGATTGTAGTAAAGTTTTTAGGCAGAGAAAAAACCTTACTGTACATCAGAAAATTCATACAGATGGAAAACTTTGTGAATGTGATGAGTCTGAAAAAGAATTCTCTCAGACTTCAAACCTTCATCTTCAACAAGAAATCCATACCATGGAGGAATTCTCTTGGCTTGAAAATGCCAATGAGTCCAAGACAGAGATTCAGAAAATCTAGTGTCATTTGTAAAATGGAATAAAATCCCTGCCTACCTAAGTAACTGTTAGACAAATGGCAGTATATGGTCCTTGCAAGGAAAAAATTCATAATTGACCCTTTTATAGACAAGTGATTTGCATGTGAAAGAAAGTTAATCTAGACTTTCAAGACTACAAAAACATAAACCAAATTCTAGTTAAGGAATACTGTATGTCCCAGACCATTTGTTATGACTCTGAAAAGGGACCTTAGAGCACTTGAAGACTCTGAAGAAGCTTATGAGGTGTAAATGTAGTTGTAAATGATAGCAGAAATACCTTTGTATTAAAAAATGGACATTGTTTCTGAAAATGTGTATATTGTACATTTTAAAAATAGCATCATAAAAAGTCTCTATTGACTGTATGATGGAGACATGTCAGACATGGAGTTGAGTGGGCAAGAGTCTGTCGTTTGAGGACAACTTAAGAAGAGTACTAGATTTGGAATCAGAAGACCGAGGGTTAGGTCCTGGCTCTTTGTCTTACTAGCTATGTGATGTTAAGTCAGTCTCTAGGCCTCAGTTTCTCTGTCAGTCAAATGTTGACATAATGCCTACCTCAAAGGATTTGAGGATTAAGTGAAAGGATGTTTGTGAACAACTTTTGTGAAATAATTTAGTTGTCAATAAAGTTGGGTAAAAGAGGTGTGGTCAAAATCTAGAACATGTCATAATATAATGTTTATTCATTACATCAATATTAGGACTCTGGGAACTTCAAAAATCCTCATTCTTATAGTAAGAGGAAGTGGATAGCTAACTTTGGATTTAATAGTCTAAGAAGAATGTTTAAAAAGATAGCTTTCAGAATTTTGATGGGATCATAGATAATATGCCTAGTTTTTTTATGGTAAAATATTGGCTTATTATGGAAAAACAATGTTATGTCCAGCTGTTAACATTGATGACAAGGAAAACTATTTTTCAACCTTCAAATTTGAAATCTGGCAGATGTAGAATGTCAAAATGGAAGGACAGTCCTATGTTGCTTTCCTTGTTCATAGGGAAAAATCCTTAACTCCAACTCCTGAGCTCTTGATCCCTGCCACTTTATTCTCATTTCTAATCAACATTTCACCGTTGCTGACATATGAAAGCTTGTTACTCAAGAAACAACATTCTGTTCCAGTACCCAACTAACTACATAAGTTTCACACAGGACCAAGTCCTTAAAGCTCTGATTAAATCAATTCAGAATCCACCTCTGAGTGGTCAGGCCCATTTCTGCTTGTGAACCAGTCATTCATTCAGTCTGTTCTTGTTTGTACATTTGTAGATTTAATTCATCCTATATTCTTGAGTTGCTAATTTTATATTGTAATTCTCAAAACTCCTAATTCTGCAGGTGGACTATAAATACCTTAATATCCAGATTGTGTTTCTAATAGTATCATTGAACTGATGTGTTGATAAATGTTACTAATGCAACCCCAGAGTTCCTTGAGGGCTGGTTTCTCATTAGACTGAAAAGTAAACAAGAGTGAAAAATGGAAGAGCCCAAGACTTAAAGTCTTAAGACCTGGGTATAAGTCAGCTTCTGCCACCTTTCTTGGACAGATGCCTCTATTACTTGGAGCCTTGATTTCCTCAACTGTATAACAGGAGGGAGAATATCTGCCTCACAAAGTTGTTATGAGGTAAGGAATATGGAGATGTTTTATATCTGTGCTATAGAAGAATCACTACAGATTATGTAATTATAAAGGGAAATATGTACTTTAACAGAGGAGCTGTCATTCACCTCTTAACCATCACTAAGACTGAGACAGCCTACATTATGTGCCTCCTCATGTGATGCAATAAGCCAAAAGTGTAACCTGAATTTATCATTCTTCTTAGACCTAATCATCAGTTTACAGGAAATACAGGAAGCAGACAAGGTAAATGACACCACAAGAAACAAATTTAGAACAGGGAATGTATAAGAAAACTGCACTGGATTCAAAAGTATGGTGAAAAAGGAAGGGGGTGGTAATTGTTGAAGCTAGATGAATACTGGGAGTTCATTGTCCTGATCTCTGCTTTTGCATATGTATTAAATTTTCCAGAATGAAAGGTATAAAAAGTGGGTGAGGGAGGTTGTTTTTAAAAGATATTGAAGAATCATAAGACACTAAGAGCCAGAGATAGACTCACACAAATGTCCAACTGATTTTTGGCAAAGGTACAACAGCAGTCCGGTAGAAGAGGGATGGCTTTTTCAACAAGTGCTGCTGGTGGAATTTGATAGCCATACCTATCCATCCATCCATCCATCCATCCATCCATCCATCCATCCACAGTCAGGAGGTAGGACTAAGCAAAGAACTCTTAGACTTACATCAAAAGCAGTCTCCATAAAAGGAAAAATGATAAATTGGACCTCAACACAAAATAATTTGCTCTGAAAAAAAAAAAAACTTTTAAGAGTGATAAGACATTACAGACTTGGGGAAAATATTTGTAAATCATATATCCAACAGGATTTGTATCTAGACTATATAAAGAAATATCAAAACTCAGTGTATCAATTCATTCAATTAGAAAATGGGCAAAAGACATGTAAAGATATTTCACCAAAATATAGATAGCAAATAAACAAATGAAAAGGTATCCACCATCATTAGCCAGTAGAGAAATACAAGTTAAAAATGACCGCACATCTATCACAATAGCTTAAAAAAAGAGAAAAAAAATAGTGTTATTAAATTGGCAAGGATGCAGAGAAACCGGGTCTTGTCTGTTGCTGGGAATGTTAAATGGTACAGCCACTCTGGAAAATAGTTTGGCAGTTCCTTAAAAACCAAACATGCACTGATGATATGACCCAGCATCTGTGCTCCTGAGCACTTACCCCCAGAGAAATGAAAACGTAATTCAGACAAACATATGTACATGACTGTTCATAGCAGTTTTATTTGTAATAGTCAAAATATGTAAGGAACCCAAATAGCTTCAACAAGTGGCCAAAACAGTATATATATATACCATGAATACCTGCTACTCTGCAATAAAATAAAATGGAATGACCCATTGCTGCAATGACAAGTGAATTTCAATAAAATTATGTGGAGTGTGGAAAAAAAATCCAACCTCAAAAGGTGATTCTGTATGATTCTATTTATATAATATTCTAAAATGACAAAACTATATAGAGATGAAAGATTACTGGTTGCCAGAGGTTGGGGATGGTGGGAGGGGACAGGAGGGAGAGGGAGGGGTAGCACTTAGGAAGGTCTTAGTGATGTTGAAACAGTTGTGTATCTTGATTGTGGTAGAGGTTACACAAATGCAAGTGATAAAATGAGGTAGAAGTCTACACAAACATTGCACCAGTGTCAGTTTCCTGATTTTTATATTAAACGGTAATTATGTAAGTTGTACCTGTTGAGGGAAACTGGGGGAAGGCTATTATCTTTCCAACTCTGGAATTAAATTCAAAATAAAAGGTAAAACGACCCTTAAAAAGCCATAATCAAATGCATTGTGTGAAATAGATTTGAAAACAAAATGATGAAATATATATTTTAGGATAGTTGGGGAGATTTGAATATGATTGGATATTAGATGATATTAGGAAATTGTTAATTTTCTTACCATTATGTGATGGTGGTATTATAACGTGTGGAGAATATTATTATTAAAGGATGCATTTTGAAGTGTTTGGAATGAAGTGGTTTGAAGTTTACAACTTTCAAAAAAATTTTTTCAGTATATATAGAGAGATAAGGAAAACGTAGCCAAGTGTTGAGTCCAGATGCAGGATACAGGTATTCATGGTACCATTCTTTCAACTTTCCTGTACCGTTTGTATTTTGAAAATAAAACGTTTGAGGCAGAATTATATCAGGGCTTTCTACAGACAAATGCTTTCTGGCTTCAGGCTCCTGCGTATGCGCCTCGCGTAACTACTGCCGATTCAGGGGATGTACCCTTCCCTGAAGCTCAGGGCCACAGTACCCCTACACCCTCCTAAACACTTTTGCTCCCATCCCTGGTCCGCAGCGACATTGGACACCCATCGAGAAGACAGCACCTCCGAGATTCCTAGAGAGGCCGGCCTGGCGACTTGGGAAGCCGGAAGCCCGTCTCGAGGCACTTCCTGTCCGGTCATTGTTCTCGCGCCGGCAGGCGCGGGGCATCGGATCTTGCTGGCCTTTTGCTATAGAGGTTGCGAGCTCCGACCGGGCCTCTTCGATGAACACGGTCAGTGGGGTTGGCGGGGTGGTCGCGGACCTCACGGCTGCGGGAGGGGCATCCCAGGAGCGGACTGCCGCGACCCCCCTCGGGGGCCCAGGCTTGTCTGTCCGTAGGGCGGCTCCGCGTCCCACCACTTCAGAAACACAGCTGCCGCCTACCGGGGGTCTGTGCTGGGGGATTTTGGACACGGACAGCACCAGAGGCCAGGCTCACCCCGGGAACAGGGCTGTTTGGGGTATGAAGGGGGAGGAGGTGGGTTGCCACATTTGGAAATAGGGAAAGGACAGTGAAAGGGAAGCTCTTGGTAGGGGACCCTGTGCTGTCTGGGGTGGAGGCGATGTGAGTTTTGTCAGCAGTCCAATAAGAACGCTCGAAGTAGGCAGTCTTGCCTATACACAGGTGAGATGAGTGTTAAGGGCCTTCGTACGTGGTAGAATTCAGCTAGTCATGGAAAGAAGAATCCTCCAGAATTGAGTGTTGTTGCAGGAGTGAAAGTGCTATTGCGTTATTTAAGAAGTTCAGTGTGTACAGTAAATTCCTAGTAAGTTGACATAGGAGAAAGCATGTGATTACTTCAATAATAGCAAAAGGGTACTTAATAAGATTTTGCACTCCCCCCCCCCAATAAAACATCTGAAGGGGAACAGAAAAATCTTAATTTCTTCAAAATAAACTAAACTAGTAAGATCATTTTATTCATAAATTAAACAACAAAAACAACAACAAAGATCCGCTGGCTTGGCTATGATAAAAGGGTGTTGTGAAGTTGGTGGTGGTGTGATTTGGTGTGATCCTTTTAGAAAGCAATTTGGCACTGTATATCAGCCATGAAATCCTTAAACCAATAATCGCTCTATTCTGAAGGAATAACTCAGCAGAAGAAAAAACTATTTGCACAGAAAAATTTTTGACATTAGTTAAGAATATAAACTGGAAACAATCAAAACTCCTTTTACTAAAGCAACAGCTCATAAATAGGGTTGGTTAACTATAATATAGCTATAATTTAGAATAGTGTACCAGAATGAGGTAGCTCTGTATGTACTTATATTGAAAGATATATCTAAGACTATGGAATAGTATATGAAATATAGAAATTGAGTCGGAATGCTGAAAAATGCACAAATGTGATTTAATCTCTGTTTTGGGAAAATAAGCAGTATTTGTAAAGGTGTACGTTATCTGTATGGAAATGCAGAGAAAACACTGATGACTGGTAATTACTGTGTGTGTGTGTGTGTGTAGGGCATATATTTACTTATACATATTTCTGTATTACTTGATCCTTTTTTGATGAGAATAACAGGAGAATTAATGTTATAGGTTATTGTATAGCTACTAAAAATGATAAGCATGAAGAATGGCAACATAAAACATAAAATATCTTTTTTTTTTTAATCTTAAGAGTAGTACAAGGCATTTGGAAGAAATGGAAAAAGTAAACATCAAAGAAAAAGAAGTGCAAAACCACCTGTAAATAAATAACATCACCTAGAGATGACCACCCCTAAATGGTGTCTAGACTCTCAGTCTTTTTCTTGAGATTCTTTAGTTTATGCTATTGTGTATCTTTGGTGATAAAACCTCTTTGTGTTGTAATATATATATCCCCATAGATAGAAACAAAGTTTAATAAGTCGTAATTGTCTGTGGTTGAAGGTTTTCCCTTAAAAGAAGTATCTGAGATTCAGTGCTATAGCTCTTTGGTGGTGGAGTAGGGGTGATATTTCTTAGTCATTTTCTGTATTTTTAAAGTTTTACAATAAAAATACATTAACTCTATAATCAGGAAGAAAATCAATAAACATTATATAAAGCTGTTTGTAATGTGATTATTATGGGAATAAATTACATGTTTGCAGTTGAACCCTCTCCATCCTATGAGGGAGGAGTAGAGCAGACTCTTGCTGTAGTGGCTGCTGCCTAGGCACTGGTAAAATTGGCCAATGGGCTTAATGGCATCCAGGCAAACCTCTACTTGGTGCTAACAATGTTTTCTGGTTTTTCAGTAGACAGTCTGCATCTTGGCCCTGGGAAGAAACTCAAGAAGCTTTTGAAACGTAAAGATTAGATGGGGCTTGACCTCTACAGGGCAGCCCCCACCTATAAGAGTTCCCATCCTGAGCAAAGAAGATGACTGCACAACTGAGAGAGGCCATGGCCTTAGCCCCGTGGGGCTCAGTGATAGTGAAAAAGGAGGAGGAAGAGGAAGAAAACTTCCTGGGTCAGGCATCCAGCCAACAAGGGCACTCCGAGAACATCAAAGTCTGGGCTCCTGGGGAAGGTCCTCAGACAGGCCTTGATGTATCAGAACAGGAAGAAAAGGTAAATAATGGTCTGGGAGGAAAGTGGGAGGAGAGACCTGAAGACCTCAAGTGGTCTCAGAGGGGAGTGTGTCCCTCTGTTTCCACACCTGGAGTATTATTTTCTGGCGAGGGCCCTGGCCTGTAGGCCTTTGGAATATAATAGAAACAGTCTCTGCTGATTGATGGGACATTTAGTGCTTTCTGTAAACCAGTGGCTCTCAAACCTTGCTACGCAGAATTAATTGGGGAGCTTTTTATAAAATTGTGTTGCTCATGCCATACTTGGTTCCAATTAAATGAGAATCTTGGGGTGGAACCCAGACATCTGTGTTTTTTAAAAACTCTTCACATGACTCCAGTCAGGATCTGATTGCTCTAACCTATGCTTCTCAAATTTTAATATGATTTAATATCTCAAATTTTAATCACCAGGAGGTCTTGTTAAAATGAAGATTCTATTCAGAAGATCTGGGTTAAGATTCTGTACTTCCCACCAGCTCCCAGGTGATGGTGATCTATAGGTTGCACTTCGAGTAGTGAGGATACACACTGCACTGTGCTCCGTAATGTTTTCAAATACTGCTCCTTACCATCACTAGCCAGATGGGACTGAGGTTCCCCAAAGATCATAATCTTGCTTCTGTGATGTTTAGCCCTTAGAAAACTCTAGCCTGGAAAATCTCCCCATATGCTCGTTTGTCATGCACTCCCTGGCAAGCTAGTTTTGGATGCCAGAGTGGGCAATGAAGTGAAATGAAAGTGATAGAGAAGAAAGTTGCAGGCTTGATTCTCTGTCTGACTCAGTTGGGGATCAGAGAAGACTGTGACTTTATTTTCCTTTTTTGTTTTTTTGGTGATTTTTTTTAAGTTAAAAAATTAAAAAAATATATTTTTTATGGTCTCCACAAATAGGTACTTATGTTCTCATATTCAAAACTAATCATACCACCTCCCATTGACAATCCCCTCATAAACTGACCTGAGCTTTCTTGTCTCTAGGGTCCAAACATGTTCTGGGACATGGCTGTCGTCCTGAAAGCAACACAGGAGGCACCTGCTGCCTCAGCCATTGGCAGCTACTCACTACCAGGGACGCTGACCAAGAGTGAGATACTGGAGACTCATGGGATCATGACCTCTTTAGGTAAGGTTCAACCCCCGATTCAGTATCTGACCATTGGGGTTTCTCAAAAATCTATTCAGAGACTGGTGGTCTGGTCTTATAACTTGAGAAAGAGTTTTGAGGTATCGAAACTATCAAGGAGAGCTGGATAGAGGAATGCCAAAAGATGCGTATGCATTTGTCACAGGAAACGGCTTATTTTGCACACAGTCTTAAGACACCAAACCCAGGTGAACTCCAAATTCACCTTTTAATCACGTTTACTGATTAGCAAGTTTCATGTCTATTCGCACACAGAGACGCATCCTCTTCATATGCTTTGTGTTTATCATTGGTTGGTGAGCCTGGAGGGGAAGCTAGCTAAGGTAGGAAGGATCAATTTTTGTGGTGATTTTGAGGAAATGTTCTGGAAATGTTCTGTTTTTATAGATGTTTGTGCAGGTTCCAGAGGATTTTGAGCAGGTGTGTCAGCTATACTGATGTTCAAAGCAAGGTCTTCATGGATGGTACAGATGGCTGGCTTATCACCTGGTTCTCTCTCTAAGCTGGGACTCAGGATATGTCTGACTAGCAATGGCAGAAGCTTACCTATGGAGGAGAGACCTGTAATTCTTGACTGTGGGTCCAGAATATGATAGCCATGGGTCCTGTGTTGTAGAAGTAATCTCTGGCTGACTGCCAAGGTCCTTCTGGCACTCACATTCTATAAGTCTGCCTGGTACAGAGTACACCTGAATATTTTGAACCCACTCTGCTCTCTAACCCATTCCACAGACTGACTACTTTCTTAAACCAGTATTGTGGGGAAGATTAGGGTTATCACCTCTCATTTTCTTGTCTCTTCTTTAATCATTCCCCCTAACTGTAAGCAGCTTCTCTTGTCCACTTTCTGCTCTCTCTTGCATTCTCTCTGGTACGTTCTGTGTAGCATCACTCCTTCTCTGTTCCCTTGCTGTAGCACTCATTCACAGCCTTAACTTTGCCAGTGACACCCATCCGCCAGCAATGGTCACTGTTTTCCTTCTTTGCCTCTAACCTCAAGACCCTGTTCCCAGCCAAAAGTTACCTTTCTGTGTGCTGCCAGCTATTTGCATAGCAGCAGGTAACAGCAGTGACATGAGCTCTAGGAATTAAGAGAAAGATCTGAGTGTAGTTGCTGCCCTGCCTTTGATAACTCTGTGACCTTGAACAAGTCCTTTCTCTCTCGACCTGCATTTCCTGTTCTGTCAGCTGGGGTATATTCATTCGGTAAATATCAGGATTTTTGGGGGGCCTGCTTTCTATGTGCTGGGTAGTGTTTTTGTTTTTTTGTTTTTTTTTTTTTTAGCTCCCATACAGGTGAAAGAGAATAGTTTCATCTTGATAAAATCATATAATATACACGAACATGTTTTGGAAATTTGGATGTGTTACTGGTGGTTAACATTTGAGGGAGTTTTATCTGCAGTTTCCTATGTATTAATTACTATTGAATTTATTAAAGTTTATACATTTAAAACCAAGTTTTTAAGCTTTTAAACATAACTTATTTTACTTATACATCTAGAGAAATTTTTATAAAAATGAGAGTATTTGTACTTTTTCTTTAATTCATGTTTAGTTAAGCCTCAGGTTTTACAGATTAATTTTTTAAACTTTTTAAAGCATTTTGCTCCACCTACATATCAGTTTCTTGACATAAAAATTGTCTCGTTTTTATTCTCAAATAAAAATATATAAAATATATTGTTTCAAATTTACTATATCTAATTCTTTAAAACATTTCAAACACCTAAGTAGGCAGACTTTCTAATCTTATGTGTAAAATCTTGATAAACTCATGGCTTTTGTAAATCTAATGAATTTGTAATGACTTACAAACTTAGTAAATTAAATTACCTTTCATATCTTATAATGCAGTCACCATCTAAGATGGCAGACTTGTACAGCATTTCAGATCTCTTTTTTAAAAAATGAAAGAAGAGTATTGATTTCAAAAGTTACTACTTGGCCTATTCTCTAGTTGATTACAAGTGCATTTTAGTTTATTTCTGTACTTTACTAGGGTTACAATAATCCTTCAAGATCCAAAAAAGGAAAAAGACCATCTCAAACAAGCCAGAGGTACAGGTTCTACACTATTGGCTAAGAACCCAAGGGGACTTGAGCTTGAGAACACAGAATGAGCAGCCTTTCCTTTTCTTACACCCTGGGCATTGGCCAAGATCCTAGCTCTTACTTCATCCCTGTGATGAAACTGTTAAATAACCACTACATGGAGACCCTTGTAGGCCACAGTTGTACCTGCTTCGGTAGTAGTTTTGACAGAAAGCGTGATGCAAGTAAAAGTAATTGTTTCTGTTATTGGTTGTAATTGGTTCGGTAACTCCCACCAGTGTTCTCTTATGTCTTTCTAGTGTTCTAAATCTCATGGTAAAAAGGGTAGGAGTACGGTCAGGGGATGCAAGTGAGGTCATAGACTGAAGTATTCTTGGACTTTATTCTTGTTGGAGACATGCTTGGTAGGGATAGAAGCCCCCCCCCCCCCCCAGCCGGTGTAAGTGATGCAGGGCTAAAGGAAAGAAGAAGGAGATGGAAAAAAGCAGGAGGGAGATGTTAGAAGGGAGAAAAATTAGATGAGATATATGAGATAAAGAAAAGTAGAGAACATAGAAGAAAGTAATGAGCAAAGGAAAAGCAGAAGAGACATGAAACCATTATAAGAAAAAAATCAGAATATTTCACACACACTGATTTTAAAAATAAAAACCAAGAGAGGAGAGATGAAGAGGCAGTAGGGGAAAGAGATAGTGGGAACAAAGTAAGATAAAAAGATATGGAAACAAACGGTGACTATACTTAGGGTGGTGAGCATGGAATGTATGTGTGGAATTGTTGAATTAATATGTTGTACACTTGAAACTGATATAAGACTGTATGTTAATTATACTTCAGTTAAAAAAATAAAGAGAAAAAAGTGACGTAAGGGCAGTTAAACTACAGGGAGAAAAATAGAATAGATATGACAAAGATATCAGAAAAGTAAGAGGAGAAATAACTGGATTAAGAAGTTGTGGTCCATATATACAATGGAATATTACTCAGCTATCAAAAAGAATGATTTCTCAACATTTGCTGCAACATGGATGGCACTGGAGGAGATAATGCTAAGTGAAATAAGTCAAGCAGAGAAAGACAATTATCATATGGTTTCTCTCATTTATGGAACATAAGAACTAGGAAGATCGGTAGAAGAAAGGGATAAAGAAAGGGGGGGTAATCAGAAGGGGGAATGAACCACGAGAGACTATGGACTCTGAGAAACAAACTGAGGGCTTCAGAGGGGAGGGGGTCGGGGAATGGGATAGGCCAGTGATGGGTAGTAAGGAGGGCACGTATTGCATGGTGCACTGGGTGTTATACGCAACTAATGAATCATCGAACTTTACATCGGAAACCAGGGATGTCCTGTATGGTGACTAACATAATATAATAAAAAAAAAAAGGAAAGAAATAACTGGAAAAAGACTGGCACTTCAGAATTTGTTGTCACATTCGGTGCTCTGCTATATGCTGCTCTCAGGCATTGCCTTTTTCCAGCATCCCCCATCTCATCTGAATGATTGTGACAGAGTGTCATGTAACTGTTTTCTTAACAAGGCAGCCATAGTGGACTGTTTCCCTGCCCCCCATGATGCTTTATATCCCGACATCCATGTCTCACTCACTCATCTCCTAGGTTAGAGAGTTGCCTGGTCTGTGCTGGTGGAATGTTTTGTAGATGCTGGATTCTTACCTCTGCAGTTGCTGCATGACCTGCAGCTCACAGCTTTCCTGCTTGCTTCTAAGCTGACACCAGTAGGAATATCTCCCCTCTGGAGGCTTGCCTCCCACTGCTCTCGCCCTTGTTTCTTGTACCTTATCTGGGTAGTGCTCCTGAGCTTGGTATAATTCAAATACTGTTGAAAGGTTCACTCTACCAACACTAGGCTGCATGGGTGCACATTTTTGTTTCAAGGGTAGTAGGGATGGAGAGGGGACAAAGAATTATGATGTTACTGACTGCAGGACCCCTTTTCTGACACCATTAAGGTTCTGAGGCAATGTAGAGCAGCCAGACACTAGTCAGGAGTTTTAAAACTTCATGATGTTTTGGTGTTTTCATGATACTGGCATAATGGAGCAGGCTATACAATGTCTCAAACTTAGAAAGGTCAGCTTTCCCTGACACAAAGCGAAGCTGTTTATTCAACACAAGGGTTCAGCTGTTTACTCTGTTCATATTCTTCAGTCCCTTCTAGGGTTGCCATCTATCACCATAACAGCTCCTATGCCCTAAGGTTCATCTTTGCTCCTGGGCCTTAACACATGGACCCACAGCACTAGTTGTCCAGCTCAAAGTGACTGCAGACCCTCACAGAGCCACTTCCTGTGCTCCAAGGCTGTTCTCAGGTGTTACTATAGAGTAACTCAGTTAATCTTCTCATGGTTTTATGGGATAGATACTGTTATTGTCCCTGTTTTGTAGATAAGGAAACTGAGGCACAGAGAAGTTAAGTTACTAGCCGAAAGTCATGCAGCTGGTAAGTGGCAGAGCAGGTATTTGAAACCAAGCAGTCTGGCTCCACAGTCCATGTTCTTAACCTCTATGCGGCATAGCCTCTCAATTTTCAGGCACTCTTAGTCGCTCTGGTCCTTTTGGCATCCACTGTGACCCTTTCTTATCCTTTCTTTGATATCCAGCTTCCTTATACACAAAAGTCTAAGTTGTATAGATCTTCATTTCCAGGGACAAAATCTCCCTAATTAATTGGTGGGTTGTAAGCAAATCCACACTAAGTGGCCAAGGTAAGGAGGCAAGCCTGGGGAGAGATTGGTGTCCTTCATAACTGGTCTTAATTGTAACATCATTCATCACACAACCAGGAGAGCTGTCTGAAGATGGTTTTCCTGGCATGAGGCAGTGGGCTGGATGTCTAATGGAGGTAAATGGAAGTGCTGGAAAGACCATGAATCAGTGGATTCTGCTCTGGGTGTGGGGGAGAGAGATGACACACGGGGGGAATTCTTTCCTTTGATGAAGCCATTTTATGTACACTGAAGTCACATACTTCCTGACATTTATCACTTGATCCTGTTCTTTTTCTAGGCCAGAATAAGCTGACATCTGTACTTTGTTTGTTGTTTCAGGTGCTGAAACTAAGAACCCACAGTTACTGGTTCCAAAAACTGAGATATGTGATGAAGCAGAAAAACCGTTCATAAAATCAGGAAGAATCCAGAAAGTTAATCCTCAAGGACTTGAGTTAGGAGAAGCCTGTGTAAAAGGGAACATGTTAAAGAGGCAGAGAATTAAGAGGGAAAAGAAAGATTTCAGACATGTGACAGTGAAGGACTGTCTTGTACCTGAAAGCTTCAAAGTAGAGGAAGATCAGAAATGTCAGAAATCTGGGGAAAGATATAGCCTTAGTTCTAGCTCTGTTAAAAATCAGAAAAGCCAGCCTGGACAGAAACCTTTTACATGTAGTGTGTGTGGGAAAGGCTTTAGTCAGAGTGCAAACCTCGTAGTGCATCAGCGAATCCACACAGGGGAGAAGCCCTTCGAATGTCACGAGTGTGGGAAAGCCTTCATTCAGAGTGCAAACCTTGTTGTACATCAGCGAATCCACACTGGACAGAAACCATATGTTTGTTCAAAATGTGGGAAAGCCTTCACTCAGAGTTCAAATTTGACCGTACATCAAAAAATCCACTCTTTAGAAAAAACCTTTAAGTGCAGTGAATGTGAGAAAGCCTTCAGTTATAGCTCACAACTTGCCCGACACCAGAAAGTTCACATTACAGAAAAATGCTATGAATGTAATGAGTGTGGGAAAACATTTACTCGGAGCTCAAACCTCATTGTCCACCAGAGGATCCACACTGGGGAGAAGCCCTTTGCCTGTAACGATTGTGGCAAAGCCTTCACCCAGAGTGCAAATCTTATCGTACATCAACGAAGCCATACTGGTGAAAAGCCATATGAGTGTAAAGAGTGTGGAAAAGCCTTTAGTTGTTTTTCACACCTTATTGTGCACCAGAGAATTCACACTGCGGAGAAACCTTATGATTGCAGTGAGTGTGGAAAAGCCTTCAGTCAGCTGTCTTGCCTTATTGTGCATCAGAGGATTCACAGTGGAGATCTTCCTTATGTGTGTAACGAGTGTGGGAAGGCCTTCACGTGTAGCTCATACCTGCTTATTCATCAGAGAATTCATAATGGGGAAAAGCCTTACACATGCAATGAGTGTGGCAAGGCCTTCCGGCAGCGGTCGAGCCTCACTGTGCACCAGAGAACCCACACTGGGGAGAAGCCCTATGAGTGTGCCAAGTGCGGTGCGGCTTTCATTTCTAACTCGCACCTCATGCGACACCACAGAACCCATCTTGTGGAGTAACAAGTACTTGTTACTCCAGGCATTAATCATAATCCACTACACCCTAATTGAACACATCTTTGCTGTTTTTTACCTCAGTAAAAATGAGGCCAACCATGTTCTTAAAAGTAACAGTTTTCAGGAGTGCATCCCAGAACATAAGCATCTCAGAGGCTGACTTGAGTGAAAGCTAAGCGCCTAAAGACAAGGACTGTGTTCTTAACTGTACCCTCAGTGGTCATCATGTTTGAAATGGAATGTGGCTTTCTTAGAAATGGGTCATGCAAATCTAAGTGATAACCATCCTATTTGAGGAAAGGTATTTTAATCTTGTTTTTTAAAACTCACCATTTCTTGAGCAACAGGCAGGTTATTGGTATAGGTCTGCTTGGTGGAATTCTGGGGCTTTGAATCTTGTACTCTAATTTTGGGTTAAGAACTAATGACTAGTTAGGGAAACTACTTGGGGTAGCAATTCACCAACTCACCTGTGAACATTTATAAGCTTTCCATTTCTTAGGCAATTTAAACATTAAAAGAAAAAAACAAAACATTATCTGCTGTTCCTAAAATGGATAGAAGGAGGAAACAGCTGTTTCTCTTAATTGTCTATACCTCATGAACCTTGGTATGTAAAGCTCTGGGGACGTCTCATGAGTCTTCCATTCTGCAGTCTGTGGCCAAGCACTTGAGGATTGACGGAGACAAAACACTGGGGCCAAAATGCTACCAGACAGTATTCATTTGCTAACATCAACAACTCTCCAAGTCGCCCTAGCTTCCATTGCAGTCCATTGGAGTGAGATGCCTCTAACAGTCCCCTTCCCAGATAGAGGAGTCAAAGAATAAAGCTTGCTGATAGGCGTGCCCACATTTTCTATGCTCATTCTGCTCAGGCCCAGCCAGGGGACTCAGTTTGGGTGTCATTCTCACTTTTTGGCTGGTCTTTAGAAGAAATAATGAAGTCCTAATTTTGAGAGGACCAAAGAGGGAAGGAGAGGCAGAGTGGGACTTCTAAGGTCTTTATTTATTTATTTATTTATTTTTTTGGAGAAGTTCAAAGGTATTGGAATGTGAAAACTTAGAAAGATGAAGAAACTGGCTAAGGTAAGATAACCTTTGTTACCATTGAGCCTTTATTCCTGGAAAAAAATAATTTATAAAACTATGCAATAGGTAGAGCTATGTAATATTGCCTTGTATTTAATATAGAACTTAATTCTTTGTTTATACACCTTCATGTGTAGAATCATAATCCCTAGCACTTGTCTTATGCTTTCACATAGATCCTTTATTCCTTTGAACACTGAAAGAAGTGTTTGTCCCAGTTAGCTGAGAGTGGTCAGACAACAAAGAACAGCCTACATTCAAATCCAGGACTTAAATCCAGGTTTTCTGTTCTGCCGTGCTGTGTCTAACCACCAATAATCCCCACCCAGATCTGTGGAAAGCCTGAGAAAGGGGTATATGGCCTCATTTTCAGGTGAGGAAGCTGAGGTGACAGATTTTATGATGTGCCTTAGGCAGTGTGACCAGTAAGCAGCAAATCTGAGACTGGAATTTGAGTCTCCCAAGTTCTGGGTCTGTCTCTTCACCCCACTCAGCAAGCAAGAGCATATCATAAATGCCCTACCTGGTGATAAGCTATCGGGTTCAACTCTCATGTAGAAGTCCCGCCATTGGGACTCTTGCTGGCTCATTTGTTTTGTATTTTACAGAGCACTTTTATGTACAGAAGGCATAAACAAGAAAGCTTATTTCCTCTTTCTCCTCCCCTTCAACCAGGGTCTTTCATCCAAGCATGTGCACCACCTTTTCCCAGTTTGCACTCTAAATCATACAGACACAATTCTAAGAAACTAATAGGATTCAAAAGTGAGAACCAAAAATGCTCGTGTACTCATTTGAACCTTGAAAGTGACTGTTCCTGTCCCCCAGCTGGGAGTGGAGAAACCCAAATATAAAACCCCGTGTCTGCTGAGGAACAAGCTTAGGTTTTCCCCCCTGCAGGATCAGGAATCCCAGAAGAGAGGGAAAGCAGGTGAAGACGGGATAAATCTGTGACCTGGACCTGTCAAGAGACCAAAAGTATATTTTCCTGAATGTTACCTGCTGGGTTAGGATCCTTAGGACAGGTTAATTCTTTTAGCTTCACATTGTATGTTCATCCTCCTATTTGAATGCTTGTCATGGGTGATTGTGGTTTCCTGGCTCAAGATTGCTGTTGATAGTTCAGAAAAGGCTACCCAGGTAATTGTGATGTAAAGCTAGACTTGGGAATCACTGACCCAACCTTGCAGTGAAACAGTGGTGTTCACTTGGCTGCATCTTAGAATCACCTAGTGCACTTAAAATTTTTTTTCATTCCCAGGGCCAACTTTTTTCCCCCCAGTTCTGAAGGGGAACCCAATATGTAACCAAGGTAATGGCCACTGCAGTCAAGTCTACAGGCCACAAATGCAAGTGATCAAAGGTGGAGTGGGGAAGCCCTATATAAAGATGTGGATATGCAGAGTGCTCTGTGGTTTCAGCAAAACAGGATGCTAACCACATTGGCTGTATTGGATGTCCTGTACCTTGGCTATAAGGGTTCTGTGCCCTAACTTTATTTCTGTTTAAGTGAATATACCAAATACTGTATATATATGAGCGAACCAAGTTTTATACATCATACTTTTATATTCCTCATTCAACAAAATGACTTTTTACATTTCTACTGTATTTCGTCTCCAGGTCTTGGTTTCCATAAACCTGCACCCAGGTTCAGGACCTCCAATCCTGCACAAATCATGTGAGCCTAGTGGATTACCAGACAGACCAGATCCTTACCCAACTAACAACTCTTACTTCCAATGCATTTCCAGCTCTCAAAATAAATTACTGCTCTCCTTTTTCTGTATGGTTTCAGGTAGATGAGAAGTGACTACTACTAGTTGTCACCGTTGGCTTAGGTTTTCCTTTTCCTAGAGGTCAACTTCTTTCTCCGTTGGCTGTTATTTCTAGAAGCAGGTGGGAGCTCAAGCCCTGTTTGTTTGTTTGTTTGTTTGTTTAATTATGTTATGTTGGTCACCGTACAGTACATAATTAGCTTTTGATGTAGTGTTCCATGATTCGTTAATTGCATGTAACACCGTGTTCCATGCAATATGCTCTGTAATACCCGTCACTGGGCTAGCCCATTCCCCCACCCCCCTCCCCTTTAAAACCCTCAGTTTGTTTCCCGGAGTCCATAGTCTTTTATGTATATATGGACCACATCATCTTTATCCATTCATCTGTTGAAGGGCATCTCTGCTACTTCCACAGCTTGGCTATTGTGGACATTGCTGCTATGAACATTGGGGTGAATATGGTCCTTCTTTTGACTACATCTGTATCTTTGGGGTAAATATCCAGTAGTGCAATTGCTGGGTCATAGAATAGCTCTATTTTTAACTTGTTGAGGAAGCTCCACACTGTTTTCCAAAGTGGCTGTACCAGCTTGCATCCCCACCAACTGTAAGAGGGTTCCCCTTTCTCCACATCCTCTCCAACATTTGTTGTTTCTTGCCTTGTCAATTTTTGCCATTCTAACTGGTATAGGGTGGTATCTCAGTGTGGTTTTGATTTGAATTTCCCTGATGTCAAACCCTGTTAAGTTGCCAAGAACTATCAGAGTTTTAGCTGTCAAAGAGCCAGGCCAATTGATGGGTATTTAAACTAGAGCCAAGAAGTCTCAAGAGAGTGCAACAGTTGTGTATTAAGGGGAGCACAGTGATGTGAAAGTGATAATAAAATCTTGTACTTTGGGAGGCACAGGAGAGACTCATCATTCACACACACGCACACACACATACACCCACACACCCCCCACTGGATTCCTCCAAGCTCAGGAAGAGGTCTTTGGGCAAAGCTAATCTAATCTTATTCAGTGTTCTGGGTCCCCTCCCTCCCTTGCCAAGGCAGTTGTCCTTTCACATGTCACTTTGCTCACTCCTCCATCCAGTGTGTTCAATCTTTCTGAGCTCACAGCCCCTTTGAGGAACTAATGGAAGTTGTAGATCCTTTTCCAAAGAAATGCAGGTAGCACATTCAGTTTTTTGCTCATTTGTGGGGGCATATAGGCTCCCTGAGGCCAGTTCTTGAATCCTCTAAGGCTTAAAGTCACACCTGGTGATTCACTACATAATTGCCAGCGGCATTTTTAAAAAATGAGGTCAGAAGTTCTGGATGTTGCCCAAACACAACCTTCTAAATCTTGCTTTTCTTGGATTCCTTCCTTAAGCAAATGACAGCATTATCCAGCACCCAAACTGGAAACCCAGGAGGTATTTCTGGCTTTCTGTGTATCATTCTTTTGCTACAATGTACTTTTCAGTCTCTTTGTGACAAACATGGTGCTGGTTCCAGGAGTGCAAAGGCAAACAAGGCCTACCAAATCCTTCTGATGTTTCATAGGAAACCTGTCTGGACCCGTTGACTTGATTTATTAAGGTTTTCATAGTCTCTTTCCAACCTAATCTCTCCACTTTCCATGTACTTTTTACTGTAGCCTGGAGATATGTGCTTGCTTTTCTCTGTGCCTTTGCTCACACTGTCCCGGGAACTTAGTACCACCACTTCTTATCTGCCCCTGTCCACTTTGCCTAGCTTTAGATTTCTTTTAAGGTTTGATTCCAGTCTCATCTTTGGGAACCCTCTGACTGCCCTTTAGCAAGTATATATTTAGAAGTATGGAAGAACCTATGGTATCTATCCACTTTATGCTTTATTTTTTTTTTTGAGAGTCGATGTGTTTATTTTTTTTATAATATGTTTTTTTTTCAGAAAACATCATGTTTATTTTTTTCTTTTTTATAATATTTTTATTATGTTAGTCACCATACAGTACATCCCTGGTTTTTGATGTAAAGTTCCATGATTCATTAGTTGCGTATAACACCCAGTGCACCATGCAATACATGCCCTCCTTACTACCCATCACCAGCCTATCTCATGGGTGGCCCAGTCGTTAAGTGTCTGCCTTCGGCTCAGGGTGTGATCCCAGCGTCCTGGGATCGAGTCCCACCTCAGGCTCCTCTGCTGGGAGCCTGCTTCTTCCTCTCCCACTCCCCCTGCTTGTGTTCTACTTTATGCTTTAAAGTGAAAAAAAAAAGAATTCATAATTGTGTGTTTAGTACAGTTCACATATAATGTTTCATATGCTATATACTGTTAAAAAGTAATAGATAAATTACCTGAAGGAAATATAAGAAAATGTTGTAAGTGGTTAAGTAACATATTCACAGCCATGCAGATGGTAAATTGCAGAACTTAGGCTCAAATCTGGTCCTATAGATTATAGAATAACGGGTGACAAAAAGTCATTTTTTTCTCTTTAAATCAGTTCCACATTTTCTATAAGGAACAAGAATTTTATAATCAGGAAAAAATACATTATTATATTTCCATATTTAGTTTTTTTGTATTAACTATAAACAGTATTTTATTCTGTATTTTAATATACGGGATATACCCTGCCATTTCTTTCTCCCTTTCCACCTTTCTGCCTCTGACAATGTCAAGTCTGATTCTTGAACTCTATTCTGTAACCACAGTCTTTTATGCTTTGTTTATTGATTTGTTCTAAAAGTTGAAAATAAACAGCATGAATGTTAATATGACCATGCAAATATTGCAGATCTAAGTAGCTTACTATGATAATACACACACACACACACACACACACACACACACACACTGCATTTTGTTTTTACTGGAGTTTTTAGTTGCCTTTCTTTTCCCCTTGTACTGGTTGCTTTTAGCACACCCTGAGTGATTTTCAGATTCTCCATCCAGTTAGATACTCTGTTGAGTCCCTTTTTTTCTCTTCAAGGGATCTCTAGCTTCCTGTTCTGGTCTGTCCTTGATGTTTTCCTGCCCACTGTTTTGTTGTTATACAGGACTTCGTTGTGTCCCGAATTGTACATGTTGCTCTTTTTTCATTAACTCCCTCATTTCACTGTAGCACATCTTCAAGTCACTTGTCAAGAAAGAGTATATGGAAGACAAAATTATTGAGAGCTTATATATCAAAAAACAACTTTTTCTGTCCTCAAGCTTGATTGGTACTTTGACTGGCTCTGAAATTCTGCATTGAAAAAATTTCCCCAGAATTCGTAGATGCCTGGTTCCAATCTGATTTTTTTAAGATTTTATATATTTATTTATCATAGAGAGAGAGAGAGCACAAATGGGCAGCAGCAGGCAGAGGGAGAAGCAGGCTCCTGGCTGAACAAGGAGCCCGATATGGGACTTGATTCCTGGATCCTGGGATCATGACCTGAGCAGAAGGCAGCTGCTTCACCAACTGAACCACCCAGGCGTCCCTCCAGTCTGATTCTTATTTCTTTGATAATCAATAAATACTGCTTGCATTACTGTGATCTGTCCCCATACTCCCATGCCTGGAAGCTTTTAAAGTCTCCTCTTTATTCTTGGTGCACTCGATTCCCCAGTGTACTCAGTGGAATTTTTCAATCTAGTGACTCAAGTTACTTTTATTTTTGGAAATTTTCTTGTGTTATGTGATAATTCCTCCCTTTCCATATATATGTAAATTAATTGCTATGTTAGTCACCATACAGTACATCATTAGTTTTTGTTGTAGTGTTCCATGAGTCATTGTTTGCATATAACACCCAGTGCTCCATGCAATACATGCCCTCCTTAATACCCATCACTGGGCTAATGCATCCCCCCACCCCCCTCTCCTCTAAAACCTCGGTTTATTTCCGGGAGTCCATAGTCTGTCATGGTTCATCTCTGATTCCCCCCCATTCACTCTTCCCTTCCTTCTAATGTCCTTCATGCTGTTCCTTATGTTCCACAAATAAGTGAAACCATATGATAATTGCCTTTCTCTGCTTGACTTATTTCACTTAGTATAATCTCCTCTAGTTCCATCCATGTTGATGCAATTGTTAGGTAATCATCTTTTCTGATGGCTGAGTAATTCCATATATTTTTTTTTTCTGGTTTTACTCTTTCTGGAATTCCTGTCAATCAAATGTTGAACCTTGTGGTTTGATCCTCAACTACTTTCTGTGTTACTACCATGTCCTTGTTTTGTGCTATTTTCAGGGAAAATACATTCGTTATTTTTCAGCCTGTCTAGTGAATTTCTTATTTTGGCAATAATTTCTAAAAAGCCCCTTTCCCCCGTTTGTTCTTTTTTGTAGTATTCTTTTCTCATTTTAGAGATACATTTTCTTAAAGGTTTCTCTGTAACCTGATATCTCACCCCTTCATGCCCTTGCCCCTGGGTCCTTTTTTGTCTTTGTTTATTCTCATTGGAGACTTTCCTCAAATATGTTGTGATTCTTACTGACATATACAAATAAGTCTCTGTGTGTTTATCAAAAGTCCAATTGAGACCTCTGTATGTGGGAGTGGGATTTGCTCAGTTAAGAGGCTTCCTTCTAGAGTACTTGGTAGGGAGCAAGCTCTTTCCCTGGAAACCTCTAAGTGCCAGAATGCTGAGATCTTTTGTCTGTGGCTCATATGCTTCTTTAGCAGGAAATCCTCTGATGTTTTTGTCTGGGGTTTGGATGCCATGAGTGGTTCTGTAGCAGTGGGAGAGAAGAAAATCACGTGTTGTTATAAACTTTTGGTTAATGCCCATATTTTTAGCCTTACTTTTCCCTCCCACCCTTAATATACCTGGTGTTTCCAAGTCCCGAGTTGCTTTGTGATTTGGCAGGGTATGTCAGCTACTTCCTTCCATTGTATTGCCCTCAGCAAGTGTTTCAAGCTGTTATTCCCTCCATGCAACTTTCTCAGTTACCACTTCATCCATTTTCCATCTTACAGAGATTTGTTCCCCTTATCACATTATTATTTATACATTTTAAGTCATTATAATAATTCATTATCATTTTAGGGGAAGTTAAAACATTTAAAAAAACAATGTTGGTATGGTTTGATATAGTACTACCTTAGCTACCCTAAAAATGAATATTTTGACAGTGATTTATGTACTTGCCAGTGGTACTGTTTTTAAAAAAGAAAGAAAGAAAACAATCCAAGTGACTAATGATAGGGGAATGATTAAATTATGATAGAATATTATGCAACCACTAAAATAATAATTTAAAGGATATTCAGTGATATAAAATATTCCCAATATTAAATGAACAATGCTAAGTACAAAATTAAATGGTGGGTACAGATAGCCCAGTTTTCTTAAATATACATGCATAGAAAAGACTGAAAGACAATAAGTACATGGGGTGATTAGTGGTTAAATTTTACTGCTTTGTCTATATTTTCTACAATATGCCTCAATTACTTTCATGATCAGGAGGGGAAAAGCTAATAAAAAACAAGATCATGGACATACAGAGTGATGAGATAATTTCGGGGAGTGTGGTAGTTGGGAGCAGCAGAAGAAGGGACTGGTTACCAATGACCTAATGGTGAACAGAGTTCAGTCAGGGAATATATGTAACCATACTGATTGTGACATATAGTTGTGGCTGGAGTGTGGAGGCTAGGCTGGTGAGGGGAGAAATGAATCCTGGAGACGTAGAGATAGCTTTTGTCAGACTACAAGGGAGATTCTGACCCAGGCAGTGTCAGGGGGCCAGAAGAGAAGGGACAGATAGAATGAGCAGGTCTTAGGGGCATGAAAGATCAAGCAACAAATCCCCAAGCCAGAAATCAGCCTCCACACCCTGGTGAAACATGACTTGTGACAAATGGGTCCTGGCCCATGAGAGAGAAGCCCTGGTTTCTTTGTGCCTCTCTGGAGCCACCCTGTGTTAACAGTGGTCAATACTTATGTGGTGGTTGGGTGGGGTTTGGGAGAAGCAAACCTAAGTCCTAGCAGGCTAGTAGCAAGATTGTGACCACCCCATTCGTTGAGGGGTTCCTGTGTGGGAGACTAAATGCCAAATGTTCTTTATTTCATTTAGGCCTCACCTGAGGAGGGAAGTTCTTTTATAATCCCCGTTTTCAAGGGCAGTATTCACAGTATTAGAATAACTCTGAGGCCGAAACCTGTGCCCCTTTCTCCCAAGCTACTTTCTCAATGTCCCTCCAGAGACCCTTCTCATCAAAAGTTATAAAAGGAAACAATGAAGAGTAAGTCTTCCTCCTAGCCCAGAGTACCCCAGGTTAGGAGTACCCTGGAAATAACTGTTGCAAATTTCTTGATCCTTCCAGAGAGAGTCTGTGCATTTACAGTCTTATGTATCCCCCTTTAAAACACACTCACAGGAGTTTAGGATATGCACTATCTATACCTTTTTTTTCCCCTCATGTAGTGTGTCTTGGAGATGGTTCTATTTTAGCCTATAAGATCTACCTCATTCTTTTCTTTGCCATGTGATAGTGAATTGTATAGATGTACCATGATTCATGTAGCAGTGTCCTGTTGTTGGGCATATAGGATCTTTTCTATCTTTTGTTTTATAAACAATGCCATGCTGAATAGCCCAGCATGCTATCTTGTGTGTGCGACTTTGCAGGATAAGTTGATAAAGGGTAGGTACATTTGGTATTTTGATAGAAATTGCAAATGCAGTTCCCACTATGTGTATGAAAATGCCCATTTCCATGAGTCTTCTATAAAACTATTGTTTTCTGGTCTGATAAGTGAAAAATTCTCTCATGTTTTATTTTGTGTTCAGTTACGAGGGAAACTGGATATTGTGTCAGGTGTTTACAAAGTTGTGTGTTTCTTTTTTCATCATTTGCTTGTTCATGTTCTTTAGCAGTTTTCTGTTGGTTGTTGGTCCTTTTAAGAATTGGTTTGTATGAGTGCAGCATCCTTTCTTGATTAAAACTTCACAGTGTAAGGATAGAGGGTACATACCTCAGTATCATAAAAGCCATCTATGAATATCATTCTCAATGGGGAAAAACAGAGCTTTTCCCCTAAGGTCAGGAACACAGCAGGGATGTCCACTCTCACCACTGCTGTTCAACATAGTACTAGAAGTCCTAGCCTTAGCAATCAGACAACAAAAAGAAATAAAAGGCATCCAAATTGGCAAAGAAGTCAAACTCTCACTCTTTGCAGATGATATGATACTTTATGTGGAAAACCCAAAAGACTCCACCCCAAAATTCCTGGAACTCATATAGGAATTCAGCAAAGTGGAAGGATATAAAATCAATGCACAGAAATCAGTTGCATTTCTATACACTAGCAATGAGACAGAAGAAAGAGAAATTAAGGAGTCAATCCCATTTATAATTGCACCCCAAATCATAAGATACCTAGGAACAAATCTAACCAAAGAGGCAAAAGGTCTCACTCAGAAACTGATAGACAACTCATGAAATTGAGGAAGACACAAATGAAATGGGAAAATGTTCCATGCTCATAGATTGGAAGAACCAATCTTATTAAAATGTCTATGCTACCTAAAGCAATCTACACATTCAGCACAATCCCTCTCAAACTACCATCAGCTTTTTTCACAGAACTGGAACAAATAATCCTAAAATTTATATGGACCAGAAAAGACCCTGAATAACTAAAGTGATGTTGAAAAAGAAAACCAAAGCTGGTGGCATCACAATTCTGGACTTCAAGCTCTATTAAAAGCTGTAATCATCAAGACAGTATGGTAATGGCACACAAACAGACACATAGATCAATGGAACAGAATAGAGAACTCAGAAATGGACCCTCAACTCTATGGTCAACTAATCTTTGACAAATCAGGAAAGAATATCCAATGGAGGAAAAAAAAGACAGTCTCTTCAACAAATGGTGTTGGGAAAATTGGACAGCCAAATGCAGAAGAATGAAACTGGACTATTTCCTTACACTATACACAAAAATAGACTCAAAATGGATGAGAGAGCTAAATGTGAGACAGGAATCCATCAAAATCCTTGAGGAGAACACAGACAGCAACCTCTTCAACCTTGGCCACAGCAACTTCTTGCTAGACACGTCTCCAAAGGCAAGGGAAACAAAGGCAAAAATGAACTTTTGAGACTTCATTAAGATAAAAACCTTTTGTACAACAAAGGAAACAGTCAACAAAACCAAAAGACAGCCAACAGAATGGGAGAAGATATTTGCAAATGACATATCAGATAAAGGGCTAGTATCCAAAATCTGTAAAGAACTTTTCAAACTCAACACCCACAGAACAAACAATCCAATCAAGAAATGGTCAGAAGACACGAACAGACATTTCTCTAAAGAAGATCCAAATGGCCAACAGGCACATGAAAAAGTGCCCAACATCACTTGGCATCAGTGAAATACGAATCAAAACCACAATGAGACACCACCTTATACCAGTCAGAATGGCTAAAATTAACAAAACAGGAAACAGCAAATGCTGGCAAGGATGTGGAGAAAGGGGAACCCTCTTAAACTGTTGGTGGGACTGCAAGCTGGTACAGCCACTTTGGAAAACAATATGGAGTTTCCTCAAAACATTGAAAATAGAGCTACCCTATGACCCAGCAATTGCATTACTGGGTATTTACCCCAAAGATACAAATGTAGTGATCCAACGGGGCACCTGCATCCCAATGTTTATAGCAGCGATGTCCATAATGGCCAAACTATGGAAAGAGCCCAGATGTCCATTGAAAAGATGAATGGATAAAGAAGATGTGATACACACACACACACACACACACACACACACACACACACACACAATGGAATATTATGCAGCCATCAAGAAATAGAATCTTGCCATTTCCAATGACGTGGATGGAACTAGATGGTATGATGCTGGGTGAAATAAGTCAATCAGAGAAAGACAGTTATCACATGATCTCACTGATATGTGGAATTTAAGAAACAAGGCAGAGGATCATAGGGGAAGAGAGGAAAAAAAATGAAACAAGATGAAACCAGAGAGGGAGACAAACCGTAAGAGACTCTTAATCTTAGAAAGCAAACTGAGGTTGCTGGAGGGGAGGAGGTGGGGGGATGGGGTAGCTGGGTGATGGACATTCAGCAGGGTATGTGTTGTGAGTGCTGTGTGTTGTGTAAGACTGATAAATCACAGGCGTGTACCCCTGAAACAATACATTATATGTTAATAATTTTAAAAAAGAATTGGTTTGTATGGACTCTGTAGTAAAGAAATTATTTATCTGCCATATGTGTTGCAAATATTCCCTAGTTTACACTTCTTTAATTTTTAATGTTTGGGTATTTCAGTTTTAAAGTCAAGTCCAAGACTTCTCCCTCTTCAAATTACACATTCTCCCATAATTTCGCCTAGTCCTTTGATTTAGGTCCATTTGAAATTCATTTTTTTTAAATATTTTATTTATTTATTTGACAGAGATAGAGACAGCCAGCGAGAGAGGGAACACAAGCAGGGGGAGTGGGAGAGGAAGAAGCAGGCTCATAGCGGAGGAGCCTGATGTGGGACTCGATCCCAGAACGCAGGGATCACGCCCTGAGCTGAAGGCAGACGCTTAACAGGTGCACCACCCAGGCGCCCCCATTTGAAATTCATTTTGGAGTAACAACTGAATTGGATCCTAGTCCCACTGCCCACCCCTTTTCCTCTGGTCCCAGCAGGAGGAATCAATCTGCAGAACCACAAAGATGAAGACAGCTCCTGTCTTCCCTGAACTGCTGGGTGAAAGCCTGCATCCATGTACCTCCTTCCCAGTGTGTGGGTGGGGGGGCGGTGGGTAAACTCCAGCAACCCAGCTTGAGATCAGCCAAGGTCTGCGCTGGGCCCATCGATGCCACACCGCTTGCACTCTGGTTAATAGAGGGCAGGAATAATGGGAGGGGGCGACATGGGAAAGAAGAGCTGGGGGTGGGGGAGAAGAGGCCACATTCATGGGCAAGGGAGAGGGAGGACCCAGTTCTGTGCAGGCAGGGGCGTGTTGGAAGAGGAAGTGAAGTGGGGACTGCAGCCTGAGGTCAGTGAGGGAACAGAGTAGTCTTCAACTGAGGTGGGGGATGGAGGGAGTGTTGGGAATGGGGCCAGGGCCAGCTGGGGGAGAATCATCAATGGATGGGAAGAGCAGAGATGTGGAGGAAGTGGTGGGTAAGGAAAGGGGACAGATGGGGTGGTGTGGGGGGTTGGGGATTGGGGGTTGGGAAAGGAGAGGCTCAGCCCAGAGCAAGGGCAGTTTCTTTTAAGACCTGAGCCTGCCCAAGCTGATTTCTCTGGCCTTGGGTGGGTGGGGTAGGAACCAGGTTGTATTACTGGGGACAAGATGATTCTCTCGAACCTTCTAGTAGGTAGGAGGGCATTCTAGACTGGCAGTGCCTCTCACCTGTCACCCTAACCACTCCGAAGATCAGTCATCCCTTCACTCCCTCCAAGCTGAGTGTGAGGCTGGGATAAATGAATGATTTGAAAAGACATTGTGGCCATTAAAAGGCTCCTGGTTGCATAGGCCTGCCATGCTCCTGTTGGAGGACAGCATGGGAATGTATAAAAGGAAACCAGGCAGAAGGAGTTAAGATGGTGGAGGAGTAAGGGGCCCTAATTTCACCTGGTCTCTGAAATTCAGTTAGATATCAAATCATTCTGAACATTGGTATGCAATCAACTAGAGATCTCATAAAAGAATTGCTGCAATTCTACAAATAGAAAAGTGACCACTTGGGGTGCCTTGGTGGCTCAGTTGGTTAAGCAACTGCCTATGGCTCAGGTAATGATCCTGAAGTCCTGGGATTGAGTCTCACATTGGGCTCCCTGCTCAGTAGGGAGTCTGCTTCTCCCTCTGAGCCTCCCCTCTCCCATGCTCTCTCTCATTCTCTCTCAAATAAATAAAATCTTAAAAAAAGAAGAAAAGCTACCACTTTTTGCAAAGTAGGAGGTGCAGAGAAGTGAATCCCAGGCGATATATTGGAAGATAAACCATGGGTAGAGGGAGCCTCTATAAGTTGGGTAATGGAAAGTGTTATAAGCAGTGGAGCACAAAATTGGAACCTTTAGAAGTCTGTGTGGAAGATGTTCAGGTAGTGAAGTGGGAGGGAATCCCAGGTGGGAGAGCATGGTCCTAGAATCCCCAGGGTGAAAAAAGAAGGAGGGTTCCAGAGTGTGGTACAGTCCCCAACCATTGGAGAGGAAAAGCTAACTGAAAACAGCAAGTTCCAGGATCAGCTTACAGATTAGTATTGCCATAGACCAAAAGTCATTGTACAGTTGGGCAAATATTATCAAAGCAGAGGCCCAACAAGAAAGAGAACTGTGGCAAGACCTTCAACTTAGTTCTGGCACTACCCGGCCCCAAAGAGTAATTCTAAGGAATGACTGGATTAGGGACGCAAGACTGGTGCATGACAAATACCCCAAGAATACAGAAGCAAGCCATGCCATGGGAAACACTACAGTGAAGCGAATAGCATGGTTCTAGCAAAAACCTAAGCCTCCACCCCATAATGTGCCTAGTCCCTGAAACCAAAACTTAACCCTGAGCTTCACCCTAGAGCTCATGCTCAGCTCAGACCTCAGAGCAGTTCTCCACACTGCCATCAGATTGACTCCTACTATGTCCCAGAAAAGAACCCTAACCCAAACCCTGGCTGTGCAACTTTTTGTACTTGAACCCAAGTTATGGGTGGGGGGGGTGGAGCACAAAACATTGGGTCACCTGACTGATACCGGACTCTTGAGTCAGGAACACAATGGGAAACCATACCCCTTGCAATCCTGGGATGATGCTGGAGAACAAGATCATAGGGAAAAAACAGAAACTCAACAACCCTAGGATCATCCCCCTGAGGCCAAACCTGAAGACCGAGACTCACCCTAATGCTAGCCCTCCACTCAGCCCTCAGGATAGGACTCGGCACTGCCATCAGATTGACGCTTAACGTCTTCAGGACTATAACCCTAATCCTAGCCCTAGAGCTGGCCCAAATCAAACCCAATTCCGAGATGGGAGGGTCCAATGGACTGGACACGTGGGCAGTGCCAGGCTAATCAGTCAAGAACAAAGAAGTAAACCAGGAGACTTGCAACACCTGGGTTGTGGCCGGTGACCATGATTGTACTGAAAAGCCAAAACCTCAGGAACACTAGGAACATCTCCCTGAAGTCAAATGGGAAGCTAGATTCTCAACCTACTGCTAACCCTCAACTCAGCCCTCAGGGCACTTCTATGCACCTCCACTGGTTAGATGCCTACACTCTCCTGGTTTTTCACCCTTACCATAGGTTTGGCTCTGGCCCTGCCCAGGCCCCAGTTGTAATTCTGAGGAATGATGGAATTTGGGACACACGACTGCTGCAAGACAAATCCCCCAAGAAGACAGAAGCAAGCCATGCCATGGGTAACAACAGCAGTGAAACTAATAGCATGGTTCCAGCGAAGACCTGACACTCCACCCCACAATGTACCAAAACCTTGAAACCAAACCCTAACCCTGAGCTTCACTCTAGAGCTTAACCTGAACTCAGGTCTCAGGGTAGGTCTCCACACTCCCATCAGATAGATTCCTACTATCTCCCTACCAGAACCCTAACCCTGGCCCTTGCTGTGCAATGTCATGTGTCCGTGCACAAGTTCTTAGGGCACAATCAATTTGGTACACATGACTGATGCAAGACTCATCAATCAGGAACACAGACGGAAACCGTGCCTCCTGCTACTGGAGAACATGATTCTAGCGAAAAACCTGAAACTCAGCAACACAAGGAATGACTGGATTTGGGACACAAGACTAGTGCACGACAAATACCACAGAATACAGAAGCAAGCCATACCATGGGAAACACCGCAGTGAAGCTAATAGCATACTTCTAGCAAAAACCTAACCCTCCACCCCACAATGTGCATCGTCCCTATGACCAAACACGAATCCTCAGTTTCACCCTAAATATCACCCTCAATTCAGGCCTCAAGGCTAGTCTCCACACTGCCATCAGATTGACTCCTACCCTCTACCAGACCATAGCCCTAACACTAGTCCTGCCTATAAAAAGAGCCTACTGTGCCCGAACCCTAGTTCTGAGAGTGTAATGGATTTGAGTCACCTGATCTATGCCAGACTCATCTGTCAGGGACAGAGAAAGAACCCATGCCACTTGGAACCCAGAGATATTGCTGGAGAACATGATTCTAGCCAAATGCCTGGAACTCAGCCTCACCAGGAGCATCCCCCTGAGGCCAAATGCAAAGACTGAGCCTCACCCTAATGCTAGCCCTACCCTCAGCCCTCACGGTAGGACTCTGCATTGCCATCAAATTGGCCTCTGGTCTTCAGGACTGTAACCCTAACCCTGGCCCTGGGTGTGGCCCTGACCAGACCCAAACCTTAGTTGTGTGCATCAGATGGATTTTGGACACCTGGGCAGTGTCAGGCTAATCAGGCAAGAACAAAGAAGGAAACCGGGTGACTCGCGACCCCTGGGATGTGGCTGGCAACCATGACCGTATTGAAAAGCTGAAACCTCAGGCATACAAGGAGGCTCTCCCTGAGGCCAAACGGGAAGCCCGATACACTTTTTTTTTACACTCCATCAAGAATGAATATATATATAATTGTGTTCAGTTAGCCAACATAGAGTCCATCTTTAGTTTCTGATATAGTCTTCAACAATTCATTAGTGTGTATAACACCCAGTGATCATCACGACACATGCCCTCCTTAATACCCATCACCTGGTTACCCCATCCCTCCCACATCCTCCCTTTTGTAACCCTCATTTTATTTCCCAAAGTCCAGAGTCTTTCATGGTTACTCTCCCTCTCTGATTTCTTCCCATTCAGCTTTCCCTCCCTTCCTCTGTGGTCCTTCACAATATTCCTTATGTTCCACATATGAGTGAAACCATATGATAATTGTCTTTCTCAGCTTGACTTATTTCACTTGGCATAATCCCTTCCAGTTCATCCCTGTCAACGCAAATGGTAGGTATTCATCCTTTCTGTTGGCTGGGTAATATTCCATTGTATATATGAACAACATGTTCTTTATCCATTCATCTGTTGAAGGACATCTCGGCTCCTTCCACAGTTTGGTTATTGTGGACATTGCTGCTATGAACATTGGGGTGCAGGTGCACCTTATTTACACTACATCAAAGACATAGAATTCAAGTTTTAACTAATATCTTGTTTCATGAAGATAGAAGCATTGACAAATGTATGTGTGGAAGCATAAGGCAAGTGGCATATACTTAAAATCTAATAAACAACACTAGAGAAACTGGCTTTCCACTAATTTCTCCTTACCTGAAGATAGAAGCATTTTCAAAAGTGTGTTGGAAAGAATAAGGAAAGTACCATATACTTAACTCTGAGAAACAAGTCTGTGTAGAATGCAACTTTCACTAACCTCTTGTATCATGAAGATGGACGAGTTTACACATGTATGTGTGGAAGCATAAGGAAAAGTGCCACAAACTTAACTCTAAGAAAGAATACTGTAGAGAAACCGTGTTTCAACTAACATCGTCTTTCCTGAGGTAGAAGCATTTTCAAAAGCATGTCTGAAAACATAAGGAAAGTACCATATATACTTAACTCTGAGATACAAGTCTGCTTAGAATGTATCCTTTCAACTAACATCTTGTTTCATGAAGAGAGAAGCATTTTCAAATGTATGAGTGGAAAGTGTAAGGAAAGTGCCCTATATGTAACTCGAAGAAATAACACAGTAGGTGAACTGTCTTTCAAACAACATCATCTTTATGGAAGATAGAAACATTTCAAAAATGCATGTGAAAGCATAAGAAAAGTACCACATACAGAACTCAAAGAAACAACCCTGTAGAGGAACTGACTTTCCACTAACATCTTATTTCATGAAGATAGAGGCATTTTCAGAAGTGTGTGTCAAAACATAAGGATAGTGCCATATACTTAACTCTGAGAAACAAGTGTGGGGAGAAAGCAACTAGAGGTTTCTTTAGGTTCAAAATTAGTCTCTTGTAGACAGCATATGGATGGGTCCTGATTTTTTTTATCCAATCTGAAACCCTGTGTCTCTAGATGTGAGCATTCAGCCTGTTCACACTGAAAGTAACTATTGAAAGATATGAATTTAGTGCCATCGGATTGCCTGTAATGTCCCTGTTACATTGTCTGTAGAGAGTCTCTGATAATTTCTGGTCTACATTACTCTTAGGGTGTTTCTTCTTTTATAAGACCTCCTTAACATTTCTTGAGGGGCTGGCTTGGTGGTCACATAATCTTTCTGTTTCTCCCAGTCCTGGAAGCTCTTTATCTCTTTGTCCATTCTGAATGACAGCCTTGCTGGTAAAGTACTTTCTTTTCTTTTCTTTTTTTGTTAATTTATTTTTTTAATTTAAATTCAATTAGCCAAGGTATAGTACATCATTAGTTTTTGAGGTAATGTTCATTGATTCATTAGTTGACTATAACACCGAGAGCTCATCATATTACCTGCCCTCTTTAATTCCCATCACCCAGTACCTCATCCCCCCACCTACTTCCCTTTCCACAACCCTCAGTTTTCTTCCTGGAATCAAGAGTCTCATATGGTTTCTCTTCCTCTCTGATTTCTTCCCGTTCAGTTTTCCTTCCCTCCCCCTATTGTCCTCTGCACTATTCCTTATGTTCCACATATGAGTGAAACCATATGATAATTGTCTTTCTCTGCTTGACTTATTTCACTTAGTATAATACTCTCCATTCCATCCATGTCAATGTAAATGGTAGGTTTTCATCCTTTTATGATGGCTGAGTAATATTCCATTGTATGTATGAACCAATATTCTTTATCATTTCATCCATTGAAGGACATCTCAGCTCTTTCCACAGTTTGGCTATTTCAGAAATTGCAGCTATGCACATTGGGGTGCATGTGCCCCTTCTTTTCATTATGTCTGTATCTTTGGGGTAAATACCTAGTAGTGCAATTGCTGGGTCATAGGATATCTCTATTTTTAATGTCTTGAGGGACCTCCATACTGTTTTTCAGAGTAGCTGTACCAGCTTGCATTCCCACCAACAGTGTAAGAGGGTTCCCCTTTCTCCACATCCTCACCAATATTTATTGTTTACTCTTTGTTAATTTTAGCTATTCTAACTGGGATAAGGTGGTATCTAATTGTGGTTTTGATTTTTATTTCCCTAATGACAAGTGATGTGGAATATTTTTTCATGTGTCTGTTGACCATTTGTATGACTTCCTTGGAGAAGTGTCTATTTACATCTTCTGTCCATTTCTTGACTGGATTATTATCTTTTTGTTTTCTTAACTGTTTCCTTCACTGTGCCAAAGGTTTTTACTTTGGTGCGGTCCCAATAGTTTAATTTTGCATTGTTTCCCTTGCTTCAGGGAACATATGTAAAAAAATGTTTATATGACCAATGTCAAGAAATTACTGCCTATGTTTTTTCTAAGACTTGTATGGTCTTAGGTTTTACATTTATGTATTTAAAACATTTTGAGTTTATTTTTGAATATACTGTAAGAAACTGGTCCAGTTTTATTTATTTCTTTATTTATTATAATAATTTTTTATTATGTTATGTTAGCCACCATACAGTACATCCTTAGTTTTTGAGGTAGTGTTCCATAATTCATTATTTGTGTATAACACCCAGTGCTCCATGCAATATGTGCCCTCCTTAATACCCATCACCAGCCTATCCCAACCCCCATCCCCTCCCCTCTGAAACCCTCAGTTTGTTTCCCAGACTCCACAGTCTCTCACTGTTTATTCCCCCTTCTGTTTACCCCCCTTTCATTCTTCCCTTCCTTCTCCTGATCTTCCAGCTATTTCTTATGTTCCATAAATGAGTGAAACCACATGGTAGTTGTCTTTCTCTGCTTGACTTATTTCACTTAGCATAAACTCCTCCAGTCCCGTCCATGTTGCTGCAAATGTTGGGTAATCATTCTTTCTGGTGGCTGAATAATATTCCATTGTATATATGGACCCACATATTCTTAATCCAGTCACCTGTTGAAGGGCATCTTGGCTCCCTCTGCAATTTAGCTATTGTGGACAATGCTGCTATGAACATTGGGGTGCATATGGCCCTTCTCTTCACTATGTCTGTATCTTTGGGGTAAATACCCAGTAGTGCAATTGCTGGATCATAGGGTAGCTCAATTTTCAACTTTTTAAGGGACCTCCACCCTGTTTTACAAAGCAGCTGTACCAACTTGCATTCCCACCAACAGTGTAAGAGGGATCCCCTTTCTCCACATACTCTCCAACAATTGTTGTTTCATGCCTTGTCTATTTTTGCCATTCTAACTGGCGTAAGGCGGTATCTCAATGTGGTTTTGATTTGAATTTCCCTGATGGCTAATGATTTTGAACATTTTTTCATGTGTCTGTTAGCCATTTGTATCTCTTCATTGGAAAAGTGTCTGTTCATATCTACTGCCCATTTTTTGATTTGATTATTTGTTTCTCATATATTGAGTTTGAGACATTCTTTGTAGATCTTGGATACCAGTCTTTTATCTGTAGTGTCATTTGCAAATATCTTCTCCCATTCCGTGGGCTGCCTCTTAGTTTTTTTGACTGTTTCCTTGGCTGTACAGAAGGTTTTTATCTTGATGAAGTCCACAAGTTCATTTTTTCTTTTGTTTCTCTGCAGCAACATGGATGGGACTGGAGGAGATTATGCTAAGTGAAATAAGTCAAGTAGAGAAACACAATTATCATATGGTTTCACTCACTTATGGAACATAAGAAATAGAAAGATTGGTAGAAGAAGGAAGGGAAGAAGAAAGGGGGGTAAACAGAAGGGGGAATGAACCATGAGAGACTATGGACTCTGGGAAAACAAACTGAGGGCTTTAGAGGGGAGGGGGGTGGAGGAATGGGATAGGCTGGTGATGGGTAGTAAGGAGGGCATGTATTGTATGGTGCACTGGGTGTTATACACAAGTAATGAATCATGGAACTTTACATCAAAAACTTGGGGTGTACTGTATGGTGGCTAACATAACATAATAAAAAATTTTTATTAAGAAAAACTGTGGTTTTGGACATCTAGGTGAAAGGATGCTGGGTTTGAGTGTGAAGATTAAAGTATTGCTTCTGGCTGCCCCTAACACAGTACTTATGCTGTAGGGAAGAGCACCGATGGCCGCCTGGAAGAAGCAGTGCCTGTGCTTTCTGAATAACGGTCCTGCTCCTCCAACACATGCATGAGGAACACAGACTAACATGTCCTTATCTTGGGGCCCCTGATGCTCAAAAGGCACCTTGGGCCTGCATCTCTTTAATCAGCCCCTGGCTATGTGATTCCTAGAGTGCTTGCAGAGTGTGTCCTAGGTCTTTATTCGTATCATCAACATTATTGTACAAGGTGCTGAAGGAAGAGATTAACTCTTATGTAAGTACAGATGGAGCTCAGCACAATACCTCCTAGTAACATAAGTGCCAGTATCGCTTTTTCCTCCCTTCTTAGTCCATCCTCCTGATCTAGGGCTCTTATCTCAGTCCCCACAAAGAGGAAAGAGATAGAGGCCTCCTGTTCTCATCCTTCAGAACCTCGTTTTGTTTGCCTTGCCAGCTCCCTTCTCTCCTCACTCTCTACACCTGTGCCTGCCTTCAAAGTTATTCTCAACAGCCTGGTTGCCTTTCATGCCGATGCTGAGCACACTGCTCCCACTGCCACCATTCCACTCCTTCTCCACCCTCCCCTCTCCACACGTGACCTCTGTGGTCATGGGGTTGCTCTCCTGCTCACACTCACCAGGGCCTCTCTCTACCCTGCGGAACAAATGCAAATCCTGGAACCTGAGAGGGAAAGTTACCACAGTGTGCTCCCTTTTCCTCTCTCCCAAATGAGAAAGGAAAAGAGTCCATGTGCCATAACGCACTCAGCATCCCCAGCCAGTCCCGCAGCTGCATCCACAAATCCAAAACATTGAGATCATTGGGGCAAAATACCTAGAACCCCGGGTCAGTTTTAATTTAGAAAGAGTCTACATGGGTTCTCTTTAGTCGAATCATGTTTGCTGTTATTTCCATTATGGTGCCATCTTCAAGAAGAAAGCAGGCCCTGTGAGAGATGTATGAATTTAGAATTGAGGGCTTCAGAGGGGAGGGGGTGGGGGATTGGGATAGGCTGGTGATGGGTAGTAAGGAGGGCACATGTTGCATGGTGCACTGGGTGTTATACGCAAATAATGAATCATGGAACATGGCATCAAAAACTGGGGATGTACTGTATGGTGACTAATATAACAAAATAAAAATTATTTAAAAAAAAAGAATTGAGGGAAGGAAGATACATGGAATTGTGCCTGGAGACAGTGTTATGTTTCTTCAGCAGGACCCATCACCCTTCAGGTGAGCAAAGAGCTGGAAGGAACCAAATAGGCTTGACCTTGTTCACTGCTAAGTTTCCAGGCTAAAAGGGAAAGTGATCACCAGGCACCTTGTACACAAATCCATCAATAGATACAAACATGTGCACTGCTTTATGGGAAAAGTGCAGTATTCTCTAGGGGCATACCAGTCATGCATCTTAATGTATGACAGGAGGATAAGATTCCATGATGGAACAACATTTAAGGTAGATGTTGACTTTCGTGGTCTTATCATCATTCTGTAAGGCCTACTAAACCTGTTTACTTCTCAGGCAGCACATACGGATGGAGGCAGGAGTCCAACCTACATTGATCTTGACCTTGACCTTGACCTTGTACGGAAATACATGTCCTGTATCACACACTTTGGAGTGGTAATCCTGCAAGTGGCAATGGTTTACACTGGCATATGCATGTGGAAATTTTAAAACCCTGTTGAAATTTCCTTTGCCTTGTTCCCATTGAGAAATGTGCTTTAAATTGGCAACACTCTCTTCTTTATACTATCATGTTCACTTGTACTGTTTTTGGGGGTTGGGCACATATCTTCCATGGCAAGTTCTCACCACCACAGGATCAGGATGGGTGTGATTAGGTGTAGAATCAGGATCCAGAGCACACATAATCCCAGAGTGTTGGGTATCTGAAGCATGTTTACAAAAGCATTGATTCTGTGTTTTCACCCAGCCTGCTGGTGAACACATATTCTTTTTTCTTCATTGCTCTGAGAATAACCATCCCTTCACTTCCAGACAGACAAGGGAAAATGTTCAGGGCATGCACACAAATGAGCTACCCTAATGTATAGATTTTGCTGTGTACAGGAAAAAAAAAGAACATATGTCACACAGAGGGTAAGAAAATGTATATAATTTGAGAATCATATGATGAGACAGAGTAAATAGGACATTTAAAACTCAAATTTCTACTAATGCTTATTTTTTCCTCTGGAATACATTTTAATTCTTTGCTCTGGAAATATCTGGTAGCTCAGGAATAGGGGAAATGGGTGGAAATGGTGTTTTAAATCCAGAAGGTATCTTCTCCTTATTCTCCACATGCCAGCTTTATCCCCTGAATCACAATGAAATTTTCTGTCAACTCTATTTGGGGGGCAGGACATTTTCTCTCATAAAACTTTTCTTAAACACAATAACAACGTGTGGGCATGGAATCAGTTTGTGAAACAAATCTGTCCTCCTAAATGCCACACATGCCCTTCTATACAGACACTAGTCTCCACAGCAGCACCTGGACCCCTACTAGGTAGAGGAACAATCACCCTGAATGTTTTACAATGACCGGTTGCCATATAAGGATGTGATGCTGCACCTGAGGGTGTTCATGTTCCCCCTTCCCTGGGGTGGGGGTGCTTACCTGGTGGCCCATCCGCGGCTCCAGAAGCTTGACCCGCTGAGTCACTTGCGACTTGAGCTGAGGAATTGATAAAGACAACAGAATGAATGCTGGAGGTTGTCTGTATCATTTGGACTCAGACAACTCCATGTAGCTTTCGAACTCTTCACCCGTGAGGCGATATTTTCTGAACGTGCAAACCCTATCATAAGTGGTTCTGGGAAGGTAACGAAAATTCCATAAACTTATCTGTAAGAAACAACAGTGTACAGAAACACTCTTAGCCCTAACATCATCATTGTGCTTTTGGTACCATGATTTAACCCGACAAACATAGCACTGAGAAACAAAATTTGGGAGAAACCTGCTTCCAATGAAAAATATTTTCTTAACATGCAAACCCTATCATAAGTGGTCCTGGCAATGTAATGAAAATGCCATACACTTATCTGTAAGATACAACAGTCTACAGGTACTGTCTTAGCCCTAACATCATCATGGTGCTTTTAGTACCATGAGTAAAACCCGACGAATGTAGCTCTGAAAAACATTAGGCAAAAACCCGATTCCAATGAAGAATTTTTTTAAAAAGATTTTATTTATTTATTTGACAGAGATAAGACATCCAGCGAGAGAGGGAACACAAGCAGGGGGAGTGGGAGAGGAAGAAGCAGGCTCAGAGCAGAGGAGCCTGATGTGGGGCTCGATCCCATAATGCCGGGATTACGCCCTGGGCTGAAGGCAGACGCTTAACCACTGTGCCACACAGGCACCCCAACGAAAAATATTTTCTTAACGTGCAAACCCTATCATAAGTGGTTCTGGCAATGTAACGAAAATGCCATACACTTATCTATAAGAAACAACAGTGTACAGTGACTGTCTTAGCCCTAACATTATCATTGTGCTTTCGGTACCATGATTTAAACCCCACGAACATAGTACTGAGAAACAAAATTTGGAAAAAACCCGCTTCCAACGAAAAATATTTTCTTAACATGCAAACCCTATCACAAGTGGTTGTGGCAAGATAACGAAAATGCCATACACTTATCTGTAAGATACAACAGTGTACAGGAACCTTCTTAGCCCTATCATTATCATTCGTGAATATGGAAGTATGAACCAAAGTGATCTTGGAAGCCTAACGAAAGTGCCAAACACTTATCTGTGAGACAACACACTATACAGGGAAAGACCAATGAACATCATCTTTCACGAGTAGGAAGCATTAATGAAAAGGTTCTGGAATTTCCAGGACTCTGCCCCATCCTTATTGGTAATAAACCACCGGGTACAAGAAAACAATTTCAACTAACTTCAGCCTCCTCAATGCTGATCCCGATTCCACATTTGGTGTGAAGGCCTAGGGAAAGGTCCACATCCTTATAGCTAAGACAGTCGGTGTCAGGGTAATGCCCTTCAAGTCACCTCAGCCTTCCTGAAGACGGAAGCAGGAATCAAGGTGGTTATGTTACCATGAGGTAAGGAAGATGAGCATATAAGTGAGAAACAACAGTGGGCAGGACCTCTCTTCCAACGAACAGTATCTTTGCTTAATGTTGAATCCCTATGGTAAGTGGTTGTGGGCACTTGTGAGGTCAAAATCTTGAGTGTTTTGTAAAACCTCTTGGCCATTCACACATGAGACTAAGGTAGCTGGGGACTCCTAGGCAGTGATTTGTCCACTGTCAAAAATATGAAAAGATAAAAGAGACAGATGAGGTCTCCTCAGGCATTGTCCTTTATCCTCATCCTCCGTGAGGATGGCCATCTCTGGACAGCTCAGTGGCAGGGTCTCATTCACAGTGGGGGCATCTGTTCCTCACAGACATCAGGCAGGGAAATGGATTTGGTTCTCTGTGCCAGCCCAGCCACAGCTGAGTGTCACAGCACCCTCTCGTGGGCTCATAAGAGTTTCACTGTCACCAGGCAGGTCATTGTATTTGATAAACCACTGTGAGAGTTTGCAATTGCCTTCATCTGCAACCTCCTAGAGGCAAATGCAGATCTCTGGTACCATGTGAAGTCATGTGAAGGCATCGTGAGAAAGTGTCCTTTTGCTTAAAACATGGCTGGGGCTCCTGGCTGGCTCAGCCAGTTAAGCATGTGCCTTTGGCTCAGGTTATGATCCCAGGGTTCTGGGATCGAGCCCGGGCTCCCTGCTCAGCAGGAAAGGAGGTAGGGAAATAGCTTAGAACCCACAGAGAATCTGAATAAAGGGGAGTGAAATGGAACTTGTTCTGTGTTTTGCTTTAGGGATTGGAAGTTAGTTTTTTCTCAATTGTGACTGTTCTTGAAACAGAAAAGCTGTATTGGTCTTTTTTTTACCTTTAATTTTTTTTCTAATAATAATTTTTTATTATGATATGTTAGTCACTATACAGTATTTCCTTAGTTTTTGATTTAGTGTTCCGTGATTCATTATTTGCATATAACACCCAGTGCTCCATGCAATATGTACCTTCCTTAATACCCATCACTGGCCCATCCCAATCCCCCACCCCTCTCCCCTCTGAAGCCCTCAGTTTGTTTCCCAGAGTCCATAGTCTCTCGTGGTTCATTCCCCCTTCTGTTTAGGGTCCATTGTCTAAAGGGGCAGACAGTGGAAGTTCACCAAATATAAGATCGAAATTTCATTGTTCATTATAGATGCCGCCAAGTAGTTCCCAGACATTTCATTCTACTGTAGTAATTCATTATACCTGTGCAGGTGCACGTGGAAGACAATTGATGCATGCATAGTGGTAATAAAACACGCCCCTCAGTAGTAGAATAATAGAGGATGCATATGTGTAAAATTATTCGACTACAGCTTCCATGCTTTCCCTTTGGTTCCTTATTATCTATGAAATTGGACAATTTTTGTTCTCTAGGCTTAAAACTCATTGTCAGTATTTAGAGTTTTTCAATGCTGATCTTCTCCTGTATGAGTTACCAAAAACCTAAAATATGTATGAACTTTAAAAAATGCTATATTGAAAATTACAACAGGGAAGTTCCATTTTGTGAATATTGTGTCGATGGCTCTCTATTTTGACATCAGTATTCATTAGAAATGATGACATTTCATGTGAGTATAAATATCAATCTGAAAAAGAAAAGGTAGGAAGAACCTTGAATGTTTAAGTAATTGGTGAAATGACAGCTGTGCGTGTGTGTGTGTGTGTGTGTGTGTGTGTGTGTGTAATTGATTTTCAGTGAATGGTTCAGCTTCTTGTAGGGCTGTAATTGGAGTCTTAAAGTTGCTTTGGAAATGCATGAAATCATTGCATTTCCTAAAGCCCAAGCCTTGGAGGGTCTGAGAGCAGCTGACCTTGCCTGGAACCAGGCACACCCCAGCAGGGAGGGCTGGTGCAGAAAGGGCTCTGAGGGTCTTCTGCAGCTAGAGGGTTCCCCCGGAAGGGGTCAGGTGTGTGAGTGGGGCCCGGCCCACGACCCCACCCATGCCTGCGCTGGGTGTTGGGGCAGGGAGGCGCCTCCTGGACCCCCTGCACTGGCAGGGTTGCAGGGCGCCAGGGCGGGTTGCCCGACATCCAAGGGGCTCGGGCACCACCCTCCCCGACCAATCACTGCGTGGGGGTGGAGCTACGTCTCTGTGGGCGGTCCTGGAGTTGCAGCGGGTTGCCGACCTGGGGCAGAAGAAGGGGCGCTGGGAGAGAGAGAGTTGCCCTGCGGAGTTCCCCGCTGGTGAGTGAGCACTGTGCACTGGCGTGGGGGTCCGGGGGTAGGGTGCGCCCCGGGTGGGAGGCGGGGTTCTGGAAGGGCGCGTGGAGAGAGTTCATCGTGGGGACTCAGGTGAGTTTTCTTTTTCCGTTTAAAGTCTCTTCTGCCCGATGTCCGTCAACTGGCCATATTCCCCAGACCCGTGAACTCCAGGGCGCCCGCTCACCTGAGCTTTTGTGGGATGGGTTGCAGAATGTCAGGGTTTCCCGTGTTCCCCGGGAAGAGTGTGAGTAAGGGCCGCACACAGTCCCCATCTTCAGTGGAGTGTCTCCCGGTTCCCTGACACAGTGCTGGTGATGGACCTTGAGCAGTACCCCGAGTTCAGCAGGGTGTTCCCTGTTCCCCCAGGCATACGTGTGGTGGTAACAAGCCCCAGAGCCGTCCCCCAACTTCAGCATTATGCCCCATGTGCCCCCAGGTTAGTGGTAATTGGCTGTTAGAATCGTGCTGGAAAATCCTCCAGGTGGGGGCCTGGAGGCGGGTGTAAACCAGTTGCATTGGGAACAGACGGATTGAGGGTTTCTTTAGGAGAGTAAGTCCGCTTTCCAGAAAAGGCAAGGTCATCGTCTATTTAGAATGAAGATAATTGCTGCTAAACAACAAGCATGTGTTGCCCCTTCGCCCAGAAACCAAAGCAGGTGTGCAGGCTTTAGGTCAGAGGTGCCTTCTTCTCCCCAGCTGACAGCACTTCTCTGCTCTGGCTCCACGAGACCCGAGTTCAGCATCTGAGTCAGCGAGGCAGCTTGTCACAGGACGCCAGCGTTCAGAGAAAGCACACGTACGTTTGGTGAAAGGTCCTGTCTATGTCAGGACTGGAGGTAAAACCTCTCATTATCCCAAAACCTCCTGGGCTTTTCTCTTTTCTCTAGTTGAGCCTCAAAGTAAAACTTAAGTAGCTGTCAGCATTCTGGGTTTGGTGCAAGAGTCACATAGTTTCCCTGCAGGTAGAACTTTGCAGGGGATGACAATTTCTTTGTCCATTTATTGCTTACAAATGTATTTTGAACATCTGTTTCCTAGGAACCCTCTTGTATTAGAAAGGGAAGGTGAGATTCACTCTGTGCCTGTTTGTAACATCTAATTTGTTCCTTCATCTAACAGTGTTGATTTAATTGGGCCTAAGATATGGTTGAGTGGCCAGCATCTAGAGTTAGGTGGCTTTTTGTCATCAGATACAGACTTGGATGATGTCTTGTCATTTGTCAAAGGTGATGTTTCATCATTGGTTAGTCTTTTCATTGGAAGAGTTAAAATTAGGGTGGAGGGAAAATTCAAAATTATCCAAAGCGGCCTGTTCCTGTTTAAAAGTTGAGCTTGACTTTCTAGTTTTACTAAATGTATTATCTCGATATTTTGAGGTGCCATATTCTCTCTGTAGTTTCTTTGGTGGTGGAGTCAGAAGGAGAGTCTGGTAATTCTTTTGGATAGTGGCATGCTGGTGGCTTCAAGGGGCTTGGCGTCAGGAGCCCTGGCATGAATTCTGCAACTGCTTGCCTGACCCTGGGTGCATCTCACAGAGGTTTTGTTTCCTCTTATGAAATTGACGGCAGATAATGTTCTGCTTAAAGGGGAGCCCTCCCATCCTGTTGGTGGGAATGCAAAGTGGTGCAGCCAGTCTGGGAAACAGTGTGGGGGTTCCTCAAAAAGTTAAACATTGAACAACCCCATGATCCAGCAATCGCTCTCCTAGGTATTTACCCAAAGGATACAGAAATGCAGATTCGAAGGGGGTACATGCACCATAATGTTTATAGCAGCAATGTCCACAGTAGCCAAACTATGGAGAGAATCCCAAAGTCCATGCACTGATGAATGGATAAAGCAGATGTGGGGTACATATATATAATGGAATATGCCCCAGCTTCAAAAAGAATGAAATCTTACCATTTGCAAGGATGTGGATGGACCTAGAGTGTATTAAGCTAAGCAACATCAGTGAGGAAAGACAAATATCCTATGATCTCACTCATGTGGAATTTCAGAACGAAAACAGATGAACAGAGTTGAGGGGTGATGAGAGAGGCAAACAAGGAAATAGACTCAACCTTGGAGAACAAACTGAGTGTTGCTGCAGGACAGGGGCGTGGGGGGAAGAGTTAAATGGGTGAGGGGTATTAAGGAGGGCGCTTGTGATGAGCACTGGGTACTGTATGCAGGTGAGGAATCACTAAATCCTACCCCTGAAGTGAATATTCCATGGCATGTGAACTAACTGGAATTTAAGTAAAAGAAGAAAGGAAAAAGTGTTCTGCTTCATGAAGAGTGAGGTAAAATTATAGTGAATTGGGCTGTACTATTCTATAGATGAGAATTGTAAAACACCCTGTTGTAGGATACACTAGTTTCTTATCGCATAAGGAGTCCTCGGAAAGCTGCAATGAAAGATTCAGGTCTCAGAGCATGTTCATGTTCCACTGATATGTACCAGTTTGCACAGGTAGGAAGGAAGGTGCAGAGAAATGCAACAGAAGGGGAAAGTAGGTGTGAACCTTTCATTAGTTAGCGTTATAGCTTTCCCATGAAAGCCTTGAGCCAGTGTGATTTTGGAAGAAGAGGGGCAATCCTGGAGCTTTGCAGGAGCCGGGGGAGTTCCAGGTCTGGGTAAAGCTGACAGGGGTCCCGGAGGAGAGCTGAATGCATTCTGCAGAACAGTGTGGGCAGGCAGGGCTCCAGGGGTGGCTGTGGGTCTCCTGGGTGAGAGTTGTGACAGGTGAGGGCCGTGTGCAAGTTCCTGTCTGAGGACAGGTGAGGCACAGGTGGAGAGCTGGCCGAGCCCCTTCTTCTGGGCCACCAGCCTCAGCCAGCACACACAGCCTCATCGTCTGTCCCTGTCACTCCAGTTCAGACTGTCAGAGTCGCCAGGCCGAGATGTTTGGTGGTGCTTCTTTCCTTGCATGCGTGCGAAGTTTCAAACCTGAGGTGATGGACGTGATGGGTCCTCAGAACATCTGTTACTCTTTTATTTCCTGCTCTACTTTCGATCACTGAAGTGAATTGGACCTGCTAGTGGAAGGGGCTATCTGTGCCTTTTATTTCCTGTTTTAATTAAACAATGGAAAAACAGTCTTCTGAAATATTAAGAGAATCCTTTGTGGGTGTTCATGTTTTTCTCTTCTGTGAGCCACATTCCGATATGAGAAATTATTTGTTAAAACAGCCTCAGAGCTGTCACAGGGTTTGGTGGCCTTTGTGAGAGGGAGAAAGGGAGAAGGAGTGTGGGTTCTTTAGGAGCTCGGGGAGTGCCACATTGTGCTCCCAAAGGAAATCGAGCCCCCCCCCCCCCGTTACCTTTCCTGGGGTGGGGGCGGGGGGGTGCTGCTTACCTGGAGGCCCATCCTGGGCTCTGGAAGCTTGACCCAGTGAGTCACTTGCGACTTGAGCTGGGGAATTGACGAAGAAAACAGAATGAATGCTGGGGGTTGCCTGTATCCTTTGGACGCAGACAACTCCATGTAGCAAAGGAACTCTTCACCCGTGAGGTGTGTCGGGATTCCTGAGGGTGTGGGGTTTGATTCATGGGCTGAGGTTGTGTCTTCATCCTTATCTGGACCAGAGTCATGTTGTCTGGCTGTGGTGATCCTAACCCTTAGGTGACAGTGTCATTATTATTATTGATGTTTTAAGAAAGCAATATAGACATTGACTTTGAGATACACATAGCAAAAGGAACAACACAAGGTCAAATATATACGTGATGATTGAACTTGTGGTATCTCTCACTGGTGTGGGTCTTGTAGGGCTGCCCGAATGAGAAAGACCAAGGAATTCGATGTGGATAGAAGTGTGCTGTGCACAGGGAGTGTTTTATTCCATCAGTTGACTTCTCTCTCTGAAGGGAAACTAGAGTGGTGTCTGGAGCTGGGTTTCTGATTGGAAGGCCTGGGAGGCCAGTGAATCGAAGAGCAGTGTTCATGCTGGCATGGTGCTCAGTGCCCAGTGAGTGAAGGTTGGAAGCTTGGACTCGGAAGCCTTGGTGCTCAGGGAGGATGTTGTCCGAGTTTGCAGCACATCGAGTCACTTGGCTGGTCTGCCTAACCGGGCCAGTTTCTGCCTTTCTAAGGGCAGCTTGAAAGTGGCTTGCAACCCTAGGGCATTTGCGGAGTGGTCTGCATGGGACCCCTGTGTGGGCCAATGTAGACACAACCCAGGGAATTCCAGAGCTAATGATGAGGCTTTTCTGAGGCTGGAGATTGCTTCTCTGTGAGAAGGATTGAGCTGGAGTGCAAAGAATTCTCTGGGTCTTAGGACTCACTGAGCGGGTGCTAGCCTGGCAGGGTGGTCGGATCAGATAGCTGGGGGGTTGTGACGTCATGGTCTTGGACCGTCGCTCTTGATGGGCAGGCCAGGTTGCTACAAGGATCGGGACTGGGGTCACTTCCCCCCACCCCTACCCCCACCCCCCCGCCCCGGCAGCACTCAGGCTGCATATGTGATAAGACAGTTGGTTCCTGATTGGTTCTCAAGCCCTCGGCTCAGCAGGGTGGTCAGTGGGAAGCAGCCCCCAGGCAGCATTATGGATTCTTGCCCAGTGTGCTGCCCGTTTCCTCGGAGGACACACAGCAGATGTCCTCTGCCTGGTGTCTGAGTTCAGCCAGCAGAAGCACTTCTTCCGGAGCCACACCCCTGAGAAATCCTCTCTCCACGTTGCTGTGCTTTGTGGAAGAGGTCAGTGTTCCTTTGGACCTTGAAATCTCCACTCCTGCCGTTAGGTTCTGAGGCCACACAGGACACCAGTCTCTGTGAAGGTCCAGTTCCGCGTGGGGCGGACGTGCAGGACTGAGGCTGAGCTGGGCGGCCTGTTGACACTGCTGCAGGCTCCTTCCTGACCACTGGTTTGTGAGGACCTCACAGGAAAGAGGGACAGGAGCACCGCTCTGCCTGAGCACAGGAGGATTCCGGACACCAATCCCAGGTGGTTGGTGCAGGGAGGAGAGATGTCTCTTTCCCAGGACCTCAGCCAGAGGGAGATTTGGACCCTGGGATGCGTCTTTGCTCAGCTTTCTTGGATGAGCACCTCAGGCAAGGGGAGGAAGCGTGTGTGCTCACCTGTCATCGAGGAAGGTGTCTGGTTTCAGGTTTCGTGTGCAGGTGGATTCCTCGTATGGCTCCCTTTCATGATGGTGTTCAGGGTGCAGGAGGTGGACCCCCGTGTCCCAGGCATCCTGGCTGTGCAAGAGCCTGGGGCATCTTTTCCCCTGGGGATTTGGAGCACGACATTGGGGGAAGTCGGTGGTTAAGCGAACAGTTTTTGCCTTGGTTTCTTGCTTGCCGAGATGGACTGGAGACATTTGATAAGTGCTATGGAAATATAAAACAGGAGACAGACAAGGGGAGGTGAGGGTGGTGTTTGCTATTCACATACGGGCCAGGTGGGACTTCACTAAGAAGGTGTTACCTGAGTCAAGATATAAAGAAGGTGAATGATATCACATCAAGAGCATTTTTTAATAATAATTTTTTATTAGTCACCGTACAGTACATCCTTATTTTTTGATGTAGTGTTCCATGATTCATTATTTGCGTATAACACCCAGTGCTCCATGCAATACGTGCCCTCCTTAATACCCATCACTAGCCCAGCACAAATCCCCCATCCCTCTTCCCCTGAGGCCCTCAGTTTGTTTCCCAGAGTCCATAGTCTCTGGTGGTTCATTCCCTCTTCTGTTTACCGCCCCCCCCTTCATTCTTCCCTTCCTTCTCCTACCAATCTTATTTCTTATGTTCCATAAATGAGTGAAACCATATGATAATTGTCTTTTTCTGCTTGACCTATTTCACTTTGCATAATCTCTTCGAGTCCTGTCCATGTTGCTGCAAATGTTGGGTAATCGTTCTCTCTGATGGCTGAGTAATATTCTATTGTGTATATGGACCACATCTTCTTCTTCTTCTTTTTTTTTTTTTTAAAGATTTTATTTATTTATGTGACAGGGAGACAACCAGCGAGAGAGGGAACACAGCAGGGGAGTGGGAGAGGAAGAGGCAGGCTCCCAGCGGAGGAGCCCGATGTGGGACTTGATCCCGGAACACCGGGATCACGCCCTGAGCCAAAGGCAGATGCTTAACGACTGCACTACCCAGTCGCCCCTGGACCACATCTTCTTAATCCATTTGTCTGTTGAAGGGCATCTCGACTCCTTCCACAATTTAGCTATTGTGGACAATGCTGCTATGAACAGTGGGGTGCCTACGGCCCTTCTCTTCACTATGTCTGTATCTTTGGGGTAAATACCCAGTAGTGCAATGGCTGGATCATAGGGTAGCTCTATTTTTGACTTTTTAAGGGACCTCCACACTGTTTTCCAGAGTGGCTGTACCAACTTGCATTCCCACCAACAATGTAGGAGGGATCCCCTTTCTCCACATCCTCTCCAGCAATTGTTGTCTCTTGCCTTGTCAATTTTTGCCATTCTAACTGGCGTAAGGTGGTATCTCAGTGTGGTTTTGATTTGATTTTCCTTGTTGGCTGATGATCTTGAAAATTTTTTCATGTGTCTTTTAGCCATTTGTATGTCTTCATTGGAAAAGTGTCTGTTCATATCTTCTGCGCATGTTTGATTTGATTATTTGTTTCTCGTGTATTGAGTTTGAGAAGTTCTTTGTAGATCTCGGATACCAGTTTTTTATCTGTAGTGTCATTTGCAAATATATTCTCTCATTCCGTGGGCTGCCTCTTAGTTTTTTTTACTGTTTCCTTGGCCGTGCAGAAGTTTTTATCTTGATGTAGTCCCACAAGTTCATTTTTTCTTTTGTTTCTCTTGCATTTGGAGATGTGTCATGAAAAAGGTTGCTTTGGCCGATGTCGTAGAGGTTGCTGCCTATGTTCTCCTCTAGAATTTTGATGTATTCTTGTCTCACATTGAGGTCTTGCATCCAATTGGAGTTTATCTTTGTGTATGGTGTGAGAGAGTGGTCAAGTTTCATTCTTTTGCATGTAGCTGTCCAATTTTCCCAGCACCATTTATTGAAGAGACTGTCTTTTTTCCACTGGATGTTTTTTCCTGCTTCGTCAAAGATTAGTTGCCCAAAGAGCCGAGGGTCCATTTTTGGATTCTCTATTCTGTTCCATTGGACTATGTGTCTTTTTTTGTGCCAGTACCATGCTCTCTTTGTGATCACAGCTTTGTAGTACAGCTCGAAATCCGGCATTGTGATGCCCCCAGCTTTGTTTTTCCTTTTCAACAGTTCCTTGGAGATTTGGGGCCTTTTCTGGTTCCACACAAATTTAAGGGCTATTTGTTTTAGTTCTTTGAAAAATGTCATTGGTAATTTGATCGGGATGGCATTGAAAGTGTAGATTGCTCTGGGTAGCACAGACATTTTAACTGTGTATTCTTATGATCCATGAGCATGGAACGTTTTTCCATCTTTTTGTGTTTTCTTCAATGTCTTTCAAGAGTGATCTGTAGTTTCTAGAATATAGATCCTTTACCTCTCTGGTTAAGTTAATTCTGAGATATCGTATGATTTTTGGTGCTATTGTAAATGGGATGGATTCCCTAATTTCTCTTTCTTCAGTCTCATTGTTCGTGTAAAGAAATGCAACTGATTCCTGAGCATTGATTTTGAATCCTGCCACATTACTGAATTGCTCTATAAGTCCTAGTAATTTGGGGGTGGAGTCTTTTGGGTTTTCCATATAGAGTATCATGTCATCTGTGAAGAGAGACAGTTTGACTTCTTCATTGCCGATTTGAATACGTTTTATTCCTTTTTGTTGTCTGATTGCTGTTGCAAGGACTTCTAGTACTGTGTTGAATAATAGTGGCGAGAGTGGGCATCCTTGTCCTTTTCCTGATCTTAAGGGAAAGGCTTCCAGCTTTTCCCCATTGAGAATGATATTCGCCGTAGGCTTTTCATAGATGGGTTTTTGAGCTTGAGGAATGTACCCTCTATCCCTACACTCTGAAGTGTTTTAATCAGGAAAGGATGCTGTTTTTTGTCAAATTCTTTTTCTGCATCCATTGAGAGGATCCTATGGTTCTTGACTCTTTTCTTGTTGATGTGATCTATCACACTGATCGATTTGTATATGTTGAACCACGCTTGCATCCCAGGGATGAATCCCACTTGGTCATGATGGATAATCCCTTTAATGTATTGGATCCTATTAGCTAGGATCTTGCTGAGAATTTTGGCATCTATATTCATCAGGGATATCGGTCTGTAATTCTCCTTTTTACATCAAGAGCATTCTAAACAGAAGGGAAAGCATGTGTAAAGGCCGTGGGGCAGGAGCATAGGAGGCACGTCCAGGAGCAGCAAGAAGGCCCTGTGGCTACAGGAGACAGCTTAGGACATGACCTCAGGGACGTGACAGAGCGTGACAGAAAGCCATTGCAGGGCTGTGACCCCACGGGACCCTGTTTCACCAGGCCATCCTGGCTTCAGTGTTGAGAACAGATGACAGAGGGTTGAGGATGGGCAAGGAAGGTCAATGATGACCCTTTTCTAGGAACTCAAGCAAGAGATGAGCTTCAGTGTGGACCAGACAGGTGGCCTTGGAAGGAGTGGTTAGTCCTATTCTGGGTGCGTCTTGAAGATGGAGCTCACAGGATTTGCTGACAGCTTAGATATTGGGAATGAGAGAAAGGAGGAACTGGGGTAACTCCCAGCTGTTGTGGGTTGTCCTGAGCTAGGGGAAGGAGAAGGTTTCTTGGGGTAGGAGGTAGTCCGTGTGCCGCATGCTGAGGAAGGTGCCTTTCCCAGTGGATCTGCTGAAGTTTGTGTCTGGGAGAACCTTTCACATCTCCTCCCTCAGCAACATTCAAGTACAGGTATCCCCCACTTTTTAAACGTTCACAGTAAGACACTTGGCTTTCTTGAAAGATCTACGTTATTACCCGGCTTCAGTAACAGGAAGAGACCTGAAGAAGATTTCCCTCTTATGAAAAAAGTCAAACAGTGAGAATCGCGTTCTGCGTCTGTTTTGGGGAGAAGCATGACAGAGGCGGCGTGCACCCCAACCAGCTCCTTCCGCTGGGAACAGCTCTCCGCGTCCAGCCACCAGCGCTTTGAATTGTGTCTGTGAGCCTCTGCTGTGCTTTATCTCCATTTATTTTTGGCATCCGTTAGGAGTTGTGTCCTGAGGCCTAAGAAAAGCCAAAGAGAAGGAATTTTTGGAGTCTGAGCGTGCTTTCTAATTTTTCCATATAAATTAATGGTCATTCCTTCTTGACACCATTTCTTCTGTGGAAGGTTTCCTTGGAACACTGTACTTTCAAAGAGCAGGGAAACCTATACCCCATCCTGCGGGGTTAGTTTTAGTCTCCCTGCTGGACAGAACATTCCATGACTGTTGGATTTTATCACTCAAACATTGCGCCTTTGACCACCTTCAACCGTTTCTACCACCCCATCCCCGAATCAGGCACCCACCCATCTGTTCTCAGTATCTATGCGTTCAGTATTTGTTTATTCCATGTGGAATGTACATGAGAGCATCTGGTATTTGTCTTTCTGTGTCTGAGTTACTTGGCATAAGGCTCCCAAAGTCTCTGTTTCTATGTCTGGTTATTGTGAATAATGCTGCAGTGAACGTGGGAGTGCATCTGTCTTTTTGAGGCAGTGTTTTTGTGTTCTCCAAATCAATAATCAGTAGAGCCATTACTGGGTCATGTGGTAGTTGTATTTATTTTTTTCAGGAACCTCCATACCGTTTGTCACAGTGGGTGCACCCATTTCCATTCCCACCAACAGTGTACAGGGTCCCGTCGTCTGCCTCTGGGACGATTGCCGTTGCAACAGTTGTGAGGGGATAGCCGATTGTGGTTTTGACTTATGTCTCCCTAACGATGATTAGTGATGTCGAACAACTTTTTCTGTCTGTTGGCACCTGTGTGCCATCTTTGGAAAGTATCTATTCACATATTCCCCCCATTTTTTATACAGTTTTTTTTGTTTTGATTTGTAAGAGTGTTGTGTGCATTCTGGATATTAGCCTCTTCTCACACATATGATTCGCAGATATTTTTTTCTTATTGGCTCAGTGGCCTTCTAAGTTTTTGCTGGTTTCTTTTGCCGTGTGGAAGATTTCAGTTTGATGTTCCACTTGTTTATTTTTGCTTTTGTTGCCTTTGCATTTGGTGTCCGATCTGAAGACTCTTTGCCAAAACCAATGTCGAGAGACTTAGTACCTGTGTCTTCTTGGAGGTTTATGGATTCAGGTCTTATGTTCAAATCATTCATCCATTAAAAATTTTGTGTGCGGTGTAAGAAAGTGGCCCAGTTATATTCTTCTGCATTTAGTGTCCAGTTTGCCTGTTACCACTCACTGAAGAGACAGTCCTTTCCCTCATGGCATATCTTCTGCTGCTGTGTCGTAAGTTAGGATCATCTACGTGTGGGTAAGTTCCTGAGCTTTCTGTTCTGTTCCACTGACCTGGTGTCTGTGTTTCTGCCAGTACCATCCTGTTTTGATGACAACAGCTTTGTAATCCAGCTTGAAATCCAGGAGTGTGTTGACTGCACCTTTCTTTCTCCAGGTTGCATTGGGTATTTGGGGTCTTTTGTGATTCCATACGAGTTTTAGGACTGTCTTCTATTTCCTCGAATAATGCCACTGGAATTCAGATAGGGATTTCATCACATCTGTCGATTGCTTTGGGTACGATGGACATGTTCACATAATTAACTCTTCCAGTTAAGGAGCATGGCGTATGCTTCCATTTGTTTGTGTTGCCTTCCAAATCTTTGACCCATACATTCTGCCCCCCCCCGACACACATGTTTTTCCTTTCTTTTCTGCCATGTGTTGAGTGTACCATGTCTTTCTCATTCTTGGTTACTTTTATTCCTAGATTTTTTTTGGATGCAATTGTAAATGGCATTGCTTTTTTAATTTATCTTTGCGAAAGTGTGTCATCAGTATATAGAAATGCAAGAAGTTGGGTCATCAGTGAAGCGTCTGCCTTCAGCTCAGGTCATGATCCCAGAGTCCTGGGATCGATCCCCGTGTTGGGCTCCCCTCTTAGCGAGGGTTTGCTTCTCCCTCTGTCTGACACTCCCCCTGCTCGTGCTTTTTTTCTCCCTGTCAAATAAATAAATAAAATCTGAAAAAAAAATAAATGCAACAGGTCTCTGTATGTTGACTTTATATCCTGCAGCTTTACTGAATTTGTTTATTCTAACAGTTTTTTTGTGGAATCTTTAGGGATTTCATGTCATTTGCAAAGAGTGACAGTTTTTCTGTGTGGATTTCGTATCTTCCTCTTTTTAAAAAATTATGTTAGTCACCCTACAGTACTTCATTAGTTTTTGATGTAGTGTTCCATGATTCATTGTTTGCATATAACACCTAGTGCTCATTATGACACGTGCCCTCCTTAATACCCATCACCAGGATAACCCATTCCCCTACCCCTCCCTTTCTGCAACCTTCAGTTTGTTTCCCAGTGTCAATAGTCTCTCATGGTTCATCTCCCCCTCTCATTCCCCCCCTTCACTTCTCCCTTCCTTCTCCTAATGTCCTCCATGCTATTCCTTCCGTTCCACATAGGAGTGAAACCATATGATAATTGTCTTTCTCTGATTGACTTAATTTCACTTAGCATAATCCCCTCCTGGTCCATCCACGTTGGTGCAAATGGTGGGTATTCATCCTTTCTGATGGCTGAGTAATATTCCATTGTATAGATGAACCACATCTTCTTTGTCCATTCATCTGCTGAAGGACATCTTGGCTCCTTCCACAGTTTGGCTATTATGGACATTGCTGCTATGAACATTGGGATACAGGTGCCCCTTCTTTTCATTACTCTGTGTCTATGGGGTAAATACCCAGTAGTGCAATTGGTGGGTCGTAGGGTAGCTCTGTGTTTAACGTCTTGAGGAACCTCCATACTGTTTTCAAAAGTGGCTGTACCAACTTGCATTCTCACCAATAGTGTAAGAGGGTTCCCCTTTCTCCATATCCTCTCCAACACTTTTTATTTCCTGCCTTGTTCATTTTAACCATTCTAACTGGTGTGAGGTGGTATCTCATTGTAATTTTGATTTGTATTTCCCTGATGGCAAGTGATGTGGAGCAATTTTTCATGTGAAGTATCTCTTTGTGTCTTCTGCCCATTTCCTGGGTGTTGAGTTTGAGAAGTTCTGTATAGATCTTGGATACCAGCCCTTTATCTGTAATATCATTTGCCAATATCTTCTGCGATTCTGTAGGTTGCCTTTTAGTTTTGTTGATTGTTTGTTTTGCTGTTGAGAAGATTTTCATCTTGATGAAGTCCCCATAGTTCATTTTTGCTTTTATTTCCTTTGCCTTTAGAGACGTGTCTTGGAAGAAGTTGTTGTGTCCAAGGTCAAAGAGTTTGCTGCTTGTGTTCTTTTGATTTTGATGTGAGACAGGAATCCATTATCTTTCTTTCCTGATTGTATTTGAGTCCTCTGTCTTTCTTGGTGAGTCTAGCTAAGTTTGTCAGTTTTGTTTATCTTTCCAAAGAAGGCAGCTCTTATTTTCATTGTTTTTTTTTTTTTGTCTTTTTAGTCTCCATTGGATTTATTTACGCATTCCTTTTTACTTATTTTCCTTATTTTTTTACTTATTTTCCTTATTTCTACTAATTTGGGGCTTTGCTTTTTTTCCCCCCTACTTCTTTACTACATGAAATCAGGTTGTTTATTGGAGAGCATTCTTATGGATTGACGAAGACCTGAATTTCTATGAACGTCCCCCTTAGAGCTACTTTTGCTGCATCCCATAAGTTTTTGTAGTTTCTCTTTTTCATTTGTGTCAAGGTACTTCTAAAATTTCTTTTGATTTCTTCTTTGACTGTTGGTTGTTCAGTAGCATGTTGTTAAATGTCCACATATTTTTTAAAGACTTTTTTATTTATGTATTTGACAGAGAGTGAGACAGCGAGAGAGGGAACACAAGCAGGGGGAGTGGGAGAGGAAGAAGCAGGCTCCCAGTGGAGGAGCCTGATGTGGGGCTCGATCCCAGGACCCTGGGATCACGACCTGAGCTGAAGGCAGATGCTTAATGACTGAGCTACCCAGGCGCCCCAATCTCCACATACTTTCAACTGTCCCATTTTCTTCTTCTTCTTTTTTTTAAATGTTTTTTTTATTATATTATGTTAGTCACCATACAGTAAATCCCTGGTTTCTGATGTAAAGTTCGATGATTCATTAGTTGCGTATAACACCCAGTGCACCATGCGATACATGCCCTCCTTACTACCCATCGTGTCCCATTTTCTTCTTGAGACTGATTTCTAGTTTCATATCATTGTGGTTGGACAAGATTTGAACCAGAAGGTGAAGGGAGCATTCAGATTAAACTTTGTTTCCTGGGGGTTTTTCTGAGGGCAGACCATGGGTTCTGTGGGGACAGAGGAAGGTTTTGTGAGATGGGAGGGGGGGTCAACCCTTGTTAGAATTACTGACTACTACCATGCAGGCTGTGTAGCTCTGTTCACACCGTAGTCCTGATGGACTTGTACTTCATTAGAAATATTTTATAGGGGGTGCAGTGGTAGCCTTCTCTAAAAGAAAGGTGCCATGTGGGTTCATGGCATGACAACACATCAGCAACCAGGATGTATGATATTGTGGGGGATCAGAACCAGGCTTTCTGTGGGAAGTGAAAGAAATAGGGCATGGTGAGCTCCATGACCATAGGCGAGGTCCCGAGTGACCCACTGGGTGTTGGGTTCTGTGGATCTGTCTCATCAGGGGCTGTGGAATTTAGCAACACCCTCCTGTCTGTGGAGTTGTGTGGAGACAGGTAGACATCAGTCTCTGGACAGGTATGACGTTCTCCTTGGACTGCCACCAGAGGGGCAGCGTGCAGGGGAGCCACTGCTTGGTTTCCAGGAAAACTGACCAGGGTCTGTGACCGTGATTCCTAGCAGCTGCAAGGGGAGAGGGGGCCGGGGGTGGTGCACACTTCCTAGGGCTGTGGTCAGGACTAGTCTGGAGCCCACTGAAGTCAGCCACACCTGGCACAGAAGGCACCCAGTCAGTGTAGCTGTGGGCACTGCTCCCATGGCACTTTCGGGCCGGCTCCATGCTGCGACCTCCTGCTTTTCATCATCATCTTCAAGGTCATGTGCCTCTGCTCTTGCCCCATGGCCTCCAGGGTATTGCCCGTCCTCCATCTGGCCCTCGTTCCCGGTGCCCTATGCAGTCCTATGCCAGGGTAGCCTTCTTGAGACACACCTCTGGCCCTGTCAGTCCCCTGAAGGAACACTTCCATGGATCCCCCATGAGGTGAGGACGATGCCCTGCCCTGGAAGGGGGCTGCAGGTCCCCAATCAGGAGAGCCATGTCTCCCTTTTCAGCCTGGCCTGCCCTCCTCGCAGTCCTCTTTGGGAAGCTTTCCCCGCTTCCTGAGATGACAGCTCTGAACTTAAAAACGAACATTGTTTTATATTTCTCTATGCCTTAGTTCATCCATGGCATGTCTTTCAAACCAGTTAGCGTGTTTTCAGCAGTCCTGGGGGGCTGTCTGCTCAAGGAGAGGATGACTTGGGAGGGGTAGCCTTCCCTCTCACCTCCCTCAGCATGTCCCTGAGCCCTGGAGCTAGCTGTCCCACTGAGGGTTGAGGGACCCGAGCCAGCCCATCCTGAGCCAAGGCTGTGTCAGCTGTGTAGTCTGACATGTGCCAGAGCGGTGGGCAGATGGCATGGTCGAGGGGCAGGCAGTGTCTCCTTCTCATTCCTTCCCTCCCTCCCTCCCTCCCTCCCTCCCAGAGGTAGCTCAGAGCAGCCTCCAAGCCCTGCATATCCAGATCCCTTGACCTGTGCCTCCTGTGTTCACCTGGTGACCTTGGAGTTTCCCATGGATTCTACCACCCATACCCGCTCCCGTAGGAGTTCCTGGATCAGGGGAGGGTTCGTACTCTTGTCTGTACTTGGTCCTCCTGTCCCGCACTGAGCCCACCCACCTTTGCATCTTCCATGTATGTGGTTGGAAGCAAGCCCATCCACACAGAACCTATTAGCCAAATGGATCCAGGTAATGACCGTTGAATTAGAGATCCAGGATATATAACAAACCCGCTCTGAAACCTGTCCCACAGTCTGTGACTATCTCACACTAAAACAGAAAGTATAACAGCTTTCTGGATTGTGACGTGGCATCTGTCTCTACTTCCAATCTTGAATGCATAGGTGCTGAGCCTGGACAGAAAAGGACCACAGCTCCACAGGTAAAGTGTAAGAACTCAGTGAAATTTGAATTTGAGGCATAGAGGGAATAATTATTGTAGAGTGAATCCTCCCAAGTAGGGCTTATGCACATTGCACAGCAGAAGCTTTTTCAAATAGGTTACTGAAAGAAAAATATTTTTGAAAAATTTATTTTAATTCTAGTAGAGCTAACATACAGTGTTAACGTTAGTTTCGGGTGTACAATAGAGTGATTCAGTAATTCTATATATTACTCAGTGGTCATCAATAAAAGTGTCCTCTTAATCCGCTTCATCTATTTCACTCATCCCTCCATCCACCTCCCCTCTGGTAACCATCCGTTTGTTTTCTATTGCTAAGAGTCTGTATTTTGGTTTGTCTCTTTTTCTCCTTTATTTATGTATGTTTGTGTCTTAAATTCCATGTAAGAGTGACGTCATATGGTATTTGTCTTTCTTTGACTGATTTCATTTAGGGTAATACTCTCTAGCTCCATCCATGTGGCTGCAAATGGCAAGGTTGCATTCTTTTTATGGCCAAGTAATATTCCAGTGTGTGTGTGTGTGTGTGTGTGTGTGTGTGTGTGTGTGTGTGAATACACACATCTATCATCTCATTTATCAATTTTTCAACAGACACTTGGGTTGCTTCCATATTGTGATATTGTAAATAATGTTGCAAAAAACATAGGGGTGCACGTATCCTTTTAAGTTACTGTTTTCCTAGTCTTTGGGTAAATACCAGTAGAGTGATTGCTGGATCGTAGGGTAGTTCTATATTTAATTTTTTGAGGAACCTTCATACCGTTTTCCACGGTGGCCACCACAGTTTGCATTCCCACCCACAGTTCATGAGGATTCCCCTTTATCCACATCCTCCCAACACCTGCTCTTTCTTGTGCTGTTGATGTTAGCCATTCTGACAGGTGTGAGGTAATACCTCATTGTCCTTTGGACTTACATTTTCCTGATGATGGTGAACATCTTTTCACGGGACTGTTGGCCATCAGTATTTCTTCTTTGGAGAAATGTCTGTTCATGTCTTCTCACTATTTTTTAACTGGATTATTTGTTTTTGGGGGGTCGAGTAGTATCAGTTCTATATGTTTTGGACACTATTGCTTTATTGCATATGATCTTTGCAAATATCTTCTCCTTTTGAGTAGGTTGTCTCATTATTACGTTTTCATTGTTCTTCTGCTGTGTGGAAAGTTTTTATTTTGCTGTATTCCCAATAGTTTATTTTTGCTTTCATTTCCTTTGCCTCAGGAGACAGTCTAGAAAAATGTTGGTACAGTCCATGTCAAGAAGTTACTGTCTGCCCTCCTTTTTTTCTTTTTTTAAAGATTTTTATTTATTTATTTGACAGAGAGACAGCCAGCGAGAGAGGGAACACAAGCAGGGGGAGTGGGAGAGGAAGAAGCAGACTCATAGCAGAGGAGCCTGATGTGGGGCTCGATCTCAGAACGCTGGGATCACGCCCTCAGCCAAAGGCAGACGCTTAACGACTATGCCACCCAGGCGTCCCCTACTGTTTGCCCTCTTGTAGGATTTTTATGGTTTCAGGTCTCACACTGAGCTCTTGAAACTGTTCTGTGTTTGTCTGTATGATGTAAGAAAGCAGTCTAATTTCATTCTTTGTGCGTAGCTGTCTAGTTTTCCCAACACCATTTGTTGTAGAGACTGTCCTTTTCC